>NC_082400.1:4740950-5045950 GCF_031168955.1 Gadus macrocephalus
TCATCCTCAACATTTGCAAAACAGTAAATGCATTTCTCAAAACAATTTGTACAAATAGCAAAACACCATGGATTACTTGCAAAAGCCAGTCCCTTGCTCAAAGTCCTTAGTTCATCGCTCAAAAGTAAATATCTGTGTCAATGGACATGTCAGTGCCATCAGAATGACAAGTCCTTGCGTCATTGTGTAGGGATAAGACAGTTGAATAGCTTAGTCATGTTGTCATTGTAACAGTGTACTCTGGAGGGGTGTTCTGATGTAAACTATGGCTAAAGTTTTGAAGACAATTATTTTAAATTGTAAGTTACACCTTAATGTATGTGGGAGATTTATTGCAAGAGACTGGACGAGATTCACATTTAAGCTTTGACTGTTTGTACTGTAATTTGTTGACAGACCATGTCATTGCTAGAAATGTTTACATAGGACAATCTCCTTAGGGTAAACTGGACATGCATTGCTGTAGGAATTAAAGTGTAGTCTTCCTACACCTCCTGACGTTCCTGTCTGTTGGGCCACAAATTCTCATTCTCACGCAGCCTCACTCCTCTTCCTCTCCTTCTCTTTCTCTGGCTGTTGACCCCTCCAATCCTTTGTCCTTCCATTGTCAGACAATGTAACATTGTATCCCAGCTATATATATACTTGCCAGTTCATGGTTCATGAGATGCACCTTTGAGCTATTTCAGTAAACTGGTTGATCGTTTGTTGATCTAACACTTCACACATTTCCCTTCTTTAGAGAAGGTCAAGATTCACCTGGTAGCAATTTACCAATTCAGGACAGATTTAGAAAAAAAAAGTCTAATGGAAATGTATAGATATATGCTTGACATATTATGACAACTTGTTCAACCATTGTGCTTGTAAAGACTTATGCAATGAACTAATGCCTAAATGTTGTGGGGATGAGACTATTCAACAGAGACCCATTACAATACATTTTGATCAACATGAAATAAGCAATTGATAATGTAGGAAAGAGCAGAGAATTATACATAATCATTTGCATGAATGTACCAAAGCATTTGCAACTTGTTCGAAGAAATGAGAAACTGCTTTTTTGATGTGCACAAGTGACACAATGATGTGAAGATTGAACAAGTAGTTTTGAGAATTTCAATTCTGATCTGAGGAATGTACCGAAGCGACTGAGAAAAACTATAACAGACGTAAGGTTTATTTCCTAATGATGCTATATGGCAGGGCGATTGCTTTGTGATAGCTTCCAGCTAATACAATATATTGTGCTAGCAAAGTGCTATCAGCCAGATGAGGAGCACGACCCCCTGACTGTAGATTGTAGAGAGGTGAGCCATGAATGCTGGGTAATGCAGTTTATTTGGCTGAGTAGAAGAACGTTAATGACTTGCGCGCGCGTATGTGTGTGTGTGCATGTGTGCGAGCCTTTGTTAGCGCGTGTTTGTGTTTCTTTTTCTGTGAGACACTTTGTTTTACGGTTTTATACTGTCTTTCCATAAAATAATGGTATTGTCATTTGTAATATACAACATAATGGGGTACTTATTTCTCATAACTCATTATCCATTAACATTGTCTTAGTTATCCAAATATGTTCGAATTACATTTTCTAATGTTAAATATTCTTCACTAACTGAAATCAATTAAAGATTTAACACGAGACTCTGGTCTCTTCCCATTAGCATACATTTGCATACATTAGGCAAACGATGCTGGTGGCTGCTGCTACATGATTAACTGCTATTGTTTCAGAGGTAGACGGACGGACAGACAGACAGACGGACAGACGGGAAAGGCTGCCAGCCAGACAGACATTCAGACAGAGAGCCAGACGGACCAACAGATAGCAAGGTAGAGAGACAGAGAGATAAACAGACAGACAGACAGACAGACAGACAGACAGACAGACAGACAGACAGACAGACAGACAGACAGACAGACAGACAGACAGACAGACAGACAGACAGACAGACAGACAGACAGACAGACAGACAGAAGCACAGACAGAAAGACGGACAGACGGAGAGACAGAAAGCAGGCAGAAAAGAAGACAGGCAGCCGGCAGTCTGCTGTGAAATATATTCTGACTAAAGATAATCATTTTAATTAATCTTGCCTACTTGGTCGTGTAATTTAAACATTTGCTGTGTTCGGTAGAGGGAGAGAGCAAGAGAGAGAGAGAGAGAGAGCAAGAGAGAGAGAGAGAGAGAGAGAGAGAGAGAGAGAGAGAGAGAGAGAGAGAGAGAGAGAGAGAGAGATGAGATGTTAAATGGGGGTGAGTGTGTGTGGGGGGAGGGGGGGTCGGGTGTGTGTGCGTACATGCATGCATGCGCGTGGTGTGTGTGTGTGTGTGTGTTTGTGTTTGTAGATGCTTGTGTATACTGATGAGTATTGTCTCGTGTGAGATACCTCAATGAAAAGTTTCAACCTAATTCATGAATAAATTATTATACTATTTTACAGGTATTCTTTGTCAAACTTTCTCATAGAAGCTGTTTAAATTGACCTCAAATAAGCCCTGCGCACTACTGTTCTAAAGGGGGATCGCACTGCGCACCTATGTGTGGCACTATGACACGCAATAGTGATGACCAAGGTACAGCTGATACTATAGGAGGTAGTAGTGAACAGCCAAGTACAACTGGTACTACGACAGGTAGTAGTGAACACCCAGGTACAGCTGGTAATACGACAGATAAACACCCAGGTACAGCTGGTAATACGACAGGTAGTACTGAACACAAAGGTACAGCTGGTAATATGACAGGTAGAAGTGAGCACCCAAGTAGGAGTGAACAGCCAGGTACAGCTGGTACTACGACAGGTAGTAGTAAACAGCCACGTACAGATGGTACTACAGGTAGGAGTGAACAGCCAGGTACAGCTGGTACTACAGGTAAGAGTGAGCACCCAGGTAGTAGTGAACACCCAAGTATAGCTGATTCTACGTCAGGTAGTAGTGAACACCCAGGTACAGCTGTTACTACGACAGGTACTGAGCTGTGGAATTCTAGTTTCCATGGCAACCCCGTTGAGAGTACATCGACACCAATGGCCAGGGCAGACAAAAGATTCTTGTTTAAAATTTGATCTCTTCAATTGCTTTTTATTGAAGAAATGATTCAATAATATATTTATGTAGAATGCTCCGTTGTTTTTTGCTGCTAACTAGGGCAGTAATGGATATATAATGAAAACCGGATTTAGTTGAATGGTTAATGTTGACTCAGGAGCATAAATTCAATGATATATAACAACCAGTTCGGTTAGATTTTCTTCCAGACTGTGGAACCATTGGTGATCATGTCTGTATGCTCGGCACTGAATATTGTGAATCTGTGAATTTGTGTATTTTTTTTTTTACTCTGTGTTTGGTTATTTGTTTATTTTGTTTGTGTTGATATGGATCCTCCTGGGTCTGAAATAAAGAATTATTACAAAAACCTGTTGCTATCTATAACATTTACATGTTGATCCTCAGGATCCTCATCCTCATCTTCAAAACCCATTTTCCGGGGTCGGGTCGCGGCGGCAGCAGCTCTAGCGGGCGGTCCCAGACCTCCCTTTCCCGGGCCACATTGACCAGCTCTGACGGGGGGAACCCGAGGTGTTCCAGGGTCATTGCTGAGATATAATCTCTTCACCAAGTCCTAGGTCTTCCCTGAGGCCTACTCCCCGCTGGACGTGCCTGGAACACCTCCCTAGGGAGGCGCCCAGTAGGCAACCTCACCAGATGAACCACCTCAACTGACTCCATTAGAAGCAGAGGAGCAGAGGCTTTAGTCCGAGCTCTTCACGGATGGTTGACCTTTTCACTCTACCTCTAAGGGAGACGCTATCCACCCTCCTGAGAAAACCCATTTTGGCCGCTTGTACCCCCAATCTCATCATTTTGGTCATCACCAATCCTTCATGACCATAGGTGAGGGTAGGCACGAAGATCGACCTGCATATCGAAAGCTTTGCCTTCCGGCTCAGCTCTCTTTTTGTCACAACGGTGTGGTAAAGTGAACGCAATACCGCCCCCGCTGCTCTGATTCTCTGGCTAATCTCACACTCTATCGTCCCCTCACCCACGAACAAGACCCCTAGGTACTTAAACTCCTTCACTTGGGCTACTGACTCATTTCCTACCCGGATTAGGTAATCTACCGATTTGCGGCTGAGAATCATGGCCTCAGATTTAGATTTAACGGTGCTGATCCTCAGTATCTATTTAATTAACATGTGGAACCAGTTGTTACCTCTAAAATGTATACTTTGAATTTCACTATCTCTAACTTAAACATACCTCACTAAAGCGCACATTAACATGTTCAACGTGTTACTATCTCTTACATTAAGATGTTATTAATTTCATTACCTTCAACATTAACATCTTGAACATTTTAATTATCTTTCACTTTAACATCTCACCTGTTACAATCTCAAACGTTAATATGTTGAAACTGTTACTATCTCCAACATCAACCTGTTGAACCTGTTACTATAACATTAACATGTTGAACCTGTTATTGCTGAATCTGCCCTTTCCTGGTTCACATCCTACCTGATGAATCGCACCTATCAGGTAACATGGAATGGCTCCTTGTCCAAACCTTGCATGCTTGACACTGGTGTCCCTCAAGGCTCTGTACTGGGGCCCCTTCTGTTCTCCCTCTATACCATATCTCTGGGCTCTGTAATTACATCACCCGGCTTTTCCTATCACTGCTACACTGACAACACTCTGATTGCAACACACATATCTGAATGTCTTGCAGACGTCAGCACTTGGACGACTGACCACCACCTGAGACTTAACCTCAATAAGACTGAGCTCCTTCTAATGCCGGGGAATCTCCCTACTGGTCACTGTTGAGAACGTCACTGTATCTCCTTCTTCAACTGCCAGAAACCTTGGTGTGGTACTGGACAATCAGTTATGCTGCACCGCAAACATCACCGCGGTGGCCAGATCCTGCAGACTTGCACTCTACAACACCAGCAGGATCCGGCACTTCCTCCCGGGGAAAGCAGCTCAGCTCCTATTCCAAGCGCTGGTCATCTCCTGCCTCGACCACGGCAACTCGCTCCTGGCTGGACTCCCTGCCTCTGCGATTAAACTTTTGCAGCGAATCCAGAACGTGGCAGCGTGCCTCGTGTTCAACTAACCTAATTCTCCTATGTGACCCCCCTCTTCCGGGACCTCCACTGGCTCCCTGTAGTATCTTGCATCAGATTCAAGATGATGGTACTGGCATACAAGTAGGTCTATGGAACTGCCCTTGCCTCCCTCCAAGCGTTGGTCAAACCACACACCCCAGCTCGATCCCACCGCTCAACTACCTCAGCTGGAAGTCTGGTACCGCCATCGCTAAGAGCAAGCCAAGGTCTATCAGCAAAGTCGCAACTCTTCTCTGTTTTGGGACCTCAGTGGTGGAACGAGCTCCCTGCCGATGTCAGGGTCGCAGAGTCACTCACCAGATCTCGCAAAAGACTCAAAACTCACCCGGTCAGAGTTCACCGAGACTCTGCACAGTCATCCACTCCTTTCCGCCCACCATTGTATGTTGTACATCCTGGCACTTAATGAACGCACTAATTGTATGCACTTAATGTACGCTGTACTTATTCATAGTACTTAATTGTGTCGCTGCTATCACTACAGTATACGGGGAATGGGTTAGCCTAGTGATTGTTAGTACATGCACTTGGTTCTATGAACATCTTTACTGTACCGAGAACAATACATTGTTTCACTTCTTATGAAAAATTTACTAATTGTAAGTCGCTTTGGATAAAAGCGTCTGCTATATGCCCTAAATGTAATGTAAATGTAAATGTAAATGTACTATATCTAACATTAACATGTCTAACCTGTTACTATATCTAAAAGTAACATGTTGTACCTGTACTATCTTGTACCTGTTACTATCGCTAACATTAACAAGTTGAACCTGATACTATCTCTAACATTAACATCAGAAACCTGTTACTATCTCTAACATTATCATTTGGAACCTGTTACTATCGCAGACATTGACATGTTGAATCTGCTCCCTTCTTGACTCTAACAATAACCTGTTTAACCCGTCACTATCTCCAACATTAACATGTTAAACGTGTGAAGGGTGAGAGGGTGGGTTGAGGATGATGGCGAGGAGTGAGACAGGAGCTCACCCCACCCATCCAGAGTGCAGACATTAACTTCTCATCAGACTAATTGGCTGCTCGGTCTGACAGCCAGACCTTCTGCTTGCTGCTCCCTCTCACACATTCTGCCTGTGTTGTTGTTTCTCTGCTCCCACCTCCTCAAACCTCCTCCCCCCACCAGAAAGAGACAGAGACAGAGAGCTAGAGTCGAAGAGGATGGAGGGAGGGTTGGTGAGAGAGAGAGAGAGAGAGAGAGAGAGAGAGAGAGAGAGAGAGAGAGAGAGAGAGAGAGAGAGAGAGAGAGAGAGAGTGAGCGAGAGAGAGAGAGAGAAGAGAGAGAGAGAGAGAGAGGGGTGGGAGTGAGAGAGTGATGGTGGGAGATAGAGAGGGAGAGGGAGAGAGAGGGAGAGAGAGAGAGAGAGAGAGAGAGAGAGAGAGAGAGAGAGAGAGAGAGAGAGAGAGAGGGGTGGGAGTGAGAGGGATGGTGGGAGATAGAGAGGGAGAGGGAGGGAGAGAGAGAGGTGGTACTGGTGTTAATGATGCATTCCCACCAGAGCATCTGAATCTAGTTTAGAGTGAAACAGTAAAACAGTTTGTGGCGTTTGTTTTTGGAGCTCATTAAAATGTCTCCTCATGAATTCTGCTGTTTCAAAACAACAGATTAACACACACACACACAGACACACGCACACGCACACACACACACACACACCATAATGTTTCATAAGCTTCTAAATATATAAAGGGATATAATAATGTACAACTTTATACTAGATAGTACTGTGGTTTGTCAACTCATCGGCAGTATTAGTATGTAAATCGGCGCCAATGCTTGATTTGTTTTATAATGCCGATATGTGTACTGCAGTTCTTCTTAATATAATGATAATCTGAACATGAGTACTGCAGTACTTTTTGGTGTGTCTAGCTAAGCCACCGTTGGGAGAGTCTATTATTGTTGCGGTAATCCTCTTCCTGCAGAGAGAAAACACTGTCCCCAAACCTGCACAACATGCACCTCACCAGTAACACCTCGCACAAGCTCGCAGACCATTGGGTACCGTCTGATGACGATTGACCTCTGGGGACTTGGGGAGATGTTTCTGTGGTTTCCAGTGAAGCCGGATTACAGTCCGGCCAAGAGTTTTGTTGGCCGGTCACTGTTTTCATATTTTTGGTCGGGTATCATGTCTAGACTAAATTTGGGATAATCTCTGTAAACAGATTAAAAAAAGCTAAATCGTCTTCAGACATTAGCTATGAGCTATGTTTGTTTTGGTTTACCTGCACCCAAAGCCCCAACTGATTGTTCACAGGAACACTTGTGTCCCGTTACCCACGGATTCTGCACTCCAATGCAGGGATGTGAATGTATAGATACACCTTCTCTCTCTCTCTCTCTCTCTCTCTCTCTCTCTCTCTCTCTCTGTCGGCCAGATGTCTCTGCGGCACATCATGGACATATTGCTGCTATATATTTGAATGTTTTACTTATTAAAGAACAATCTTTATGAAAAACAACATTTAGGTGAACTTCAGAAATCAAAATGTCTGCACCAGCCTGTGCCCTGCCAGTGTGAACATAACGCAAATGTTCAATATTCAGAGATACTTGACTCCAACCAACCGCTCCTTCCCTCTGGCCCTTTGGATTTGGTTTTCTAAAGTCTTTAGTGTTTCTCATGTCTCTTGTAGTGTCTCTCGTGGCAAAACATTGTGGGTCTTTTAAGACCTTTCAAGCTCTTCATTAAGTGATGTTCAGCTAAACAACCTCACAGCATCAGAACAGATTTCATCGAATTTAGTCTCCTTATTGGGAAGTCACATTGTTATAAAAATACTGTGGCAACCCGGCCCTTGCCAATCAACTTGATGCAGAGCACCTGAGGGCCAATGGGAGAGCAGACCTTAAATAGCCTGCTCGAAGGCGCATTCAGGGCCCTATTGGCTTGGGCCTGAGGAGAGACCAGCCTTTTTGGCTGTGGTGGTTCCACCCAGCGGTACCAGGCTGTGGATCCCGCCAATTATCTTTCTGTTCTTGTGAGTAAGAGATCCTTATTTTGTATTGTTAAAAGTTCCTTTGTGGCTTAAGAACTTAAGAGAATCGTGTGCTATTTGTGGTGGCGGTTCGTTCACCGTGCCAGGTTACCACAATACATTCACATACAAACATTATCACATTAGAAAATTAGGAATAGGAAATCGAAGGAAAAGAAAAAGAAAGACCACAATTTTGACATTTTAGAGGCTCAATAAAGACTCATGAACAACAACAGTGCTTGGCCATGGATATTATCCTTCAGGAAGAACCTCACTGGCTGCTTATCAGTACAGCTTCTGGCTTCTGGCTTCTGGCTGAAAGAGACATAACCCACTGAAACACAACCCACACAACAACAACAAAATATAACACAACATAACTTACACACCATGGCCCAATCCCAATGTCCGGACTCACGGACTCACAGACTTTATTGCGCGCTCTCGTGAAATTATTAAGGCTTTAGGGCTGTCCCAATGTCGAATTCCAAAGGGCGTGAGGGTTTGAGTCTACACTTACCGAGCCCTTTCCGTGAGTCTGCATCAGTGCAGACTTCCCCTAAGGGAATTACCCAAAGTTCAAAACGTTGTGACTTTTACCACGGAGACCAAAGGGAAATCCAGAAATTAGGAAGGTAAACAACAAGACAACGCTACTATCTATGCTCTACCGGAAGGGGCGTGACTTAGCTACTCTATAGATTCTATAGAGTGGCTAAGTCACGCCCCTTCCGGTAGAGCACATGGGACCTATGAGATCGAAAAATATGAATGGGTTTCAATGGAGAGGAAGTCATTCTTTACTGGTCTTAGTCTATATATGCCCCAGATTACACATAATTTTTCATGCAAAGAAAACTAAAATTTTTCGTGAAGTTTGATAATGTTAGTTTTTTTCCAAGGGAAGAATAAAAGCATCAAAAGAGGTGAAAACCATAATAAGTTGGGTCATGTGGAGAGTTTCAGTTATGCCGTTGGAGAGATTGTCGTTCTTGTCAACGCCAGTCGCAGGGAGTGTGAAGGCACATACGAGACATGTAGACTTTCTAATTGTGTTTTCTCTACAGCCTTTAACTGAACAATTGCACAATAAACAGTCAAACTCTTAAAGACTGGGACCAGAAGATAATCACTTTCTCTCCGTTGAAACCCATACATATTTTTCGATCTCATAGGTAGGGATGGGAATTGAAAAGAATTTCACGATTCCGATTCCGATTCTGCTTATCGATCCGATTCCTTATCGATTCTCTTATCGATTCTCTTATCGATTCTCATTGGGTGAGAAAATAAATGTGTTTGTTTGCATTACATCTCTTTAATATCTGATCAGAAGTGCTTCTAGTATTAGGAAATTGTACATTTTCAAATCAATTGGTCTAGACGAAAAAATATATCGCTTTTTAAGCCCAAATGCCATCATTATGTGCCATACAACTAAAAACACAGACTGAAAACAGCCAAGTAAGAGCTTCTGCCTTTTGGAATTCTAACAGTGCTCATTTGCATTCAACTTGTAACAAAATTAAACTGACATAAACAAAATGAAGCATTGATTAGACAGAGATTTATTAGATGGGCCTACCTAATAAACCGTTGGAACACACAAGACCGGAAACCATAGCAATGCCGGTAAACAAACCCCGAGAAGCCCAATCCCTATGAGAGCTCCCCACGCTACGGCCATCCGGAGGCGACAGAGCTGTTGGCCGTGATATTATATATACAATTATAATATAGTATATAATATATTATATACTATTATATATAGAGATCCGGGAGTCGCAAACTGCAACAATCACTTTCTCCTCCATTCCGCGGTTCACCCGGACTGCACTGCACTGAGTTTGACGGCTGAACGCTGATTGGCTGTTACGTTACCCATGTCACTCAGTTATCACGCTGTTGAACGCTGATTGGCTGTCATCACGACAAAAACTTGTCGCCGGTTTTCTCCCGCGACAAACTCGCCCTTATACGCGTCTCTACGTTCACTTTGTATGGGATATTGTCGCCCCGTCGCGTTTGGTTTGAACGCACAATGCGATTCTTCCTCGGCGGCGACATGTTTGCTGCGTTCTGAACCAAATCAAAGCAGCGTGTGTGTGACGTCACGACGCATTTGCCGCGACCGGAACCGATAAGCGGAATCGTTAAGCAGGCTTGCTAACGATTCCAAGGAATCGGTTGACTCGGAACCGGTTCTGAACAAGAACCGGTTCTCGATTCCCATCCCTACTCATATGGTCCCATGGGCTCTACCGGAAGAGGCGTGACTTTGCCACTCTATGTGAGACCAGATAGGCCTTTTTTTAGTGAGCCGGATCATTTGGATCAGCTCACCAACAAGAGCCTGCTCTTTTGGCTCCCAAACTCTTCATATTACTACTTATAATTCAGCCAAATATAGCCCGTTCTGACTTATGATTAGTATGTGTAGGCCAATAATCACCTAAATTATTCAATGCATCCTTTATACTGAAGTATTCAAAAGTAAAAATTATATTTTCTAATATCAATAAATTGCTGTAGCCGATCGCTTTCATTGCATTTACAAAAAAAAAAAAAGAAATCCCAAACCGGCATGTGTCAGCAACATCTTAGTCATTAAATTTGTCAAGGTAACATGTGGTCTTGTGAAGTGCTGTCCCAATCCCATACATAGACGGATTATGACATATCGGGCCCCTGGGCACGTGGACTCCGCAGGCCCCCCCCCCCCCCTTCCAACGTAAACACACGCACCCAGAATACACACAAACTTATTGGCGATAATAAGTCATTGGCCTATACCTGCAACTCAGCAGGATTTGTAGCACAGGAAGGGCAACCTCACATAATTATTACAAATAAATGCATCTTTATTTAACCAAAACAGGATAAAAAATATATATAATTGATGCAATTTTTGGCGATTTGAACGAATTTCGAATGCACCGCTTTCAACCACAAATAAAAACGACTTAAAGCAACTCAATACGAACAGTTCCTTACATTAATTGACAGTAATGCATTTCACCTATGAAATGCATTACTGTCATCATCAAAGTCCAGTGCATTGGTAAGGTCGCTCTCAATTGCCATGAGAGAAAGTGCCTTGAGGCGTTTTTGTGACATTTTCGTCCTCAGTTTATTTTTTATCCTGGACAGAAGAGAGAATGACCGCTCCCCTTTGCAATTACTGACGGGCAGAGTCAGAAAAAGCCGTAGCGCTACATACACATTTGGAAACATAGATTGCAGTCCACAATCGAGGATAATTCGTAGCAGTCCTTTTGGGGTTGCATCATCTCCAGGCTTGTTAAATGATCTGTACTGAATAAATTCATTGCTTCAACGCTCCACTTAGAGTTCGCCGTTGCTCCATGTTTAAATGACAGTGACTTGTTCGTGACTGGTCTCGAATTCACAAACTGAAATAGTGCCCCCTATTGATCTTTTTATTAATTTATTTACTCAGTAGTAATAGGCCTACTATTACTGTTTTCGCTTGAATTTTTGTATTTCTCTACTGATTGCTTCGACAATGCAACATTAAAAGGGGCCCTGGACGCCACTGTTAGTAACTTGTGGGGCCCTGGGCCCCACTGTTAGTAACTTGTGGGGCGGCTCAGTCTACTTCAGTTACTAACAGTGGGGCCCTGGGCCCCACTGTTAGTAACTTGTGGGGCCCTGGACCCCACTGTTAGTAACTTGTGGGGCGGCTCAGGGCTCTGAGCCCTTGGGCCCCTGGGCATGTGCCCGGTGTGCCCGTGCAGTAATCCACCCATGATCCCATACCTACCAGAGGCCATGTGGCCTCACACACTCGCTCACTTAGCACCTGAGATCAATTAGGTCCGTGAGTCCTTAATCCTTAGTCCTCAGGGTTCACTTTGGGATTGGGCACACATCTCAAACATGACTGTAACACAACCAATTGTAAAATTCCATGACACAACATCATTGCAACACAACTGCAACACAACCAATTCTAGTACAACAAAATGTTACTCAACATAACTGTAAATCACAGAAACTGTAACACAATCAACGGTAACAAAAAAAAAGCACAACTAGGGTTGCACCGATCATTATATTGTATTATATTATAAGACACCATCAGATGAGGCAAAATACAGGAGACTTTTCTCTATTTAAGTGGCAACAAAGGCTCACTAAAATGTCTTCCCCTTGTCTGGGATTTCTTTATGGTGTCTGAAAAGGACAACAGAAAAGCTACATGCAATATGTGTGAAGCTGAATCCCCCATAGTGGAAATGAAGCGCAGTCTAATACCATGAAGCTCATTAGACATGAGAATCTGTCACGTCAAAGAATACGGCGACTATGAAAGGCAAGCCGCCGCAAAGCCGAGAAGCAATCTAACCTTTTAGCAACTCAGTCATCCGTCACTACCTGACAGATGGCGATATATTTAAAAGGCAGGAACCCTATAGCAGGGACAGTAAGAAATCAAAAGAAATATCAGCCAAAATAATGGAAGTCGTTGGCCTTGATCAGCAAACTCTTTCTGTAGTGGAAGAGGCAGGGTTCAGACGACTCTTCCTCTTCTCAGAGCCATGCTATGTCCTTCCACCGCTTTGGCGGTGGCATTCAGCAACATATTCCGAGCCTGGGGAATCTAGAGAGAAAAGGTGTAAGTTATACCAAGGGCTAACTCTAGGAGCCTGGCAAAGGCCATGAGGATGAAGGTTTACCTAGCCTACCCTGCACAGCGTAGATACTCCAGTTCCTCAAATATAACAGCAGCAGGAGATCGTTGGTCTTTTGTTACCGTTTGTCATTTGTATTTGGAAACTGAACCCTAATGCAGATTAAAGTTTAAAAATATTTATTTGAAGCAAGGTTTCAACTCAAACAATAATCCTGCTTCTCAGGAGGAAATGGGAAGGGCACAAGGCCGCTTATTACAAAACCAATAAAGAAAGGAGAGCCAGGTTCCCGTTCAGGAGACTAGTCCAGGGGCAGGCAGAAAGTCAAATCCAGAATTAAGCAGGCAGGCTGAAATAAGCCAGAACAAACTGACTAGTGCCAGGTATAAAACAATCAGACAAGGTGGCACTAACGACACAGGGTACAAATAGTCTGGGCAGTAACAAGACAACGAGGAAAAGGTGAGCAGAGAGAAAAGGCAGGAAACTGACAAAAGGTGGACAACAACATAGAACAACAACCGGGCCAGCCTGAAAGAAAAAGACTGCAGCAGCATGTATCAACTAGGTGACATAGCCCTTTGTATATTCTACAGAGCCTCCTAGAACAGAGATGGGCACGACCTGCTTACGCAGCCGACTACGGTTTGTCTTCAACGTCCTTCGTTTATTAGTGGAAGTTGATTGAAAATATGATTTCCCTCCTCGCACCAATCGAAGGGCAGTTGAGCTGATCAACTGCAGATGCTACACCAGCTATTAGAGCTCTAATGCGTCTCCTTGAGAAAAGAGAGCAGAGACGTACCAAGGTGTGAAAACGTCACAGGCTACTTTGCTACAAGCAGTCCAGAAGCGATCAGGGACATTGATTCAGAGTGCCTGTGCGCAGTTGCAAATACACCCAAGTTGGCAATATATTCCTATTATGTTGGCAAAATGATGTAGGCTATTGGTAAAATAAATAAGTGTACTTTAAAATTCCTCCAGTGTTGCGTTGTAAAAATCCAATTTAGAGTGAGAGGCTATAAAAACACAAACAGCCCAGCGAAAACACCTGATGATTTCTTTTTGGTTAATAAAAAGACACGAAGGCCGGTATTTCCCAGACGCATTCAAGCAACAGCTACGTGTTCTGATTTTGGGTATCCTGGCTGCCTGTTATAATGGGTATTCTGTCGCGAAATCTCCTGCATGACAACATGGAAAATCAGGTCCAGTATCATTGTCTACAAACCTTTATAATAAATGGGTCTTTCAACCTCACAACCTTGCATCCATTTGTCTGGAGGAGCCAGATAGAAGTCACCTAGGTTGACCATAGACATTGCTCCTTTCCAGAAAACTCTCTCCCTGAGTGTGTGTGGTGATGGCTAGTTAAACCTGTCCACATTAATCACTCCATGTGCAACAGGTATGCAGGGTTAGGGAAGGCGAGCCAATGAGTCCAATCAGACTCTGCCAGGTGAGGCTGCATAAAACAGCCATCAGCCAAACACACACTCCCACAGTTTTCTACAAATGTAACCTGCATTCTGTTTGTTTTGCCCCAAGTGAATCCACTAGCATAGAGAAACCTTGATAAAGTCAATAATAGATGTACAGACTCCTACAAGCTCTCAGGTATTTTGACAACCAAAATATCGGAACGTAACCCCGGGTGAAACCCAAAAACATCACAGAGTATGGACACCCAGGTTGAACTACCATTGCTTTACACAGAACAGATTTGAGGGTGTTGAATTTTTGCCTTCCATATCTGAGACCCAGACCCAACACACAAAGAAAACAGCCCTCGATGCGGTGGCATTCATCTCAAAGAATTGTGACGCTGGAAGATTATCTAGAATGAATTATAGATGTGTAAACATTAGGAGATACTAGCTACTTATCTCTGAGTAAGAGTAACATAATAATCCAAAAAGTATTTCAAATGACACCTTGGGCCCTATTTTAACGGTCTGAAACGCAAGTGAGGAGCGCCAAGCGCAAGTAGCTTTGTGGGCGGTTCTACGGCGATGTTGCTAGTTTACCGGCGCGAAAAGTGACTCTTGCGCCCGGCGCATATCTAAAAAGGGTTGGTCTGAAGTAGCCTAATTACCCGTAGGTGTGGTTTGGGCGTAACGTGCAATAAACCAATGAGAGTGCCAGCTCCCATCCCCTTTAAGAGCCATGAGCGCATTTGAATCTGACGAGTTGATATTTTGACAGCGCGTCTGCAGTCTCCGATGAGACAGATGCAAAGGAATTTCAAACTTCAAATGGCTCAGTTTATGGCCAAATAATATGGCCTAATTCACACGTGGAATAAGGTTTTCTTCCACACATTAGAAATACTCAAACACATTTCGGCAAAGAAATCTTATATAACATGTGATATGTGGTAACTGTGGTTCTATTTAATGATATATACGCAATGCATTATAAACATAGTTTCTTATCAGTATTGTATGCATTATCGTTATCGACTTGTGTTCCTAATATGCATGTGTCCCCCCGTTAATATACATTGCCATGGACTGTATAATGCGTTACGTGTTTAGTTTGCGTGTGTTTAAACAGATGGACGCACACACACGCGCGTGCATTCATTAATTATTTTACACGTACACACACGCGCAGGCATTCATTCATTCTTTTTAACACTCACTCGCGGTAAAACAATGTTTTCTCACGATCAAATACTCATCAATCCTAAAAGTTATGGGCATGTACACAATATCTGTGTCCAGAAAATATGTGTTTTCTGTATGGTGTTTGCAGATGCATTGATTTAAAAGTACAACTTATTACCGCTGTATCAGCTGTTCTTTCCCAAATAATTTACCAAGAATGTGTCGCTAGGTAGATGAGAGAAGCAAAGTGTATGCGCGAGGTGCACAAGCAACATTATGCATGCGCCTTTAAAATAGCATCTGAACAACGCGCCACTGACTTTAAACCAGGTATTTCCTGGTTTGTGGCGCAAGTGGTTTCTGAAACTTCAAAATAGCACCAGGGAACGTTTGCGCCAGAACACGCCTCCTCCTTTCGCCGAACCGCCTCTTGGGGAGCAAGATCATTCCCTAATTTACCGACGCGTGGCGCAGGTGGGAAAAGAACGCTATGCGCCAGTTGCAAACTAGCGACGACACATGCGCCAGTGATTAAGTCAATTGCGCAGGATGCAAGATAGGGCCCCTAGTGTTATAGCGTTCTAAAAAATGTGACGCTATTAATCAGAATATGTTATTGTGTGATATGCTTTGTCTCTATAAAGGAGCTGAACGAGGGAGCTGCTGTCCCAGTGAGCAGAGTATAAACCGCCTCACAACGTAGCCTACAACACCTAACTTACTAACCTACTAAAGCTGATTCAGCTTTAGCAAATGAGTAGCCTTATCTTTATTGACACAGATATAGTTATCCAGAGATGAACAGACACACAGGCTGATCGCTCTCTGTCGGAAAACCCCTACATTCTCACAGCCTAAAGCACACGTCTGTCTGTGTGTGTGCATGTGTGTGTGTAATTAATATGAACATTGCTGTGGATTTGGGAAGTTACGACTAATTAGAATAACTGTTCGAGCCCTGCCCATCATGAGGTCATCAGAGGCCATGACATCTTGCACCCTTACACTGAGGGAGGAGAGAACCACTTTTCCTTGATGAAAAATGTCATGTGGTCAAGAAAGATGCGAAGGAGAATTCTTAAGAACTTAGGACCGGATGACTGCGGAGCACGGCGCATCTGAAGGCACTTACACTAAGCAACGTGATTATGCCACGTGGGTCTGCTGTGGAAAAACACCACAGCAATTCCTCCAAGATAGACTGCTAAAAGAGCATCTTAGATACATCGCTCTGTTTGTTCTTACATGTTGTTTCAAACTTTATAGCGTGAGCAACCCCGTGAAGATTATAACTTCATTACTGAGGTTGGAATTTAAATAAAGAAAGGAATATAGACTCCCAGTCTCAAAAGTGAAACACAATGGTTGTCACATTGAGAATGGTTGCGACACTCACCCCCCTGTCCTCTCCTGTCAACGGGAATCCCAATTAATATGATTTCGTGGTAATATGTGTCACATTCATGCAAGATAGGCACAACACGTTTCAAACGTGTATAGTTGAATCATAATCTGGATAAAAATATCTCCTATCCCCTTATCTTGAAAGACAGAGTTCCGTTTTGTGTTTAGTGTAATCTCTTTATAAGGCTATGCACCTAATATCTGAAGAAAGACCATAAGACTCAGTGTACATCTTGAAGTGTTGCTTTGATTGTGCGTTTAGATGTTAAACAGCCTTCGTAAGAATGTGTGCTGAAATTGGCAATGGCTTCCATCACCTAGACGACGGACCAGCCTTCAGCCAGTTTTGAAACCATTGAGGGATGCCAAGTCCACATCAAGGCTCCCCATGGTCCACATGCACAAGATAACCTGAACAGGAAGCAGCGCTTACCCTATTTCCAACTTCAGGCAATCTGTCACAGCACTGGCATATGTTTGGACATATGTGTTGGTTTCAGTCCACGACACCAGGGTGCTAAGAAATAGTACTTAGTCGATTTTCAAGGGCTGTTACCCACCAGCTGGAAACTTCATTCTGTGGGATTGGGGATTCTGTCTGCAACAGTCAACCTCATAACCCCCACACCGCAAACCAGTGAGGGGAAGAATGGAGACCTGCTTCAACGTTCACCATGCCAGAGCCCGGACAATTATAGAGAGGGCCTGGTGTGGAACTGTCCTCAAAGCCGAGAAGGAGATCACACCTTTGCTAATGAAGTTGCCGCTGTGTGTGCACTGTTACATAACATGTGCATCACTGCTGGGGACATCCTGGAGATGAAGAGGATCCAGTGGCACTCGCACCACCACCTGTGGAGGTGCACGGACATGGGAACAGACTGGTAGACAGCTTTATAGGAACGGGCTGGCAGCCCAAAACCACTTTTCCTTACCTCTGCAGGATCATGACTATTTCATTTTGTAAAGTGAATAAATGGTTCTTCTGTTACATTTTGTCTTCAGTCAATAATTCAAGAACTTTTCTTGTATTTTTGTTCGCACATTAATAAATCAAAAACCTTTTCTTTCACACCGTGTTTTTTTTTAATATTTACTCCACTGGACCTATTTGTGAGTGATGCACCTATAAAAGAGTGGCTACCTAAGAAACACTTTAATCATTAGCTCTCTGTAAAACCAGTGGTGAAGGGGCTTCCAACTCAACTATTCTTAAGAATTGTTGGAAGTCTGGATTTAAATGGAAGTGTTTAATAAACAGGACAACATGGTGGCTATGTCCTGCATTTATATCCTACATTCATCTGCATGGCCAATATATTAAGCTTGATAGTCACTTTGCCTTCTGGTATTTCTTTTTTTTTATCACCAGATGTGCTCTGGTGTTGAGGAGAATTCCAATGCCCCTCACAGTAAGAACATATAGTATGATGCTGCACTTAAAGCAGAAATCTCATGTGTTTGAGATGACACTATTGTAAAACAGCAGTTGCTATATAGTAAGAGATGGGCGGAAGCCGGAAGGGGCTTGCACAGTACAGGGAGTAAGTGGTCAGAGTAGAGGTCTGGATAGCTCTGACAGGATGTTAGGTTGATCTGTGGATTGAAGCAATGTGCTGCTCAACACTATTCCATTAAATCAGCAACTGTAGAGCTTTGTATTTGACTCCTTTAAATCAACACACCCGGTTTAAATGTACAGTTATAATATTTATATTTTTTTCTATTTTATAAGTTCAGCAACAAGGCCAAGGAATCTGTTCCTTTTATTGTATAATGGAGCAGCCCTCGCTTCCTTCTCTCAGCCAGCTTTTTGAGGAAGGCACACAAGCCCCGACTTTCTCTGGCTTTTAAGTGGGTGGCTGGGGGCAGGTGAAGGGCATGGACACCTCCGCAATATCTGGGCCAGGCAGGAGACATTGATTTTCAGGTCATGACATTCATAATGCTTTAAAAGGTGTTTGAAGTGTGAATGATCAATCAATAAAGTAAAATGACAAAAATGATTTTCAAAAGACACTTACTCTAGACCTACAGTAAGTGATGCAAGCACATAGATGAGAGTAGTGAGATGGACATTACGGGTCTTTTTTCAAATGTTACAGGATATAAAGGTGAGATTAGAATGCAATCAGAAGGTGACTAGGGGTCAAAGGAAACTTTGGAGTGAGCTTCTTATAAGAGACGCCAGGTCTCTAGCTCACTCCCAATTGGCCTTACCTGCAAGGTGACCTACTAATTACATCACTTCATGTAAGGCTAGAACCTCCAAAGTGATCATTTAAGTAGACCTTAACGACCTGAATCATATAAAAGAGACCAGATGTTTCTCGGTTTTTCTTCCAAGTAATTCTGTGCCCAAATGAATGTGTGTTTGCATCACTTCCTGTTGGTCTACCACCTCCATGTTGATTCTTTTAGGAGTCCTTTGAAAGACTTTTTCCTCTGACATCATCAGCGGTATTTATCTCGTTAAATTAAAGGTATTTATGAAAAGCGGTTCATTGCATAAGTGTGTTTGGAAGTGTGTTACGTGCAGGGCAGGTGCTGTAGGCTGCCATGCCCGAGGTCTCCTGTGCATGTGCGGTTGGTTTAACCTGAGTGCATCGACGGCTCAATGCATCACAGGGGTCTCACCCGGCCCCCCGAGTCTGATCAGTCTGACCCGGGCCAGGTGCGGCTGCTTCCACAGCCGTCACCACACACACTCCACGTGCTCATATAGCTCATTCTCAATCATACTGACAAGCAACCCTATTTTGTAGTGCTGTAGTGATCACCTTTAATGAACAGCCTTTCCCCAAGTGCCTCATGCATGGCATCAGATCATGGCTAAAGATCTGCAGTGAACTCATTGTGCGTGCCTGCGTTCAGGGTTCTTCATCTCCTTCAACACCATAGATGGCAGGAGGTAGGTTACTAACAGGGCTGTGGGGGCAGAATGCACAGGGACCAATAATGTAACGGTCTAACTGTTAGGAACCACTCAACCTTGTGGCTACTCATAATTGCTTTGGCCTCAATGGTTGAAAAGTTAATTTAATCTGTAGATAAGTAAATAATACGCACAATACATTTCCATATAGAAGACAGGGGTCCACAACAGCCCACAGCAGTGCCCAGCTAAATGATTTGCTTTACCTTGTTTAGGTTTAGGTTTTTGTAGGCCTGCGAACCTCCAGCCCGTTCCCTTCACACCCTGCCTGTAGGTCTGAATTCACTTAATTCACCATACCCATTTATAAAGCAATTTGAACCCACAGAAACCTCAGCCAGATTATCTTCCCGCTGAAGACATGTTCCAGTTTATACCCTTGCCTTTATTAAGGCAAGACTTTCAGCATCTGTGACTGATGTTAAATTAATGAATAACACTCCTCAAGGCTTCTTCAAGAAATATGCCATGCAAATGCACAATGTTAATTTTACTTTGAGGATTTTACAAAAGTAGTGTCACGTTCATGGTTTGCCAATGGGTTTTAACATATTTCTGAACGTTAAAAACATGAGCATTTTAGCAAGTAATGAGATGGAAATTGCTAAATCAGCAACGATATGAGCAGTGTGCAACATGACCAGTATTGCGGAATTACGGTTGAATTACATCGTTTTAAACGTTGCTGCCGCAAGAAATTCTGTGACGATATTTCTCCTTCCTTTTTGTTATGGATGGTCCAGTGTAACCTATGCTAAAGGAGACAAGAAAGCATTGAAGAACATTTCCTTACAGATCTTATAATGGAGGACACTTAAATACTTCCGGGTCAATTTGAAGCACTACTAAGAACAGAAGACGATTTGATTGGAGCCTCAAACTTAAACCTAGAAAACGTTATTTTCCGGCTAGTAAAACACAAAACAAATAGACGTTTGACATTATAAGCACATCAGATGAACAAAAAACTTTAGTCCACGGTGATATATATCAACCATCTTCTGTAACATCACAATCCGGCTAGGTATTTAAAGTGCATGTCAATAACTGTATACCAACAATTATACAAAATAAATAGTAAGCATACTGCGAATCCCTTATGTTACCATGTTCATCACATCACAAGGTCCATGTTTTTCCCCAGACTCCCCATGGCAACAGCATCTTGTTTATTTTAGTTGGAATCCATTTAGTCTTTGCTCGGTTGCTGCTGCTCTCAGGTTGTGTATACCTCAGACCAGAAGGGAGTGGCTCCAGTGAGGTGGAGGGGATGTCTCTGTGGAGATCTTCTCCGGCAGCCTGTTCAGATACGGGTGGTTCAGGTCAGCCTCCCTCGTGATGTTTCCCCACACAGTCGTCTCCCCAATTGTTCCCGCTCTGTTGGTGTTCTTTGTCCTGTGGTTTTGGAAAGCACCACACCACCACACAATACAGTGACAAAGGCTGCTCTCAATTAATGTTTATATTGAGAATTTGCAAAACGTTAAATACATTCAGTTTTCTAAGAAAGTAAATATGGCGAAAGAGGAAAGGCGAGGAGAAAGGATAGGGTTTAGAGGGAAGTGAAGTCACAATGAGCCAGATAGGCTTTGGGGAATAAAGAGAGGAGATAAAAAGAAAAGCATGGCGGGAGATTGTAAGAAGGAGAGAAGGGGGAGGGGAGATTTTGAAAAATAAAAAAGGGGCGGATTTCTGTGAGGACAAACTGGGAGTCAAGTTCTAATTAACTTTTTGATTCACCCCACAGCCTTCATCCTCCCTAGGCTTCATACCTCCCTCTCTTCCTCCTCCTCCTCTACCTCCTCCTTCTCCTCTACCTCATTTTCCTCCTTTTTTGTGGTGAGGTTGATGTGCGTGTCGATGTGTGTGTGTGTGTGTGTGTGTGCGTTCTTGCATGTGTGTCATGCTGGGAGGTCTGTGTGAGCATGCATGTGTTCACTAGCTGCTTTTATCTACTGCCGATAGCCTCCCAGAGCCTGCCACCACACACACACACACACACACACACACACACACACACACACACACACACACACACACACACACACACACACACACACTTTCAGAGTTTCAGGACCTCCAGGAATATGTGGGTGGAAAATTACACACCTGATTTAAATGAATGTTATAATCTGAGCTGTTTTATTTGACTCTGGTGAAGAATTAGCACCATGTAACTTCTACTGGTGGAGATAAATACTCGTTAGAGCTGCAGTCTTTCTCCTTCATGTACTTTCCTTGACATACATACGCAAACATGCTTTAAAAACATTTACCTTCTCATGTCTGCCGTCTGAATACACTATCATTATTACAATGATAATAAAATATATAAATATATATATAGCTATCTATATATTTATCTGAATCTCTCTCTCTCTTCCTCTCTTTCTCTGTGTGTGTGTGTGTGTGTGTGTGTGTGTGTGTGTGTGTGTGTGTGTGTGTGTGTGTGTGTGTGTGTGTGTGTGTGTGTGTGTGTGCGTGTGTGCGTGTGTGTGTGTGTGTGTGCGAGTGAAAGAGCCAGTGAACCCGTTTTAATTTATTTTTATGCATGGTAATTGCCTTATTTGATCATCAAAATATTATTTTTTGGGGTTCACTGGCTCTTCAGTTCTCCAATACCCCCCTTTTTTGTGTCCCAAACCAAAGCTTTGTCCTCGCCCTCTCATGGCATCTAGCTTGAGAGTGAGTCAGGGGCTGCGGAGAGAGCTCCATCACTGAGGGGATTTATGAAATGCTTTTGACCATTTAGGATTATTTTTGATGCAGACCATCTGCTCAGAATTCTATGGAATACAAAAGCAGAAAGGTTTTAGTGTTGATCTGTTTTAGAAATGCATCAAATCTTACACAAGGGATCTTTAAAATTCCGGTTTTGTCACTTTAAATATGAGGCCTATTACTTGCTACCAGTCAGAGGGTAAAAGTATACAGCAGTACAAGAGAAAGTCAATGTTTCTTGATATAATAATTATCACCACATCCTAAATTTGCTGCAATCAGTTTTACGTTTTGGTACTCCTGGAGTTAAAATAAAGGATGTTTCCCTCTTTGTGTCGATTGATCTCCTGTAATATCTTTTGGTGTCGATTGATCTCCTGTAATATCTCCACTGTCATTCTGTTGGTCTGTGGCTTGTGTTAAGTCCTCCCCCTCTACAACTAGCTTGGCTTGGACAATCTATTGGTTGTCTTACAACCCCTGGACGTAGTGAGTACAATATATAGAATAGAAAACAATATTATACATTATTGTAAAAATAATAACGATGTTCACCCATTTATATTTTAGCACAATAGAATAGCAGGAAATAAGCTATAAAATGTAGGACATTTTCAATATAGATGGATAGATGGATAGATAGATAGATAGATAGATAGATAGATAGATAGATGGATAGATGGATAGATGGATAGATGGATAGATAGATAGATAGATAGATAGATAGATAGATAGATAGATAGATAGATAGATTGATTGATTGATTGATTGATTGATAGATTGATAGATAGCCAGTCGTTTGTAAAATGCATAATTAAAAACAATGTTGAAAGATGAACAGTACAGATCTGCAAAATACTTTTCTCAGATTAGAATGAGGGCGAGGCGAAGTGGAGCGAGCACGAGAATCAATTAGTGATGTAATCTGATTGGCCGGGGATTAATGAACAATGTTAGGCCGCTCAGATTGATAAATCATTTACTGCCTGATATTTTGTCCAAATGCGAACATGAATTTTTGGATGGTCTAATGAGGCTATCTTTGACCTGGTCTGACATACTTGGTAGGTTGTAGTAGTTTCTACTATAGTATTATTATTAATATGCATTGAGATATTTGGCCATTTTGAACATTTTGAGAATTCCCGAAGTAGAATGCTTAATACTTAAAATGGACTCGTTTTTGTTTATCGAATGTTACTTCTAGTGATTCTTAAAGAGATGGGTGTCATTGAGGAGCGGGTAGGGATTAGCGGTCATCTTGCTCTAGGGATAAGGAAACAAAATGATTAATGTGAGAATCAGGATTCTTTGCTCTGCAATTATTTTATCGTCAGGTTGAATTAGCCACAACCGGGTACAGACTTCGGCATTTCGGCCACAGACATTTTACATTATTCAGAAGGTCAGAGCTGTCAATCAAGACACCAGGCTCTGCTGTCTTCCCCTCGGTCCGTCAGTCCGTCTGCCTGTCCCTATTGTTCTATTGACGGACACCTCAGAGTTTATCTTCACCATCAGTGCTGTCTGAAACCTGTGACGTTGACCACAGATCATCTCTCCATCACTCTATCTCAACTATATCCTGTCAAACTTATATATTTTCCCCATGTTCCCAGACAACTGGAACTGTGTGTACTGTGTATTCAGGAGCATTGTAGACTGCGCTAGGAGCTACTTTAAGAGCAGCAAGGGGGGAAGGTTTGCCAGGATAATAGTACCTCTCGGTGTAAAGAATAGCTGGTGGAACGCTTGGCAGGGTTCAACCATTCATCATCAGCCCGGAACATTCTGCACCTACGACTGTCCGAGCCCAGAGTTCTGGGTTGATGTATGACACACACTGACTGTTGTTAGTATCCACAAGGGGTGTGGGGTAAATCTTGGCATAGTAAGGCTGCTTATAGTCAACAGATATCAGCTGATTCATGACGTTGAATAATACAATTTCACTGACCAAGCGGCGCACAGAATTTTGTAGATGGCTCGACCATTCATGACACTGAGTAATTACTAATCATAGCCGAGCACGAGTGGGGAATACTTTCTTGAAACAACCGTTTTCATTTTGCTGGAAACCTGTAAGCTAACCCATCATACATCGTCAGCTGGCATTGTGTTTAAAGGCTACACACTTTCTCATCCGACCGCTGTTCATGGGCAGCCTCAAGCACGCAAAGCAGCGCAGCACCACCTCCACCATATCTCCCGCCCATCGATCATGCGTTGTTTCACTGGTACCTGTGTGTATCACATGGTGTAGTCACGACAGTGTGGAGCTGCTGGTTCGGTTCACTGGGGGGGCAGGGGAGAAAGGTTCCCCTGAGCAGGGCCAAACCTACACATACACATGGGTTGCCCCGGCTACCAATACATATTGTACTTTAAATACTAGTGGACTGGACACCACCACCATCACTGTAGTGATGGTGGTGGTGATGGGAGGACCCCACTGGGGAGCTGGGTGGGATTGAACACTGGTGAACTGGGTGGGATTGAATACTGTGGTGAACTGGGTGGGATTGAACACTGGTGAACTGGGTGGGATTGAATACTGTGGTGAACTTGGAAAGTTGAAAGACTGGTAGACTGGGTTTGATGGAACACTGGTAAACTGCGTGGGAGGGGAGAGTATGGTGGTGAACATGGGGGCTACAGCCCTGAATGTTTTATAAATAGCCCCGGATCTGAATTTAAATACATTTTACTGTTGATAAGAAACCCATGTCCGTTTTTAGTTCTCTGTGTCATTCAAGCAGCTGAAAAACCTCACACTGTTTGTTATGAGCGTATTTTGTTTGTGTGTGAGAGAGAGAGAGAGAGAGAGAGAGAGAGAGAGAGAGAGAGAGAGAGAGAGAGAGAGAGAGAGAGAGAGAGAGAGAGAGAGAGAGAGAGGCCACCAGTTAAAGGGCTTGTCATCGCGCTAGGCTGCATGAAATTTATCACAAAAATGTGTGTGTGTGTGTGTGCTCTTGCATGTTTGTGTGTGTGAGTGCGTGAAAGAAAAAAGTGTAATATTCCAATCAACTAATGGTAAGGTAAATACATTTTTCTGTTTTCTTTATGCTTGTACTGCAGAAAGGTCAATGAATGTTTAATGAGAGCAGTTGTGAAGAAATCTGCTACTACACAAAACTAATACTAATAACTAATTTTACAAACTGCTTTACTTTATAAATCTTTTTAATAAAACAACTTTGTTTATATAGCAACTTTCGTGCAAATTGCACAACAAGGTGCTTCACAATGAACATACAACTATAAAATACAACAATGCATTGAAAGAAAACAACCATAAAATGAAAATGCAACAATACAGTGATACATGGTAGAGCAGAGATGTCAGGGTGTAATACAGTAGAAGGGGGGTGGATTCAAATCAGAAAAAAATAAAACGGATTAAGGGGATGCCGAGCCTAATAAAAACTGTATGTTTCAAGGTGTTCACAGACTGCTCAGCTCTTCAGCTCCTTCAGCTGGCTGCTCTAGAAGCGAGGGCCATGGGCACTAAATGTCGCCTTCCCACAGGTCCCTGTCCTCTCCCGGGGAACAACCAAAAGGGCCAGAAGCACTGAGTGATCTAGAGCAGGGGATCCCAAGCTTTTTTGTTCCAAGGACCGGGATGTTCCTATAAAGATTTGAAGGACCGGTGGTCGATTTGAGTGCCTTAATCTTAAAATGTATCATTTTTTATTTTGAGGCCCGGTAGAAACGGGTCCACGGGCCGGCTGACCCGGGACCGGGGGTTGTGAATCGCTGATCTAGAGGGAGCATGCATCAGAAACATGTCCCACAGGTGCTCGTCCATTCAGTGATTTGAACACCAAGAGGATTTTAAAATCAACTCTAGAACTGGGCACCGGTGAAGGGACGTAGAACAGGTGAGGTGTGTGCTCTCCTTCTGGTCTTGGTCTTAACACGGGCCGCTGCATTCCGAATGATCGGTAGATTAGCGATAGCTTTCTTCTGCAGACCAGATAGGAGATAGTCTCACTGTATCGGCCAGGGAGGGAAACAGTTGCACTTTATCAGTATTAGTAAGGTGGTAGAAGGCGGTTTCAGTGATATCACTGATGTGAGATCCGGTATTTACATCAGGATCTAGAAGCACGCCACGATGCTTTACTTGGGGCATGGCGTTTTTGGCCAGGGATTATCTATTGGTGCACAGCATCTCTCTCTGGACCTGTACTCAGATAATCAAGACCTCTGTCTTATCTTTGTTCAATGGCAGGAGATGATGTGACGTCCACCGGTTAATATGATCAGTGCATCGGACCAGTTTATCAACAGGGCTGATGTCTTGGGTGATAAAGAGATGTAAAGTTGTTATCATCGGCATAGTTATGAAAGCTAATCCTCTGTTCTCTGGTGATAAATCCCAGTGGCAGCATATAGAGACTAAACAACCCAGGGCCCGCGACAAAGACATTTAAATGTACTTTAAATATATATCAGGTGCAACCGTGCATTAAAGAGGATAAAAACAATTCCAGGGAACAATCCCCCATACAGAGGGCTAGGCTGAGCCCCAGGCCCTAGCAAGGACCATGGTGGTGAACCGGGTGGGACATAACACTGGTAGACTGGGACATAACACTGGTGGACTGGGACATAACACTGGTGGACTGGGACATAACACTGGTGAACTGGGACATAACACTGGTGGACTGGGACATAACACTGGTGGACTGGGTGGGACATAACCTGACAATAAGGTAAATTTAACATAACAAGCAGACTCCTTCAGAGGTTCTTATGTTTTTTATTTCAGAGAATAAGAGTTTTCTGGGGTCTCCTCCTCCCCCTACTGTTCCCAATCATATAACACCTTCCCCTCCACACATTCCCCCTCTCTCTCTCTCTCTCTCTCTCTCTCTCTCTCTCTCTCTCTCTCTCTCTCTCTCCCTCTCTCTCCATTCCTCTATCCTTCTTGGAGCAGAAGGTTAATGTGTTTTTTTCATTGAAATGTGTCTTTCAATAGAGACAGCCAGACAAACTGAAACATAGATGCATGAATGGATAGCACGGATAACACACACAGCATGCACACACACAGCAGTATCCCGCTGTGTGTGTATGTGGAGGAAGTTTAACCTTGTTAATAAATTCAACAATTCTTTTAAATTCAAATTTCTTATTAATGTTGTGAATGAATATTGTTCCATTCTTATTCGGTCCACAACGTAATGCACTGCCTCTACCCCTTCATAACAGCACTCTGGAACAACTATCTGTTATAGGTGTTTTATTGATTGGTTGAACAATTCTAATTCATCTATCGGCTACAACCCATCGGTTATCAATATCAATAACCAATCAATAATCATCAACAATCCATCCTCATCTATAGTCTACACTATACATGATGATGGATGCTTGATCGCAGGGGATAGATGAGGATAGACATAGACTTTATACATCATCTACAACCCATTGTCTTTCATCTATCATCATAATCACACTATCGATCGTGTCGGAGGAACACCATCACCTGGGCTAGATTGAGAGGGGGTTTAGTGGTGGGGGTGGGGGTGGAGGTGGTATGAAACAACATCCTGCAGCAAGAGCAGAGTAGCGGTAACAAATACATTCAGTACAGAGTATCTGAAATATTTACACCGGGCAGAACTGTGGAATGAGAGAGTTCACACACGTTCCTGAACCTCGTTCCATATTCATGGCAGGTAGATCTTGTCTCTCTCTTCCAGAACCCACCTGACCTTCTCTGTTATTATATTTACTATTATATATGGATTACAATATTTATTATTTAAAGTCTCCTCGGTCAGATCTTTCTACTGTAGCCTGGATAATAAACAAGAGAGGACAAGTGAGAAAGAAAGAATTGCATTTCGATACACTGACATACACTGAGACACACAAAGACAGACAGACATATAGACACACACACACACACACACACACACACACACACACACACACACACACACACACACACACACACACACACACACACACACACACACACACACACACACACACACGACGGGCAGGGTGTGGAACAGAGTGGGATCTAGTACGAGCTGGTTTGTGGGTTTTTTCTTTGCCATATGTGGAAACTACAAGACAATAAAATCTTATTGGGCGAAACTTTCCTAAAGTGGGAAAATGTTTTCCACGCATTCATCTCCCAGTCTCCCGGAGAGAAGCTGTGAGGACTTAATGGCTGAAGCCTGGGACCAGGGTTGGAAGAGGTCATAAACTTCCTTTTTCCTGTGTGTTGTGGGGAATTCCTCCCAACTTAAACAACATAATCAACAACCACCTCCTTAAGACAGGCTGTGGAGCAGGCGGTGGTTTGAGGAAACATACAGCAACCTGATTGGCTGAAACATACAGCAACCTGATTGGCTGAAAGATACAGCAACCTGATTGGCTGAAATAATCAGTCACACCCTTTGGGCTAGGAGTGCAACAGATCCACCGTCCAACCACAACTTAGACCGTCGTAGGTCCTCCCTGGAGGACTCCTTCCACGTCCACACTAGGACTCCAGGTCGAGGTCAATAAGACTGGAGGACTAGCTCATGTATTTATTCGGCCAGTTTAGTTGGACCAGAGAGTCAAATATCCCGATAAGTGATAAGTAATACATCAGCCCAATGTGTCAACACCATAACTTAGTATGGAGTCGTCAACCCATTTCCTAACAGGGAGTCACAGCATCAACCCATTAGCTAACAGGGAGTCATAGCATCAACCCATTACCTAACAAGGAGTCACAGCATCAACCCATTACCTAACAGGGAGTCATAGCATCAACCCTATAACTTAAAGATGGGGTAGGTGACTTTAGATACACCAAAGAAACCAAATGCTTGAGTATTCATAAGTAAAGAAAATTTCAACAAAGGTAACAGAAAATGCTTCTGCAATAAATTGCCTCCACTCTAGCTTAAACATGGAATCAGCACATTATAAAAATATCTTTAATTATGGTTGGTAGAAATGCAGTCCTTAATTTCTTTGAAGTGTTTATTGTGTGGGTACAACTGATTATATTTTACCAAACCAATCAAAGAGGAGAAGAACTGTTACCTTTGTCGAAGGACTTATAGAAAAACCCTTGAGCACAATAAGGCGCTGAGACACTTTCATCTCCTCGGGTCGACATGGAGGGAATGTTACAGAGCTGGAATACTAACACGCTCCTCAGTAGTCAGAGAGGAGGAGAGAGAGAGGAGGAGAGGGAGAGAGGGAGGGGAGGAGAGGGAGAGGAAGAGAGGGAGGGGATGAGGAGAGGGAGGGGAGGAGCAGAGGGGGAGAGGGAGGGCAGGAGGAGAGGGAGGGGAGGAGAGGGAGGGGAGGAGAGAGAGAGGAGGAGAGGGAGAGGAGGAGAGGGAGAGGAGGAGAGGGAGAGAGGGAGGAGAGGGAGAGGAGGAGAGGGAGAGGAAGAGAGGGAGGGGAGGAGAGGGAGAGGAGGAGAGGGAGAGAGGGAGGGGAGGAGAGGGAGAGGAGGAGAGGGAGAGGACGAGAGGGAGGGGATGAGGAGAGGGAGGGGAGGAGAGAGAGAGGAAGAGAGGGAGGGGATGAGAGGGAGAGGAGGAGAGGGAGGGGAGGAGAGAGAGAGGAGGAGGAGAGGGGGAGAGAAGGAATGGGAAGGGAGGATAGGAGGAGAAGGAAGGGAGGAGGGGAGAGGGAGGGGAGGAGAAGAGGGAGAGGAGCAGGAGGAGAGAAAGAGTGGGAGAGGAGGAGGGAGGAAGAGGAGGGAGGGAGGAAGAGGAGAGGGAGGGGAGGAAGAGGAGATTTGGGGGGGAGCAGAGGGGAGGAGCAGAGGGGAGAGAAAGAGAGGGAGAGGGAGAGGAGGGGGAGAGGAGAAGAGGGAGAGGAGGAGCGGGAGAGGGAGGAGAGGGAGGGGATGAGGAGAGGGAGGGGAGGAGAGGGAGAGGAAGAGAGGGAGGGGAGGAGAGGGAGAGGAGGAGAGGGAGAGAGGGAGGGGAGGAGAGGGAGAGGAGGAGAGGGAGAGGACGAGAGGGAGGGGATGAGGAGAGGGAGGGGAGGAGAGAGAGAGGAAGAGAGGGAGGGGATGAGAGGGAGAGGAGGAGAGGGAGGGGAGGAGAGAGAGAGGAGGAGGAGAGGGGGAGAGAAGGAATGGGAAGGGAGGATAGGAGGAGAAGGAAGGGAGGAGGGGAGAGGGAGGGGAGGAGAAGAGGGAGAGGAGCAGGAGGAGAGAAAGAGTGGGAGAGGAGGAGGGAGGAAGAGGAGGGAGGGAGGAAGAGGAGAGGGAGGGGAGGAAGAGGAGATTTGGGGGGGAGCAGAGGGGAGGAGCAGAGGGGAGAGAAAGAGAGGGAGAGGGAGAGGGAGAGGAGGGGGAGAGGAGAAGAGGGAGAGGAGGAGCGGGAGAGGGAGGAGAGGAGAGGGAGAGGGGGGGAGGAGGAGGAGATGGAGAAGAGGATAGGGTGACACCCTGAGAGGAAGGGAGGGAGAAAGAGGAGAAGGAGGGTAGGAAAAGGGAGAGGAGTGGGGAGGAGAGGGAGGAGAGGACAGATGGAAACAAGAGGAGAGGAGGAGGAGGGAAGGATGGGAGGAGAGGTGGAAAGAGGAAGAGGAGAGGGGGAAAGGGAGGAGGAGGATAGGAGGAGGGAAGAATAGGGGTTTTGGGAGAAGTAGGGGGAGGGGAGGGGGAGGGGGTCTATTTATATGTTGATAAATACATATAAATATCTGTATATATATATATATATACATCTGCTAGTATCAGCGTTCTCACACAATGTTCTAAACATCCTCTACCAACACAAACATCATGAGGTTTCCTCTGTTCTTATGGGGAGAATCACAACATATGTGATGCATCAACATATATCTTTATTTTAAGTGTATTTTATGTAACACAAAGAAAGACCTTCCAGGGTGCAGAAAAAAACGGATGTTTTAAGGGTGATTTAATCTGGCGTCAACAAGGCCAGTAAAATCTCTTCCCCTGACGACATTATCCCAAATAGAAGACATCTGGGTGTGAAGAAGTTCAACTGCTTTAACCTGATAGGAAGTGGTTAAACCTGGTATGAAGGGGATTAGCCTCCTGTCAAGTGGTTTAACCATAAAAGCGGTTCAACCTGTGAAGTGGTTTATTGTTTCAATGTTTAACATTGGTGCAGTATGCGTCATTGAGTGGTAACAAGCTATATAGACTGAAAGCTTCCTTTGTGGGGGTCCTCTTCAACGCAGGCCGCCATGTTGCACTGCCGTTTCTACAGATGCAATTTGACAAATAAACGTCTCTCAAGAGAAAATAAAAATGTTGAACCAATTGTGATACTGTTTCCGTACTGTCATTGTGTAGGCCTATGGGCTTTGTATTGATTGTTGTGTATAAATGCGCAACACATTCTCTTTCAGACGTGCCTCAAAAAAGCCAGTGAAGACTTTTCAGGGAAATAGCCTGTGTGTTCAGTTGACTCAATTATAATGGTCATCCACTATTTAATCCAAGTGTAAAATTGTGCAGTAAATGGCAGATTGTGGATGAGGGGGATTATGATAAGTGATTGTGCATTCTTTATTGCATCCATGTTTTAGAGACGTTTGTTTTTGAGTTTGTGTCCCTGTTTGATGACAAAAAAAGGCTATCATTCTGGCAGAGAGAGTTGATATGATATCCAAAGCTAAACTCTTAAAAGCGAAACGTGATACAACAGCACACTTAATGTTATCAAAAGCAACATATTTACATACTGCAAGTTAACAATAATTCTTAGCATCAACTGCTATCGAGATGATCAATCAATGCAGAACAGATTGTAATAATTATGGGTCTATGAATGTCGTTTACCACTATGGAAGCAATAAGAGGACTGTGTTGCGAAATGTAAATAGATAATTACCTCTGTCATGTCCTACAACATGTACAGCGACCATGCTGATTATGATATAGATACCAGACTGTTATTAGTTAAATTGATTTATATGCAGGCTAAAGCCGTCAAAAATCTATCTTGGTATGATCAATGTCGTTTTCCCAAAACGTGAATACCCATGGCCAATTTATGCAATAAAGGCCAGTGCAGGCCACCGTATTCATCTTGCTAGTGACACTCCTTAAATGTCCCACTCATGCCAACCAGAAAGCCAAGTCATGCTACATTGCGTCCCCTCTTGCACAGCAACAAGTACTTTTTTTTATTAGGCAGTTTATTCTCCTACCTAATAACTGAGAGTCTCTCAATTTTACACATTGCAACTTTAACCTACTATGCATTGATTTAACCTATCAATTGGTTTAACCTGCTATGTGGTTTAATCTGCTACGAAATGGTTCAACCTGGTATGAAGTGGTTTTAGCTTTGAAGTGGCTTTAAGGGGCTATAAGGTGGTTTCACCTAAAACCTTTAACCTGCGCCTACATTCTATCGGTCTGTACTAGTATAATGAAACGAGTGAGATACATAGTTGAAATAAAATCGCAGTCTCCTGATAATGTTTCCACCTAACACTACGTAGTGTCAAAAGATTTCAAAGGATCCTACCTGCCGAGAACTTTGGTTTCTCTTGCCCAAAACAATGGTCAAGGTGGCGCCAGAGGTTTCACCATTACAGGCTAGCAATGAAACGTAAAAAGGAAGAGGAAGAGATATAGGTATGAAATACTCTGCTCAATCAGGGAGAACCCTGAGTAAGAATTACATTTATTGTTGTACGAGGGGATGAAGAAGATCCAAATTATTGTGTGGGGAAACTGGATAATAAATTGGTGCCAAAGGTCTGTTTCCATTAGAGCACTGAGAAACCCAACAGAAATGGCAGTGCAGTAAATCGGAAGCCTGCATGAGCTACCTGACACCTGTACATCTACTGATACTAACCCTGAAAGCAGCAGTGACCGTTTGGTCATATGTATACATGTATGATAAAGAGCTATCACAGAAGCTACAGTTGACTCTCAACAAAGCAGTAAAGCTATTGAGGCAGTCAGAGCAGCTAGAGATGCATATTACCAAGCAAGGGGATAATCCTAACTGTGCACAAGTGAGTGAAGTAGCATAGCCTACAAACGTGGTCCATGCAAACAGAGACATATAAACGGACATGGACAAAAGAAATTGGCCAAGGCCAAACAAGGGCATTATGTAAACAAGGGATGTAAATGCTCCAGATGTTGTCAAGTGCATGACAAGGAGGACAGATGTGCTGCACGTAATGTTGAATGTCGCAATTGTAGGAAACTGGGATGTTTTGCTGTGCTATGTCGTCCCCGTGCGGTCAACGAGGTTACTGCACCCTATGAGGAACGAGACGTGAACCGAGTGAGAAATGTCCAATGAGAAATCACAGACGTCAAGTTTAAGTTCTTTATTATGTCAATTGTGGCACCCATTGCACTCCTGACCATCCCTGGAAGAAGGGATCCCCTACACTGCGTTTCTTCTCAAGAGTTTTTTCTTGCCCGTGTGGGGGCATGGGTAAAGGGGGGTGTCACAAATATTTGGCCTGTTAAGCCCTTTGAGACTGTAATGGTGATTAAGGGCTATACAAATAAAATTGAATTGAATTGAATTAAGTCAAATGAACAACAAACATCAATCTGTGTCATTTCTGGAAAGGAAATTCAAGTGTTCAAGGTTCTCCTCAACAGTGCAGGTACTAAAGTAATAAATACAATAAATAAATACAATACAAAGTATGTAAAAATAACAAGAGAGTGATAATATAACATTGATAATAGCTATATATAAATGTACAGTACAAGTTATTCCAAGTTATTTTGTGTGTGTGTGTGTGTGTGTGTGTGTGTGTGTGTGTGTGTGTGTGTGTGTGTGTGTGTGTGTGTGTGTGTGTGTGTGTGTGTGTGTGTGTGTGTGTGTGTGTGTGTGTGTGTGGGGGGGGGGGGTTGATCACAGTCCTGTTCAACATGACTTTGGTTTGGGGGAAGAAGCTGTCCTTGAACCTGGTGGTTTGGTGCAGATGCATGGTTCAAACAATGCATCCACTGTGAAATTGCCCCTACTGCATAGACTTCAAGATTGACATGGGAGCAGATGCTAGTGTCCTATCATAAAATACAAATAAACAAGCTCAAGAATAAGCCACCACTGAAAGCTACAGTGAGTAACTGTTCAGCAACCCTCCTCCTACTTCCTTTTGTTTAGGCCCGCCCACTCTCACCTGACCTCACTTCCTCCGGATTGATTGATTACTCTATATATCCCGCCCAGTTCCATTGTTCTGTCTGGCAGCAACACAAACCACATGTAAGGGCCCTCTGTCCCCTGTGATTCAGATACACACCTGTGTCTGTATGTGCTAAAGTGACTATACTATTTATTCCTATGTTGTACTTTAATGAAGCTTGTGATTTTTGTCAGGGCATCACTGTAAATAAGAACTTGTTCTTAATGATCTGCCTGGTTAAATAAAGGTCAAATATTAATAATAATCGTCACGTTGACTGTTTGCCTTGGGAATACAGATATAAAATTGTGTGTGTGAGTGCGCACTGCACTTGAGGTGTTAACTGTTGCTCTAAAGGAAATTGCAAGAACCTTTTATAAACTTATTTAAAATGGGAATTGCTGTTGGAATTGAATTGTTTACCCCTCAACCCCCCTTGGTTAGAGTACTTTATTCATTCTTGGTTAGTGTTGTGTGATGCAAGAGTTGTCTATGATGGGACTGTAACTCTTGTTCCCTCGTATGATGGATTTCAGTCACTGGTTAACAATCTCCCGAGTAAGAGGCTAGACCAAAGCAAGCACTGTCCAATATCTCATTTAGCGATCTCATTCCACCTCACTAGGTACCATTCTTCTCTAACGGTCGGGGTACCGGCCCTACCCTCCCTGGTACTCCTTTGTAGTATTACTATTCCGTGCACATCCAGTATTGAGTTTCATCCCTTTGGTTATGGTGAGTTCTTATTTCTTGTTTAGAGCTTGTTTTTGGGGGCCGGCTACTTACCGAGGGTGGTTCTTTGAAGTCTGGAGATTAATTTCAATAACATATCAAATCAAAAAGAGATTACCTTACAGAAGTTTTGAGAGTCTTACATGAAGAGGAAAAAACAAAAACAAATCAGATTGTCATCCTCTGCTGAAGGGAGCAGGCCCCTTGGGTTCATTGTTCTTCGTCCGTGTTCTGGGTCTACCTTGATTCCCCTCCCTGCATTCACCCTTTTTTAACACCCTTTCATTTTTTACTCTGCTACAAATTTTTCTGTTTCCCCATCTTTTATAGGGGAGATGTAGAAGACGGCTTTTCAGTTTTATTGCCCAATTTTAACAATAGTCAGCAAGTTTTTTTATTGCCTACCTTATACAATAGACAAATTTTCTAGTTAGACTAGTTCAAAAGTTGATGCTCTATGTGAACCCCTTGTGATACGAACTGCTCTAAGTTGGAAATCCCCCAGCAGCAGTTACACGGTTGTTTGTAGGCCCTTTCTTAAACCTCTCTTTTTAGGGGGCACAAATCTCGACCCCCTCCATTCCTGAACTCTGTATCAACCCAGGCATTTATTCAATTTTGTCTTTCACTCATGTGCAGGTTTTCCCTGAATCTGTAGTCTTACTTCAAGCCACCGCCCTGTTTGGCTCTGCCTAAATGTCCCCTGCATTAATCCTGACCTCGAACAATGCCTCGACAAGCTCTGCATTTTTTCCGATGAGGCCAGTCAGCGCCATCGCTGAGCTTCAGCCACCAAGCAATCGTATCACCCTGAGAAGAATCCTGGGAATAAAGCACTACCTAGGCAGGTACTGCCCAACCGTCTCAGTGGTCTACTCAGAAATGATGAAACATGAGCTTGAAGTGTAGTGCTACTCATCTAGCTAGCTCATCACAGAGTCACGTGTAGTAGCATAGTAGAAGCATTCAATGATGTGAGTGGAATGGGCCATCAGACTGTTAGCCCTAACCCTACTACGTAAACTATCAAAACAACTCTAAATTCCCCAAACAAACCCCCCCCCCCTAAAAGTAACATAATGTGACAGAGCGAAGGGGCGGAGTCTGAGTGTTCCCTATATAGTGTTCATGATATAGTGCACTATTTAGGGAACGAACAAACGAGAATTCGGACACTGCGCTTAAGATTTCTAAACGTCATTTGCGTCAGTAAATGCGCTGGGTATTTGTGTGACGCGCCTACATCATGTAAACAAACCGGGCACTCACAACGAAAGCTGGAGGTTGTATTGATGTTGAATGTTACATTTCCTTGTTTAATTAATTTTGAATGTTAAACATTCTATGTTAAATCCCAAATAAATTGTTGACATTTCTAAACGAAAGCCGGAGACTCCATCATTAAATGTATTCGTTTTCGCTGTTATTCAGCTTCTTCTTCTCCTCCGGGAAAACACGACCGCATTGCATTGTGATATACGGGAGTAACATGTAGGGTACATCGTATGTACCCTATTTTAAGTCCACTATATAGTGCCCTATATAGTGGACCACTGAGAATTCGAACCCCCTACAAAATGGCGTGCACCCTATTTAGTGCACTACATCCATGATAGGGAACGATTTCGAACACAGATATTGTCTTCTACGAGCAGTCGGCTTTCATCCGCGAGCTTAGTATGGAGCCAGTTCCCTGCCATAATTCAAACCTGAAAAAAAACCTTGCAAAGGCTTGTAAGTCTGGGTTTGAAAACTCAACACCTTGTAAAAAAGTTTTTGCAACACTGAAAAAAGAGATTATAACCTGAAAAAATTTCAAACAAAAATTCAAACATCTGTAAACATGATTTTGTGTTCTATCATCATTTTCTGTCATCATTTTCACTAAAACATTTTCAAAGTTCAAACGATTTCACCAGTGCATTTGCAGAGTTTCAAATCTGGCACTATTCTAACAGTGTATTTCATTGTTTCCTGGTTTGAAACCTTGTAAATGGGATTTCGTGTGCCGTGGGGGCTGTCCTGTAGGCCTGCACCTCAGAGTCAATAGCCTGATCCCCAGCCATAGCTGCGTAGTCGAGGCCCAAGTGGACGGAACCAATAACTACCCGAGAGAGGCAGTCGGCTACAAAATTGTCTTTGCCGGCCACATGCTGAACGTCAGTGGTGTACTCCGAGATGGCGGAGAGCTGACGCTGCTGTCGACCAGACCATGGCTCCGAAGACTTGGCCATGGCGAACGTCAGCGGCTTGTGGTCAATAAAAGCCGTGAACCGACGGCCCTCCAACAGGAAGCGGAAATGACGGGTGGCGAGGAAAAGAGCCAGGAGCTCCCTGTCGAAAGCGCTGTATTTCCTCTCGTTGTCGCGGAGCTTCCTGCTGAAAAAGGCCAGCGGTTGCCAGGCTCCGCCCACCCACTGCTCACACACAGCCCCCACGGCGTAATCAGAGGCGTCCGTAGTAAGAGCAACAGGGGCGGTCGGAGACGGGTGCGCCAGCAGAGCAGCGTTGGCCAACGTGGTTTTGGCAGCATCGAAGGCAGCCGTCATTTCCGTGGACCAATCCAACACGTCTGCAGGCTTCCTGCCCCGCAAGGCGTTGCATGAGCTGGGCCGCATGGGGAAGGAAACGGTCATAGAAGTTCACCATGCCCAGGAACTCCTGCAGGGACTTCACAGTGCGCGGACGTGGGAAACTGGCGATGGCGTCCACCTTGGCCGGGAGGGGAACCGCCCCCTGCGGAGTGACGTGGTGGCCGAGGAAGGTGATGGATGACCGGCCAAACTCGCACTTGGCCGGGTTGACAATGAGACCATGCTCACTGAGCCGACCGAACAGCTGCCGTAGATGCGTCAGGTGGTCGTCCGCGGACGCACTGGCAACGAGGATGTCATCCAGATAGACGAACAGGAACGGCATGTCCCGCAGCACAGAATCCATGAGGCGCTGGAACGTCTGCGCTGCACCCTTGAGGCCGAAAGGCATCCTCAGGAATTCAAAAAGTCCAAAGGGCGTGATGACCGCCGTCTTGGGGACATCCTGCGGGCGGACGGGCACCTGATGGTAACCGCGTACCAGGTCCACCTTTGAAAAGATGGCGGCGACGGCCAGGTGGGCGGTGAAATCCTGAATGTGCGGTACCGGGTACCGGTCGGGGGTGGTGGCGTTATTCAAGCGACGGAAATCACCACACGGACGCCAACCGCCATCAGCCTTGGTCACCATGTGCAGGGGGGAGGCCCACGGACTGTTGGAACGGCGTACGATGCCGAGGCGCTCCATGGTGGCGAACTCCTCCCTGGCGATCGCGAGCTTGGCAGAGTCCAGGCGGCGGGCCCGTGCATAGACCGGGGGGCCAACCGTGGTGATGTAGTGCTCCACACCATGCTTAGCCACAGCCGATGAAAACGTTGGCGTGGTGATGTCAGGAAACTCAGCCAGCAGGCGTTGATACAGGTCCCCGGTGGCAAACGTGTTCGCAAGACAAAGCCCCCCCACCCCCCCCAGCGTGCAGGGGAACGAAGCAAAGGAGAGGGTGTCGATCAGGCGGCAGTTGGTAACATCCACCAGCAGCCTGTATGCGCAGAGGAAATCCACCCCCAGGAGTGGCGTAGACACGGCAGCCATGACGAAATCCCAACCAAAACGCCGGCCGCCGAAACACACATCCACATACCTCGTGCCGTAGGTACGAATGGGTGTGCCGTTGGCGGCGTCCATCGGGGGGCCATGGTAGTAACAACACCCGTCGTCATGCTGTCGGCGGGCGGTCACAGCGGCTGCGGTGTCCGGGTCGCACCCCTGTGGCGGAAACGGGGCCGATGTGTGCTGGGGGGGCAACAGCGCATGAACAAACTGTTGGCGAGGAAAATCCTGTCGGCCTCTACAGCCAACGCCCGGTAGTCCTTGGAGGCAAAGAGGGGTGAGCTGGCCAGTGCGGTGCGCACGGGTGCTGGAAGCTGCCGCAGGAAGATGTGGGCGAAAAGGAAGGAGGGATCCGCCGAGCCCAGCACAGCCAGCATCCTCTCCATCAACTCGGACGGCTTGCCGTCGCCCAGGCCGTTCAGGGAAAGCAGGCGGTCCGCCTTCTCCAGCTCCGACAGTTCAAAAAGGTTCACGAGGAACGCCTTGAGCGCGTCATACTTGCCGACAGCTGGAGGAGCCTCCAACCGCGCCATACACCTGGCCGTCGTCGAGGCATCTAAGGCTGCTACCACGTGGAAATACTTAGTCACGTCCTGTGTTATTCCTCTCAGCTGGAACTGGGCTTCGATATGCTGGAACCACGACCGTGGGTTGTTCTGCCAGAAGTCCGGTAACTTGACGGTGGCAGCATAGATAGCGCCGACGTTAGCCGCGTCGATAGCCGCACCGCCAGCGGCGGCCGGCACCGCGGCGGGCGTGTTGTTATCACCGTCGATGTGAAACATATTATAATTTTGTCACCAACCCTGTTCGCTTACTTTATTGAACCATTAGCCCAAGCCATACGCGGAAATAGAAGAATCCAAGGAGTGACAGTGTGCGGAGTAGAGCATAAAGTCGGCCTCTTTGCAGATGACGTCATTGCATTCCTTGAACGGCCTAGTGAGTCGTTGCCAGAATTTCTAGATCTCTTGAACACATATGGACAACTATCAGGATACAAGATAAATATCACTAAAACCCAAATACTCACCATCAATTATACACCACCAAAGGAGATTAAAGAAAAATTCAATTTAAACTGGAATCTAAAGAAAATAAACTACTTAGGAGTAGAAGTGACTAGAAACATACCAGGACTATATAAGGCGAATTATGATAGAATTAACTGAGAATTATTAAAAGATATACATAGATGGACCACCCTAACATTGGATTTTAGCTCAAGGATTGAATTAATAAGAATGAATGTACTACCCAGACTTTTATATTTGTTCCAAGCATTACCGATAGAGATACCTCAAACGCAATTCGTAACATGGGACAGGATGATATCTAGATTTATATGGGGGGGGGAAGAGACCAAGAGTGAGATTCAGAACCCTCCAGCTAAAGAGGGAGAAGGGGGGCCTGAGTCTGCCCAACCTGAGGGAATACTTCCACGCGGCCCAGCTAAAATATGTACATTGTTGGTGTAAACTAGATTATGAAGCAAAATGGAAAGAAATGGAAAAATCATTTGGAATGTGTCCGATACAGAGTATTATAGGAGATAGAGAAACATTTAAGAAGGTTAGCAATCAAATGGATTAGATCACAAAATGTACCTTGGAATTATGGTTCAAATTACTTAGACATAATAAGGCGGAGAAGGATGCAAATGTATTAAAATGGGTGGCTTTTGATAGCAGTTTTAAATCAGATGGGCAGCGTGGGGGACTCAGACAGTGGGCGGACAAGGGCATTACGGCATGGTGCACACTGGTTGTTCTGGACACTGTGTGGTTTTATGTTTGTTAAATCCCCTAGTGGCGTTCGATGTTAGTGCAGCCCGCCGTAAACAGGAAGTAGCCATTTTGAAGTGTCAGTCTACATGCGGCAGTCGAGCGATGACTCCCAGCTCCACTTTCTTGTGCCATCATTCAATCTGATAGCTGTTTCCCGCATTGTCTGTAAGTTGATGTTTAAGTTGGAAGTATATTGACCTAGGAAAAAACTTTATTTCCAGCTTTTAGCGAGAATTATGTTAATTTCTCAAAACGTTTATTTTGTACATCTACATGCAATGTTATACCTCATGCTTACCCGTTAGCATCATTAGGCTTTTTGCTAGCCTCTTAATTCATGTTCATTTGTTAGCATGTTCACTTGTTGTAGGCATAGCCTCCATTTTGTGTCCTTTTCATACTTCTTCGGAACTGTAATGCCAACATTTCTTTTTATTCTTGTGTTACAGTTTTACAATCTACGAGCTTCACTAAAAACTCTCAATACAGAATCCCGTTCTCCTTGAGTTATTGAAGTTCATGTTTAACTGACTGGATAGCTGGATGTTCATCTAGTGAGAACAGTACAGTAAAAAGACAGCAATACAACAAGTTGTACACATCGGAGAGCATTCATGTGGAACATCATCCGTCTCAAAGCAGCCATTAGTCACATTTAATCCCAAGATGAGTCAGAAAAGTTCCAAGACTGTCAAGGAGCGAACAGAAGCCACGCACAGTGAAGCTAACCGGGAAACCCAGTCCCTGAGTACTCGCTCCAGAACAAGTACTTCATCTTCCAGTTCAAAGGCCATTCTTGCCGTCGCAAGAGCGAGAGCAAAAGCCACAGCAGCCGAAGCCAGAGCGTCCTATGCTCAACGGGAGATAGATTTAAAGGTCGAACAAGCCCGCTTAAAAGCCACCTTCGAAGCCCTTCAGGTAGAAAAAGAAAGAGACGCTGCCAATGCCGAAGCGGAAACGTTGGAAGCTGGCTTAGCTGAGAACGAGCTAGGATCCGCAGCCAGAAAACCCATTCCTCTCTCACCTCAAAAACGCCTACAGCACACTGAGGAATACGTGAGGGAGCAGGCCCGCATCAAGTCAACATCCCTACCCGTTGTGGACAATGTGGAAGGAGAGCCATTTCACTTACCCCAGATTACAGGCCGAAGACAAACTGGGCCTCCACACGATGGTTGTGCCGGACTTCCTGTTAAGGAAGAGCATGGGATGGACACCACGAGGAATCGGCCCTACAGTCAAGAACAAGCCCCCACTCCCTCCAGCCAAACCCCATTTAGGGCACAGTACGACAGAACACCCACCAACCATGATCTCGCCAAGTGCCTAGCCCGCAATCAGCTAGTGACATCAGGCATAATCATCTTCGATGATAAACCAGAGAACTATTGGGCTTGGAAATCGTCTTTCGAAAGCGCCACCGCTGGTTTAGACCTAACCGCAGGAGAAGAGCTCGACCTTCTCAGTAAATGGCTCGGCCAAGAGTCTTCGCAGCACGTTCGCAGGATCAAGGCAGTCAACATCAGACGCCCACAAACTGGTCTCGACATGGCTTGGGAGAGGCTGGAAGAGACGTACGGCTCACCCGAAGCCATCGAGCGAGCCCTTTTCTCTAAGCAAGAGCATTTTCCAAAGTTGACTAACAAAGAACCGCAAAAGCTCCGCGAACTTGGAGACCTGTTGTTGGAGGTCGAAGCAGCGAAGCTAGACGGCTACCTACCTGGTCTATCATACCTGGACACATCCAGAGGGGTTTACCCCATCGCAGAAAAGCTGCCATATAATCTGCAAGAAAAATGGATGTCGTTCGGGTCAAAATACAAACGAAGCAAGAACGTCAGCTTTCCTCCATTCACTGTGTTCGTTGAGTTTGTGTGCACAGAAGCTAAAACACGTACTGATCCCAGCTTCAACTACCCTGTGTCTCAAACACCACCAGATAGAAGAGAGAAGTCAGACAGGTTTACAAAAGCATTTGTATCTGTCAATAAGACAACCGTGACCCCATCTAACCAGTATGGAGGCGAGAATGAATCTGTTGATCACAGTAAGCTCTGCTTCATCCACGGGAAGCCCCATCCGCTGAGTAAGTGCAGAGGCTTCAGGGAGAAGACCCTCGACGAGCGCAAACAACTTCTCAAAAATAACTCCATATGCTTCAGATGCTGTTCAACCACAGACCATTTCGCAAAAGACTGCAAGGCAGAAGTGCAATGCGGAGAGTGCCAGAGCGATCGTCATCCGTCAGCTCTCCATCCAGGTCCTGCACCATGGTTTTCCAGGCGCTTCCCGTCCTCTCCAGAGAACGGCGGGGAGGGAGACAGGGTCGAACCTCAGGACGTTACTGCAACATGCACCAAGGTATGCGGACAAGGAGTGAGCGCAAGAGCATGCTCTAAGATATGTCTCGTCAATGTTTTCCCAGATGGACACCGCGACAAATCTAAGCGGGTCTATGCTATACTTGATGAGCAGAGCAACAGATCTCTGGCGAGATCGGAGTTCTTCGACACCTTCAATATTCAAGGTGGGGAGTTTCCATACAAGCTGAAAACATGCGCAGGACTCAAAGAGACAGCTGGAAGAAGGGCCCATGGTTACATCATTGAGTCAATCGACCAGAAAATCAGTCTTCCGCTACCCACCCTTCTTGAATGTAACCAGATTCCCGACAACCGATCAGAGATTCCGACTCCCGACGCAGCGTATCACCAGGCTCACCTGAGGAAGATCGCGAATGAGATACCACCTTTAGATCCGCAAGCAGAGATACTCCTGTTGCTCGGCAGGGACATCCTGAGAGTCCATAAAATCAGGAAACAAATCAATGGGCCTCACAACGCTCCATTCGCTCAGAGGTTGGACATTGGATGGGTAGTAGTCGGCGAAGTCTGCCTCGGGGGGGCCCACAAGCCATCTGAGGTGAGCACCCTCAAGACTACCATATTGGAAAATGGTCGCCCAAGCTACCTGCAGCCCTGCACCAGTCAAGTGCAGGTAAAAGAAAGATTTGAACACAACCCTATCTATCAAGCGTTGCCAGTGGTTTCCTCAGACGATTCACTGTCAATGGCGGAGGAGGAGAACCTGGGTCAATTCATCTTTCAGCGTACTACCAGGGATCACAAACTCGCCCCCTCCATAGACGACATGAGGTTTCTGCACATCATGGACAGCGAGGTCCACCAAAACGACTCCAACAGCTGGGTTGCACCTTAGCCATTTAAGACACCCAGACAAAGGCTACCAAACAACAGAGACTGTGCTTATAATCGTCTCGTCTCACTCCGCCGGACCTTGGAGAAGCGCCCCCAGATGAAGGCACACTTCCTGGAATTCATGGAGAAACTTTTCAAGAACGAGCATTCAGAGGAAGCCCCTCCATTACAGGATGGCCAAGAAGTCTGGTATCTCCCCTCTTTTGGAGTCTACCATCCGAAGAAGCCGGAGCAGATCCGTGTCGTTTTCGACTCCAGTGCAGCCTATCAAGGGGTCTCCCTAAACGACGTGCTTCTCCGAGGACCGGACATGAACAACACTCTCATCGGCGTGCTCATGAGGTTTAGGAGAGAGCTTGTTGCTATCACTGCCGATGTCCAGCACATGTTTCACTGTTTTGTTGTGAAAGAAGACCATAGAGATTTTCTGCGCTTCCTGTGGTATCGCAACAACGACCTCGACAGCGACATCGTGGACTACAGAATGCGCGTACACGTCTTTGGGAATAGCCCCTCCCCAGCCGTCGCCATCTACGGTCTAAGGAGGGCAGCGAGGGAAGAAGAAAATGACTTTGGCAGCGACGCAAGAAGGGTAATCGAGAGAGAGTTCTACGTCGACGACTTGCTGAAGTCATGCCCCACCGAAGCGGAGGCCATCAGTGTCCTCAAGCGAGCTCAACAAATGCTTGCAGCCTCCAACCTAAGGTTACACAAAGTGGCCTCAAACCGACAAGCCGTAGTCGATGCTTTTAGCCTTGAAGACCGGGCCAAAGACGTTCGAGATCGTGATTTCTTCACAGACGATATGCCACTGCAACGGACACTGGGAGTGTCATGGAACATAACAGCAGACATGTTCGTGCTCCAAGTTGCCGCCGAACAGAAACCCTTCACCCGGCGAGGAGTGCTATCAACAGTGAATAGCATATACGACCCCCTCGGCTTCCTTACCCCAGTAACAATACAAGGAAGGCTGCTCCTCAGGGAACTCTCTACACAAGCCAAAGATTGGGACTCACCGCTTCCTAAGGACATGGAAGCAGAGTGGGACAGATGGAGGGCCTCTCTCCAGGACCTCCAACACCTCAAAATTCCGCGAGCTTACACGTCTACTTCAACCAGCAATGCTCAGCTCAGGGAGCTATGCATCTTCGCAGATGCATCAGTGAAGGCAGTTTCAGCCGTGGCTTACGTCAAGGTAACCAACCACGCTGGTAACGTAGAAGTCGGCTTCGTCTTCGGAAAGGCCAGGCTCGCCCCAAAACCGGACCTTTCTATTCCTCGACTGGAACTCTGTGCCGCAGTGCTTGCCGTCGAGATAGCGGATATGATACTGGAAGAAATGGATCTGAAGTTCGACAGTGTTAAGTACTACACCGACAGTAAGGTGGTACTTGGCTACATCCACAATCGTTCCAGAAGGTTCTACGTTTACGTGAACAACAGGGTTCAGCAAATTCACCAGTCCTCTACTCCAGAACAGTGGCTACATGTTTCCACCGATCACAACCCAGCAGACCATGGTTCTAGATCCGTACCAGCATCGCTTCTGGGGAGTACAAGTTGGCTCACAGGACCAGCCTTTATTTGGAAACCATCCCTACTCGAACCAGCACCTGAAGAGACCTACGATCTGGTCAATCCGATCTCAGACGCTGAGATACGCCCACAAGTTGTGGTTCACATCACTAATGTCACTAAGGACATTCCGAACTCGACACGCTTCGAGCACTTCTCTGACTTTAATACTCTCATTAAGGCAGTAGGACACCTACTTCACATTGCCCGGTCCTTCACTCAAGCTCGACAAGGAGACAACTGCCATGGGTGGCACATCTGCCGCAAGAGTCCGACAGAGGAGGAGTTGGAGAAAGCTAAGGAACTAGTTATCAAGAGTGTGCAACATGAGTGCTACTCGGAAGAGCTAACGTGCATCGAAACATCACTCAACCTTCCTCTCTCCAGCGGTCTGCGGAAGCTGCACCCTTTCCTTGACAGCACTGGAATCCTGAGAGTCGGAGGTCGCATCACACAGGCAAAGTTAAGCACAGATGAAACCAACCCCATCATCATTCCAGGCCGCCACCATCTGGGAACCCTCATTGTGCTTCATCACCACCAGGCCGTGAAACATCAAGGCAGGCATTTTACTGAGGGTGCCATCAGAGCGTCTGGAATATGGCTGGTTGGAGCTAAACGAAGCATCAGTGGTCTGCTCTTCAAATGTGTGACCTGCAGGAGGCTCCGCGGGAAAACAGAGCACCAACAGATGTCAGACCTGCCAGCCGAGCGACTACAGGTGGCACCACCTTTTTCCTATGTGGGAGTCGATGTTTTCGGGCCTTGGGAGGTGCTTTCCCGCCGCACCAGAGGAGGGCATGCCAACAGTAAACGTTGGGCTGTGTTGTTCTCGTGTATGTGCACACGAGCCGTGCACATCGAGATCATCGAAACTATGAGTGCGAGCAGCTTCATTAATGCACTCAGAAGGTTTTTCGCTATCAGAGGACCTGCAAAGCAACTACGCTCAGACTGCGGTACCAACTTCGTGGGTGCCTGCCGAGAGCTGGAAATGGATGGGTCCCACTCCGACCCGCAGAGCGTGGAGAAGTATCTGGAGACGCAGAAATGTACCTGGGTATTTAACCCACCTCACTCATCTCATATGGGCGGCGTGTGGGAGCGGATGGTCGGAGTTTCACGTCGCATCCTGGACTGCATGCTTCTTGAAGAGAAGTCACGTTTAACTCATGAAGTCCTGACAACCCTCATGGCTGAAGTCAGCGCCATCATCAATGCAAGGCCTCTCATTCCTGTATCTTCTGATTCAGAATCTCCTGTCATCCTTTCTCCCCTGGTACTCCTGACCCAGAAAACTGGAGCTCTTCCACCTCCACCTGGCGACTTCAAGAGAGGAGAACTTCTCAAGGAAGAGTGGAAGCGAGTCCAGAGTTTGGCAGACACATTTTGGACTAGGTGGCGCCGGGAGTATTTGAGCACCCTGCAGACGCGGCGGAAATGGGTAGACAAGAGGCCCAACCTCAAGCAAGGAGACGTGGTCTTAATGAAAGATTCTCAAGCGAAGAGGAATGAATGGCCCACGGCCATCATCACAAAGACCAGGATGGGTTGGTAAGGAAAGTGGATCTCCGCGTGATCAAAGAAGGCAAGCCAAAGGTTTACTCTAGACCTGTTACGGAGGTGGTCCTTCTTCTGTCTCCGGAAGATTCTTTAGGTTAGTAGGAGTTATATGGAGTCTTTTCAAAGACCCCAAGCGGGGAGTGTTCTGGACACTGTGTGGTTTTATGTTTGTTAAATCCCCTAGTGGCGTTCGATGTTAGTGCAGCCCGCCGTAAACAGGAAGTAGCCATTTTGAAGTGTCAGTCTACATGCGGCAGTCGAGCGATGACTCCCAGCTCCACTTTCTTGTGCCATCATTCGATCTGATAGCTGTTTCCCGCATTGTCTGTAAGTTGATGTTTAAGTTGGAAGTATATTGACCTAGGAAAAAACTTTATTTCCAGCTTTTAGCGAGAATTATGTTAATTTCTCAAAACGTTTATTTTGTACATCTACATGCAATGTTATACCTCATGCTTACCCGTTAGCATCATTAGGCTTTTTGCTAGCCTCTTAATTCATGTTCATTTGTTAGCATGTTCACTTGTTGTAGGCATAGCCTCCATTTTGTGTCCTTTTCATACTTCTTCGGAACTGTAATGCCAACATTTCTTTTTATTCTTGTGTTACAGTTTTACAATCTACGAGCTTCACTAAAAACTCTCAATACAGAATCCCGTTCTCCTTGAGTTATTGAAGTTCATGTTTAACTGACTGGATAGCTGGATGTTCATCTAGTGAGAACAGTACACTGGTGAAAAAGGGGAAGATAATGAGTTTTCAAGACTTGAAAACGACATATGGCCTGGATTGGCGGGATTTTTACAAATATCTACAGATACGGGATTATTATGGGAAACGGATTGGACAGGAGCTCTCACTAGAAATGAACCAGGTGGTACAAGTATTGGTTGATACATATAAAGGGAACCGGGTCAGGACTATAACTACATTATATAAGGCATTAATGGATGACAAAAGCACAACAGGATATATTAAAGAAAAATGGGAAAGAGAATTTGACATGGAAATACCTGACGATAAATGGGATAATATGTGGGAAAAACATAAGACAACAACCTGTTCACGAGCCTGGAGAGAGTTTTCCTGGAAAAATCGTATACGTTTTTTCATCACTCCTAAAATATCTAATAACTACTCTGAGAAAAGAAAGTCATGTTGGAGGAATTGTGGGTCATCTGATGCTAACCATGCACATATTTCCTGGAATTGTCACAAAATAACAGGGTTCTGGGGAATGGTACATGGGTTAACACAAGAGATCCTGGGATACGAATTTCCTATGAACCATGAGCTGATGTATCTGTATATTTACTCAGAGGATATTGTACATGATGACTCATATCTATTCAAGATACTTATGGTTGCTGGGAAAAAGGTAATTACAAGGAAATGGGGGGGTGAGGATCTACCCACTCAGACCCATTGGGTGGACACAGTGGGGGAAATATATATGATGGAAAGACTGACACACAGGCTACGGCTGACAGGACCACAGATGGACAGTAAATGGAGGAAGTGTACCCTATGGCAGTTGACACAGAATTGACATGACAGCAGGTTTTTCTTTTCTTTTCCTTGTTTTTTGTTTTCTATTATTTATTTTATTCATTGTTTAATTTTCAATTATGGTCGTCGATGTTGTTGATGACTTGTATTTGTGTTCTTATTGATGAATAAAAAGAAAATTGTAAAAAAAATATATATTATAATTAAATGCAAACCCCAGTGAATCATTTGCTATTGTTTCTCTGTTTTGAGATTCACACAGACTTAGCAGTCTTGTTTAAATGTTACAAATTGAGTTAATAAACTGAAGTTGGAAATAGTTTTAAGTTGTTGCAGATGTTATCTCCGTTAATTTTATTAATCTAAATAAATAAATATTAGCAGGTTCTCAATAGTAGGCTATTTCAATTCAGGGAGGGCGTGATAAAATGTCTGTCTCCTAGGGGGGGAATGAAAGAAAAATGATTGAGGACCACTGGTCTAGAACATGATGTACTTGTTGATTAGCTCACGTTGTTATGGCAATGAAAACGCCCTCAGCTGATAAAATAATGCCAGCAGTTATTTTTAAACTGAAAATTAGCACCCTTTTTTTTTTGCTACCATGGCCTACCATGTCCCTGTCTGTGCACATAGATTCATGATTAAATTGAGTTGATGCATGATTAAACTAATCAAAATACATATTGTCCAGGCATTCGGTTTAATACGTCATAAAGTACAAAGTCGACGATGACAATCATTCATAATGTAGGCTATAACGGCCAGCAAGGCGGCGGGCCAGAAGAAATGTGGATCTTAGACTTGTCTTTAACCCCATAAGAGACCAAGGTCTTCTGGTCAGCCATTTCTTTGGATTCGAAGCTCAGGAGGATGGGAACACCCCTGGTCCCTGGAAACCGAGACGATATTTTACATCAATGCACCGTTAAAAGGCCAGATCCAAAGGCTGTACCCAGCTGTTTGTTCGGTGATTAGTTGGTTCGAAAATTAAATATTGGTCCACGTACCTTGCCCCAGACGCTCGGTTATATTCTGCTTGAGCTGCTGAACTGTGATCGCCTTCATCTGTTCTTCAGTGTCACACAGTTTGATGAACATCTTCTCTCCGTCCAGTCTGATCACTGTGACATGGCAGCCGCATGATGAGGGAGAATTAGCCATGGTGTCGGATGAGGCAGAATGACCCGTGGTGTCGGATGAGGCAGAATGAGCTGACCTGACTTAACGACGTAAGAACTTAAGTAGCCTACATGGGAGAGGTTTGGCTTCAGAAAGTCCTTTCTGCTAGCCTGAGTAGCCACGCCCTTCCTTTTGGCGAATTGGGTTCGCCCTGCACTAGGGCCTGGAGAACGATAGTTATGTTATTATAACTCTAGTTCTATGATTGTAGGCGTAGCCGTCTAGGCTTCGCCTTATGGGCATGTCCCGTGAAAATTTCAAACTATGCACCAATCAGCGTGGGCACCGCCCACATTTCCCACGGTATCGTGTCTATGTAACGCGGTGTATACCGTCGCTCATCCTCCACACTTTTCTTTCAGCATTTGGAGGGTACAGCAGGTGGGAAACTAGACGGCTACGCCTACAATCATAGAACTAGAGTTATAATAACATAACTATCGTTCTATTTCATGTAGGCTACGCCGGCTAGGCTTCGCCTTATGGGCTAAGGTGAAGCTGCGAGCGGAGCCCGATCAATGTACTCCTGCTGGACCCCAGTCCAAACGACTTAAGTCACCAGAGCACAGACTCAAAAAGCCAAGGAAGTGTAAAACACAACAGCTTAATAAAAAACTATTTCCTCCTAGATCAAGGAAGGCAATGATCAAGAGAGAAAAAAGTGAGTCTGTAAAGACTCCGGCTCTAATCCGTGCTTCATGGAACCCATGAAAAGGAAAAGAAAAACCAGAGCAATACGGTTTCCATTAAATCTGCTACCACCGGGGGCGGAGCTACGGAATCCGGCTCTCCAATAAGTGGTCTCTCTCGGCCTTTTCTTATTTGAAAGAAACTGCGGGAGTGCCATATTGGCAAACAAAAAAAAACTTGAGTAGAGCCGTTGAAGCGGCCACGCTCCGTGTGGAGTGAGCTTTAACGCCCAACGGTGGCGCCAAGCCCTGCCGAGAGTAGGCTAAGCAATTATGCCTCTTCTTGAATTGCTTCATGTTTTAGTCGGCAGTGCCTTGTAATGCTGCGTAGCATGATAAGCATGATTAGGTGCAAGGAGCAGAAAAATATCAAATATATGTTGATATGGGTGCTAATTTTCTGTTGAAAAAAAATGCTGGCATTAGTTTATCAGCTGAGGGCGTATTCATTGCCATAACAACGTGAGCTAATCAACAAGTTCAACATGTTCTAATACTATTAAACTCAGGCAAACGCCCTCAGCTGATTAAAAGTGTCAGGGGGGGCGTGAGCGGCAGAGGGGACTTAGTGTCTTACCTATTTATTTATTTATTTATTTTAATAGGTTACTTCTTTTATTTTAAATAAACATAAGACCAAGGGTCAGAAGTTTTACAAGAATTTTGATCTTACAAATCATGACAGAGGGACTTGGTGTCTTTATTCATGCTTGAAAGATGAACATATATTATTTTTTTTGTGACCAATGTTTATAATTAAAAATATTATAATTATATGCAAACCCCAGTGAATCATTTGCTCTTGTTTCTCTGTTTTGAGATTCACACAGACTTAGCAGTCTTGTTTAAATGTTACAAATTGGGTTAATAAACTGAAGTTGGAAATAGTTTTAAGTTGTTGCAGATGTTATCTCCGTTAATTTTATTAATCTAAATAAATAAATATTAGCAGGTTCTCAATAGTAGGCTATTTCAATTCAGGGAGGGCGTGATAAAATGTCTGTCTCCTAGGGGGGGAATGAAATAAAAATGATTGAGAACCACTGGTCTAGAACATGATGTACTTGTTGATTAGCTCACGTTGTTATGGCAATGAAAACGCCCCCAGCTGATAAAATAATGCCAGCAGTTATTTTTTAACTGAAAATTAGCACCCTTTTTTTTTGCTTCAGAACAACAAGATTTTTTGGCATCAGAAGTTTTATAAAAATGTATGGGTCCCTGAAGGTGAGACAACATAGTTTAGTGCTCCAGAAATAGTGGTCTGTCTCTCATAGTATTCGACTAGTACATGTTGTACTTGTTGATTTTTTTGCATCAGAAGTTTTATAAAAATGTATGTTGATACAATTTATAAATTGTATGGGTCCATTAAAGTGAGAGGACATCATGTTGTACCAATGTGTTTCAGTAACATATTCAGGAAAATATGGTAATTTTTGAGTGAAACTTACACAAAAGAAATTTAATATACCTCAATTTTGTTATTCAAGTTCACAACCATTGATTATTCCTTCATCCAAACAGTCTTTTTTCATTTTATCACTTTAGTGGTTCAGAACTGCATTATTTAGCTGACACTGCCAGCTATCGGCTTAGACATACAACAGCATAGTAACTAAGAAAATAAACATTGTGGAAAAAGAAAAATCTTGCACAGGACTTTATATAGCCTACTTCATATAGCCCAATGGCTGCCTGGGGTTGAGCCCCCCCAAAAGTCTGAACCTAGACTCGCCCCTGGTTGCCATTATTGACTCTAGATCCCTAAAACGTTTTCCATGTGCATGGGCTCTTTATGGTCTTACTGCAACCTTATGTTTTGAAAAATATATCTCTACTTATTTCTAAGAAATTTCTTTTTAGCAAAAATGTCAATATACATTTTTTTTAGCAACATTTTCAGTAGCGTCGCGATTATTGACTCTAGAGCCCCAAAACTTGTTCAATAGAGGCATGGCCTATTTATGCTCCTACTACAACCTTTGTGATGGGGAGAGGGGAGGGAGTGGGAAGATGCATTGGTTTTAGGCACAAATGTAGCACCCCTGTAAAAGGGTTGAAATTATCATTAAATGAATTATCAGCCGACGCTGTGTCTCTTCTTCATGACATGAATTGATCTGAAGAGCAAACACACTGCGCCCCCTACAGACCTGATGCAGACCAGAACAATTGATCGCCGGCTCACCAAAATACACTTCACTGGACGATAGATTAATCATGTACTGTTTTAGACCATAGAGTCCTGTAAACTGTTAGAAAACAAAGTCACATTGATACACAAAATAGGGAAATAATGAGAATGGCTTATAACCAAAATAAACACATTAAATAAATACCTTTGACTCAAAATAATAGCTTGTAAACCGTCAATCAATATTATTATAAAAATCAAAATATATTCAGCCTACTACACACTCCCCTTCAAAATAGATGTCGTCCTCGACATCAGAGAATGATTAACATCACATTTCTTTTTTTTTTTTTTACAAACTTTTGTCTTTGAACTGTAAACAAGATATCAAAATAACTCAACCTTCTTCAGAAGCCAACAGCTTAATCAAAAGTCCACAAACGTATGAAAAGGCACTCCGTTGTTTCAACAACAGTCCACGAGTGTATGGAATGTATGTGTATGAACGCATTCGGCTTATTTCAAAGTCCAACGAGTGTAAAGGAATGTATGCATGTTGTGTATTGCATTCGGCTTGACGTAAAGTCCAAGAGTGTGAGTATGTGGTGTAGCACTCGGCTTCTCGCAAAGTCCACAGATGTACTGTATGTATAATGTATGTGGGTGTGTGGGACATTTAGGCAAAGGATATGAGGAGAGGGGGAGTTTGGAGGTTCTCTTCATTCAGTACCCGTGGATAGCAGGCTGGTAGTCGAAGGGCTGCTCTGTAGTCCTCCATCCACCCGTCGGTTGCATGGCTCCATACGGCAGGGGCACTAGAGGGTACCAGTACATGATGTTGCCTGGAGGTCCTGCACTGTGGCATACAGGGTGGCCCAGCTGGTCATATGTGAAGACTCTCGGAGGTCGCCTCTCTCTCACTGGTCACTGATAGTGCTGCACTGTTTCGCTGTTGTCACTTGGAACAGGTGACGGTGGTGCTGACATTCTTTCTTCCACGACAGGCTCCTCTTGAACATGCATGTCCTCTAGATCCAATATCTCCTCCTCCACCAGCATATCTTCTAGGTCCTGAGCATCTTGCTGCTGGGGTATGTTTTGCTGCTGACGTTCAGCATCATTGACATCCTCTCTTTCCGTGTTCACAGGTTGCATCACAGGCAGAGGCTCACCCATGGGCCTGTAGTAATATCCATAGTCTTCGTCATCACTCTCATCATCCTCTTGATGTATTACTTCCTTGTCTTTACTGGTCCTAGCTGTGACTTTCCTCTTCTGTTTAGCAGGTTGTAACTGGATCTCCAGGGGCAAACTATCACATGGCAACAGAAGATTGCGGTGCAGAATCCGACTTCCTCTTCCTTTCCCTTGCTCGGGTATGACTTCATATATCGGCATGTTTTTTCCCACTTGACGGATGACTTTGTGGATACTGTCCTCCCAGTGATTGCGCAGCTTCCCAGTTCCTCCTCTGGGTGTCATATTCCTAACGAGGACTCTGTCACCCTCGTGCAACACGGAACTCCTCACTTTGTTGTTGTCATGGTTCCGCTTGTTCCTGTCACCACTCTTCTTTGCATTTTCTGTTGTTATGTCGTATGCCTCCTGCATCTGTGCTTTCCATTTCCTCATGTATTCTTTGTGGTCAGCAGTCCCCGTCTCCGGAGAGGTCAAGCCAAACAGCAAGTCCACAGGCAATCTTGGGGATCTCCCAAATAAGAGATAGAAAGGGGAGAAGCCAGTAACTTCACTTCGTGTGCTGTTGTATGCAAACATTAGTTTGTTCAGTGATTCTTTCCAGTTAGACTTCTGTCTCTCAGTGAGCGTTCTCAGCATCTGTAGAAGTGTCCTATTCATCCTCTCAACCTGGCCGTTTCCTTCTGGATGATACGGTGTTGTTCTCGAGCCCATCATTCCACTGTTCTTCTGTAGCTGTGAAAACAACTGGTTTTCCCATTCACCTCCCATGTCATGGTGGATTCGCTGGGGAAAACCCCACTTAAGGGCGTAATCATTGAATATTTTGTCAGCAACACACTTAGCAGATTTCGTTGTTGTGGCGTAGGCCTGGGCAAAGCGGGTGTAATGGTCAACTATGACCAGGATGTATTCATAGCCACCTTTACATTTGTCCAAATGCATAAAGTCAATGGATACTAATTCGAATGGCTGTGTTGTGACAATGGGGATGAGAGGGGCTCTTGTTTCTCTACAGGGCTTTTTCTGTTTGAGACAGGCACAGCATCGGGACAGGTAGGTCTCCACCTCTCGCTGCATGTGTGGCCAGAAGAAACGGTCTCGCACAAGTGATGTGGTACGGTCCACACCCTGATGTCCCATGTCGTCATGGAGTTATCTCAGGACTGTTGCCTTATACTTGTCTGGTAAGACAAGTTGTGTTCTTGTGACAGTCTTTCGGTGTAGTATGCCATCGTCATCCAAACTGAATTTGTTCCACTCTCTGAGTAGACGCTTGCTCTGTGCACTGGATGACTTTAATTGCCGTCCCACAGGTCTCTGATCTGACTGTTTGTAGTTTATTATGGGGCCAATGTTCGGGTCATCCCTCTGTGCCTGACAGATCTCTGCTCTTGAGAAGGGTGTGGGTAGCTCCTCTTCTGTCCCTACACACCCTAGGGCCATCATCCAACATGCTGTTTGAGAGTCTCTGGTTTCTATAGCTTGCACTGTGGCTTGTACTGAGTGGGAGGGCATTTCCTCTGTACAGTTCCCCATCATCTCTTCGATGTCACAGGGCATTCTGGACAGCCCATCAGCATCACCGTTCTCTCTGCCTGGACGATACTTGATAATGAGATGAAAGTCTGCTAGTTCAGCAACCCACCTACTCCCTGTAGCGTTCAGCTTGGCTGTGGACAACACGTAGGTAAGTGGATTGTTGTCCGTGTACACAGTGCAAGAACAAGTCATCAAATAATCTCTGAAGCGCTCGGTCACAGCCCACTTCAAGGCTAGGAACTCTAGTTTCCCAGAGTGGAGGTGGTAATTCTTTTCCGCCTTGGTCAGTGTTCTTGATGCATACGCTATGACACGTAGCTTTTCCTCTTGTTCTTGATACAACACTGCACCTAGGCCTTGGTTTGAGGCATCTGTATGCAAGATGAATGACTTATTGAAGTCAGGGAACCCGAGGATGGGAGGGTTAACCAGACAATCAATTAATCTCTCCAATACCTGTTGGTGCACATCAGTCCAGGTGATCGGCTTATTCGAAGGTACCCCTCTGTTCTTCACTTTTCCTCTCGTCATCCTTGTATTGCTGCTCTTCTGTGTCGCTCCTCCTGGTTCCGCTTCAAGCAGGGCATACAGGGGTCCAGCAATACGGGAGAAGTCTCTGATGTACTGGCGGTAATAACTGAGGAGACCCATTACTGCCCTGCACTCTCCCACAGTTCTTGGTCTCTTCTCCTTTAATGCCCGCACAGCCAGCGTGTCAGCAGGGTCCATTTTACTGCCATCAGCGGACACAATTCGCCCCAAGTAGCGGACCTCACGCCTGAATATCTCACATTTACTGGGCTTCAGCTTGATGCCGTACTGCCGGAGTCGCCGCAGTACTGTTCTGACATCTTCCACGTGACTCTGAAATGATCTACTAAATACCAGAGTATCATCTAAATACGGGATGCAGATTTCATCTCTCAGTCCTTCCAGACATTCCTCCATGCAACGCTGGAAGGCGGCGGGGGCGTTCATCAGGCCAAAGGGAATTCTGATCCATTCATAGAGACCCCAGGGAGTAACAAAGGCTGTCACAGGTCTGCTCTCTTTGGCCATGAAGCCCTGATGATATGCTTTCCCTTGATCTAGAAGTGAGAACCAGGAGTTTCCTCCTAGGCCATCCATGATGTCCTGCACTCTCGGAATAGGCTGTCTGTCAGGGAGAGTTTTTCTGTTGACTTCACGAAAGTCAATACACAGTCGTAGACTCCCGTCTTTCTTGCGAACACAGACGACTGGTGATGCATATGGTGAGTTCGACTTCTTGACCCAGCCCTGTGCGATGAGGTCATGTAAGTAATCTTTCATTTCCCTGTACAGGGGCTTGGGCACAGACATGTAGGTTTTTGCCACAGGTTCACAGTCTTTCAGGGAAATGCTGAGTTGCAGTTTTTCAATGAATCCGATATCATCATCTGTTTTTGAAAATGAGGCAGACTCCTCTCTCAGCATCTGGTGAGCTATCTCTCTCTCTGGTTCACTCAGGTGGCTCAGACTGACAGGCGGGTCCCATAGGTCAGTCGTTTTGTTCTCTTCAACCCTGATGTGGCTCATACTGACTGGAGGTGGAGGGCGGAACCCCTCTAGAATGGAAGCGGGGTACAGGGTCTGAATACTTTGTACAGTTCCAATCACAGTTCTTCCTGTCAACACTATGTCATGGGCTGTGGGGTTTTGCACACTTACAGTAATGTAGGGTCTGTTATCTTTACTCAGTTGGACGACGGTGTCACAGAGTTCAAGTCCCTCTGCCCAGTGGGGGTTGACATCGGGCTCAAAGATCAGTGGAGCATCTCCATCTGGGGGAGGCATCTGTACATGACACTCCACTTTGACAGACATGTGTTTAGGTATATTGATCCGCTCCTTTGTTGTCTTCACAGTATATTCCCTTCCCTGTCCAACACTCACTTGATGTACAAAGGCTTGGGCTTGCTCTGGTTCAAGAGTGGGGAATACTGTTCTCACTGTATGACTCAGGAGTTCCATGTTAGTAGCATTGGACTTTTTCAATTCACTGTTTAGGATTAGCTCAATGACATTGGACCCAATGATTGGTCGGCCCAGCTTGTTACCTTTCATTACAAGAGTGGGGACAGTAACTGAGGTGGTGGGTGTTCCTGAAGCTAAACTAAAAGTTATCTCCACCCATCCAACATAGGGCATGTTCTCTCCGTTCGCTGCCACAATATCCAATGGGCCTGCTCTGTCCAATATTTCAGAAATGTCTCTTAGCCTTGTGTGTGGCAGGTGCACTTCTTTCCATAGCTCATCAATGATTGTCACTTGAGACCCCGAGTCCCACAAAGCTTGAACGCCTTGGCCTTGGATGTGACAGTCAATCAGACACTTTTTGCCTACCAGCGGGGCTATCTGGGCCTGTTTCTCTCTTCGGGGGGCAGTGTTCACAGTCATACATGAGGGGGGGAAACATTCTTTTCTGTGCACAGTCCAATCATTAACTTGACATTGTTTAGAACAGTAGAGGGCTTTTTTACATTTTGTACATTGTCTCATCTCTTCGCCCTGTTTTCCACAGTGTGCACAGTTGTGGGACATTGGTATGTCACTGGTCACTCCCTGCCCCGTGCGAATGACCCGTCCTCGTTTAAAGGCTCACCTCCAAACTGTTCTTGTTGTCCTCTTACTCGACAGCCCGCCAGGTAATGCTCACTGCTGCCACACCGAAAACAGTGTGTGCAGTACACCTCAGTCCCGCGCTGTTGACAACCAAAACACTTCTTCATCCGTCGAAAATTTGGGGGGGGAAAGCTGCGTTGTGGAGCGAACCTCTGTTGATATTGAGCGGTTCCTCCTCTCTGTCCTGGACCAGGAGGGAACCAGTATCCCTGCGGCTGGTTCTGTGTCTGTTGGGAGTTGTACTGGGGCTGTGACTGACTTGGTGACAGGTTGTACTGGGGCTGATGCTGGGAGGTATATTGGGGCTGTGATCGGTGTTGTGGGGTAGTGTACTGGGGCTGTCGGGGGGTGTATTGGGGCTGCAATTGACGTTGTGGGGGTTGGTATGGGACCTGCTGTTGGAGGGGGCACTGAGGCTGCAGCTGGGGTTGTTGGGGCGTGGACTGGGGCTGCTGCATAGACTCTCTGATCTGGCACATTTCAGCTTTAAGGTCTCTCAGTACAGCCATCTCGGACCTCATCTCTTCGAGCTGTAAGGCAACTGTAGGGGGCAATTTAACGTTTGAGTTTTGTTGACCAGGTGACTTGTCACTCTTTTCCATAGGAGTGTCGCTCGACTGGACTGCGTGGATAGTAGCAGGCCGTGGCTGTCCCAATAATTTCTTCTTATTCTGCCTCTCTGTCTCATAGGCACACGCTGTGTTCATCCTCTCCAGTAACAGTTCATCAGAGATGTCAGTCTGTTCAAGATAGGGCTGGAGATCACGTTTTATATTGTCATTTTGCAGACCGGTTAACACAGTGTGCAGGAACATGTTTTGTACTAGACCTGGGTCATATTTGAGGCCTGACTCATCTTCCTGTGAGGCAAACAAGATCTTCTGTCTCAGGTCAAAGGTACGAATGAGGAAGTTCTGTGGCGTTTCTTTGATGCCCTGCACTTCAGAGGTCAGCTGCTTATAGAGCTCAGTAGCACTTTTCTCTTGATAGTGGGAACGGAGTATTCTCCTTAGAGTGGGGAGGGTCAGGTTAGCTTTCCCCTCTAAATAACTACGAAGCCCCATGCCAGGAATGATTGACCTTATTACTGCATCTACTATCTCGAGTTCTGGTACCCCTTTATTTCGACCATGTTCAATTTGGCGGGCCAGACTTGAAAAGGTCAGACGATCTTTCTGCCCAGGCTCTCCGATCTGGCCAGCTATTTTAAAATCCTTATGCCATGGGGTAGGGGGATAACTGTGGGGTGTGCTCTGAGTTAACACGCTGTTAGGGGCTGGGGTTTGTATTTCTCTGGTGTCTGACTTTTCTTTCTCACTCTGTTTCTGTGTGGCAGCCAACTGTAGCTGCAAGGCCTCAATCTCTTTCCGTATCCTATCCTCTTCTCGCTCCTTTTTCCTCTGTTCCTCTTGTAAATCCGCTTCCTGTGTCTGTTGCTGTGCTAGGTTGGCAGCTGCCAGGAGCTCAGTCATTTTGTCTTTACAGAGGAGTAAGTCAGTCATTCCGTCATCCTCTTGCTTTTCAAGCTCCTCTCTCTGCATGTGATCTGAAACTAACTTAATGAGAGCTCTTCGACTTTTACCAGTCACATGCTGAAGTGCTCCTCCTGCTATACATAAAAAGTCACATAGCTCTACCAGAGCATCTCGGGGTAGCTCACATAGCTCTCTGAATATTTCTACCTGTAGTTGTTCCACTTCCGATGACGCCATCTCTGTGCCAGGTGGTTGTGAACGATGTGGAGTGATACCTCTTCACCCGTTGAACGTAGCCGCAGCTCTCCTGGTATGTAGCAATACCTCAGATTGGCTGCCCACTGCTCACTGATGATCGGGTTACCACTGTAGCAGTTCACCACGGTGCTCAGGATGACTGGGTTGGTTAAAAGAGACGTGTGACGGCAGGGGACTTCTGTAGCTAGAAGTGGAACCACGCTGCACACATCCCGGACGAGCCCCCAAAATGTAGCACCCCTGTAAAAGGGTTGAAATTATCATTAAATGAATTATCAGCCGACGCTGTGTCTCTTCTTCATGACATGAATTGATCTGAAGAGCAAACACACTGCGCCCCCTACAGACCTGATGCAGACCAGAACAATTGATCGCCGGCTCACCAAAATACACTTCACTGGACGATAGATTAATCATGTACTGTTTTAGACCATAGAGTCCTGTAAACTGTTAGAAAACAAAGTCACATTGATACACAAAATAGGGAAATAATGAGAATGGCTTATAACCAAAATAAACACATTAAATAAATACCTTTGACTCAAAATAATAGCTTGTAAACCGTCAATCAATATTATTATAAAAATCAAAATATATTCAGCCTACTACACAGACATTTTCGATAACAATAGACGACAACAACAAGGGGACGAGCCCGCTAGCATGTAGCAGGCTAAACTCGGAGCAAATCAGCGGAGGTGGAGCTAGCCTAGCTCGTAGCTTAGCGGCTAGCTGCTTCGTAGCGAGCTAATCAACAGCGGCAGACCCGCGAGGATCCTCAAGCACCTGGTCGGGGGGCTCCACACGGTGTACACCAAGCTCAAGCGACTGGACATAACCCCGGTGGTGTGCAACGTGGAGCAGGTCCGTGTGCTCTGCGGGCTCGGGGCGATCCAGCCATGGGTGAACCGCTGTAAACTCATTTCCATCAAGGACTTCGAGGTACTCTACAATGACTGTACCAACGCAAGGTGAATTGAAACGTGGTCTCGCATATCGTCGTGTGTGTGTGCGTGCGTGTGTGTGTGTGCGTGCGTGGTCGCGTGTGTGTGTGTGTGTCTGTGTGTTTGTGTGTGTGGAAAAGGCAAAGTAGCGTCACCATGAGTGATGATAATGCGGCAAAGCTTGCCGCAGAACTAGATGAACTAAAGAACAGTCTAGTAGGTAATCGGAAGATGGATATTAATATGGAGTACGGGGATATGGATCCCAAGAACTCAAAGACATCTCTTTTTATCCTCGCAAAGGATTTCTACAAGTTCTCATTGAAGGCCTTAGATGAGCTGAAGAAGGTGTCGGCCGACTCCAGCTGTGACTCTGATGTTCCTGCACTTGTTAGGAAAGAGATAACAGACCTACTCCCTGGCCTATTGAAAGAGGCTCTGAGTGATCTCAGAACTGCACCAGTGAGTGCCCCCAACGTCACGGAGACTAGCGACCAGCCGAGTGAGACCTACAGCCTTTTCCTCGAGAGGCAAGTGGTAGGAGATGAAGAACCTAAGAAGATATCTCACCAGGAATATGTGGACGTAGTGAAGCGAGATCTTAAGACCTCTGTACCCACGATCCCTATTCTCAAGACTCAACACCATGAAGTTAAAGGTTGGGTATGCGATTTGCGAAACGCCAGCAGATTTTGAAAATACACAACTCAAATGGTCCTACCCCCTCTCCTTCAACGCTGACTCTGACTCCACCCATTCCAAGTACCTGGACGCGCAATCATGCACGAGCGCGAACAGAGATGCGCGAGAGCGAGCCAGGCTAGCGTAGGTTTTCGTTTAACAACATGGCACTACATTCAGCTGTAAGTTGCACCCAGTACCGCGGGAAGTAGGGGTGCTGGGGGTGCTGCAACACCCCCTGTCCGAGGCCCTGTCTTATCACAGAAAACGATCATTTCTAAAAACTCCGGCCAAAGTGGAGATTTCTGAAAACGCCGGTTATGTGTTGTCGTGTCAACGGGGAGAAACAGGATTTTAGGTTCTGAAGCGTCACATTATGCACCAGGAAATGCTTAACGTCATGTGAGCGCCCGCTGTACCGTATTGGTCCGAATATAAACACAAACCCCATTGTAAGACGACCTATATTTGGAAAAAAGATTTGAAGACCAGATCTTGTTTTTATGAATAAATAAATTGTATTCATTGAAATAATATACGAAAATAAAAAGGCATAGAGTAAAACACTGCATTGCCACTAAACAGTAGTGCAAATAGGCCGTACTGATGTGTACACCAAAGACTATTCCTGACACTCCTCTGCCCCGCTGTGTTCGCTCTGGCTGTGGTCGCTCCGAACTGTTTCGGCCCGTGGCAAAGCGAGTCATCCTCGCTGCTGTGCTGTCCAAGGCATTTTGAGACGCAGCATTTATTTAATGCTCATATGACCTAGTGCTGAAAAAAGGTTATATGAAAAAGTGTGAGGGTAGCGGTGGTGCGCTAAACTTGTTCTGTGAGCAGCTGGATGTGAACCATGGTGTGAAGAAAGTGAACACAACGATCGATTTTCAACTGTGCGCACATGCACTGGTGTAATTGAGCTGCGCTGCTATATATCTTTTTTATCAATGTAACGAGTTGCGAGTCTAGTGCAGGCTGAGTTTTTTTTTTTCCAGCACCCCCTGCTGAGAATACGTTCTCGCGGCTATGGTTGCACCAGATGTTATAAACATTAAACGGTCACATAAATCATTACTATTTTTAGAAAATGTATGTTTGTTTCATATAATTGTATTGGAAGTCCTGGTTTTCACTAGGGTTGCTGCGGTGTGGACATTTTCACAACGAGTAATACACTCGTCTCAACACCGGTATTACCGAGTATAAACGGTATAAACTTTGAAACTATGTCAACCGCCACACAAGCATCGGTTTTTAGACCCTTCTCGTCCTTCAGTTGCCGCCAACGTTCGAAAGCAGCGCCTAGAATTATTCTTGATTTCAGTTTTTCTCTTTCAGCGTTTTTATTATCAATTACTCTCTGGAAAAGAGTTTTCCTTCTCTTTGCTGGTGGTGGTGGTGGTGGTGGTGGTGGTGGGGATGGTGGCGTCTTGTCTGCCATGGAAATTGTCTTCTACTGCTAGGTCCAAATGTGGATTAACTAGTTCCAGTAGCTACCGCAGGATAACAACAAACAGGAGCTTGCTCTGGGTCACGAGCTCTGGGTCACGAGTACTGCACGAAGGGGTCGCGCGCGGGGCGCGGGGGAGGGGGAGTGCAGTACGACCGTTTGATTGACGTACTTACTGTCCAATGCAACGAGGTGGCAATCCAAATGATTGGCTGGAGTTTTTCGAGCCCTGCCCGTTCCACAGATGATTGACTTGTTTAATTTTCATGTCAGTACTTCTAACTCAGTGGCTGTAAGCGGGTTATGATAAGGATTTCAAGTAATTTTGCAAAAATGGCCAAAAAAGCATATTCCGTACCCAACCTTTAAAGGAGCTGTTAACATGACTTTCTCGACCAAGGAGCACCGGGACAGTGCAAAAGAAGCTCTGGAATTGAAGTACAAGGCTACCTCAAAGACCACAGAGAGAAAGAAGCTGGATCCTAAGCTGACAATGTTTGATCTGGAGGCTGAGTACAGCTGTGGTGAGGACCTAGAGAAGAAGATCCTAGAAAAGAATCAGGGTATTCAGCGGCTGAAAGAAGAAGGAGAATTGTTCAAGGTTGTTTTCCTTGACAAAAAGACCAAGGATTTTGCAGTACTCCAGGTTTCACCTAGAATCAGACAGTGTTTGAGGGAGTCCGGTGACTGGGTCCATGTAGACCTCCGACAGCATAGAGTCAGAGATAGGTACCATGTGGTACAGTGCTTCGACTGCCAGGAATACGGACACATGAGTGGCTCTCCATACTGTAAGAAGAAAAGTACACCTGTCTGCTCGTATTGCGCTGGTTCACACACTTCTAAAGACTGCCAAAGACGCAAAAGTGTAGTAACTGCAGCCACAGCAACAACAAGAGAGAGAAGGATAAGTGTAGGACACACACAGCAGCTGATAGGCTCTGTCCCTTCCACGTCAAAGAGAGAGCTCAGATCATGGGGAGGACCTTCGGGAGTGATGAGGCAAAAAACTACTATGTTCAGAGGTCAAGGGATCTTCAAAAAGAACTTGGGATAAACTAATTCTGGCAAGTTTCAACGCACACTCCATTGTGAACAAAACAGTTGGTGTTCTTGAGCATCTTGCAGACCAGGAGATTGATATATGCTTTGTTCAGGAGACTTTCATCCGGCATGCAGATACTGCAAAGCTACAAGAGATCAAAGACTATGGCTGGGGAATAGTTTCTGACCCACGGAAGCACCGTTCTGGAGGGGGTATTGCTGTTATCTACAACAAAAACCTCAAGCTGAAGTCCAATACTAATGTTAAGAAATACAAATCCTATCAAGTAATGGAGACTGTTATCGAGACCGAGAGTGCGATGCTGCGTCTGGTAAATATCTACAGGCCACCGTACACGAAGAAGGCTGTTTTTTCCTTGAGGAATTTAGTGATTACCTCTCTGACCTCTCCAATAAGCCAGGAACTCCAGTTATGGCCGGCGACTTCAACATACACGTTGAGCGACCTGGTGACCACTACCCTGAGAAGTTTTTGACACTACTTAGCCAACATGGACTTCAACAGTGTGTGCCACTGGTGCCAACGCACAATCTTGGAGGGACACTTGACCTTATTATCACAACAGATGGGTTTAGAGACTGTGTGCACTCTATTAGTGTTGTAGACTCGGGAACATCATCGGACCATTCTTTGGTGAGAGCAGAAGTTTCAGCTAGTGTCTCACTACTTGTTGATGATGCTAGGAAAATCAGTTACAGGGACTTTAACAAGATTGTTATTGATGATTTCAGGGAGGATATCCTACTATCGGATCTGTGTCGCTGGAGCAAGTGGTGCTCTGAGAGCCTTGAGGAATCTGTCTCTCTCTACAACAAAGTACTGCTGGAACTCATGGACAAGCACTGTCCGGTTATCAACAAGACTTTCAAGGGAAAATATCGCCCCTGGATGGATGAGGAGCTACGTGTATTGCAGAGGAAAAGAAGGGCTGCAGAGACAGCATGGAGGAAGGGAAAAGGAACACACGATGATTACGTCAGGCTCAGGAACGGTTTCTGTGGTTTAGAGAAGAAGAAGAGGATCGCCTTTACCAGAAAGTCTCTATTAGCTTCTGCAAGTGACACAAAATCTTTGTATAAGAAAGTTTACAAGCTGACTGGTAAACAATCCCAAGTCCTGCCTTCTAGTAAAGATACAAAGAAACTTGCTGAAGACTTTAAGGAGTTATTTGCAGATAATGTGAATACCATCAGATCCAGTATTGAAGCTGAAGCTGAAGAAGAAAACCAGAGGAAACCAGCAGATGATGATTTAAAGTACCCTGTGGGAATAAAGTGTGAAGCATTTGATCGCATCAGCAAAGATTCTCTGTTGAAGTACATCTCTAAACTGTCCAGCAAGTTCTGCTGCTTAGACCCTATACCAACATTCCTCCTGAAGAAGTGCTCAAACGAGCTTGTGCCCATTCTACTGCACATTGTTAACATCTCGATGATGCAGGGTGAGTTTCCTAGTGAGTTGAAGAAGGCGGTTGTAAAACTGACCCTAAAGAAGAAGGATGCAGATCCAGACTGCTTGAAGAACTATAGACCAGTCTCAAACCTTCCTGTTGTCTTTAAGCTTCTTGAGCGGATAGTCCTAGACCAGCTGAACAGCCACCTGCAGACCAACAACCTCCACTGCCCAGTTCAGTCTGGGTACAGACCACATCACAGCTGTGAGACGCTGCTTGTGAAGATGACTGATGATATCTTCAGGGAAATTCATGCAGATAATATTGTTATTGTTGTCCTGCTGGATTTATCAGCGGCCTTTGATACCATTGATCATAAGAGACTTCTAAAGAAGCTGGAGAATGATTTCGGTATAACAGGTTCTGCCCTGAAGTGGTTCAAGTCATATCTCAAGGACAGGTCCTTTGGTGTGAAGATTGATGTATCCATCTCTAACCTGCTGTGTCTACTATTTGGAGTTCCCCAAGGCTCACTTCTAGGACCCATCCTGTTCATTCTATACATCAAACAGTTACAGAAGATAGCAGAAATACGGTCTCAGTATACAACTCCATGCAGATGATTCCCAGTTGTATATATCATTCCACCCAATGAGACCTACTGAACTCTGTGATATTACAGCAAGGATCAACAACTGTCTGTCAGAGATAAAAAGCTGGATGATTGAGGACTTCATGAAACTCAATGAAAGCAAGACGGAGCTGCTCGTGATGGGTAAGCCGCTTGTTCTCAAGAAACACAACCTTGAAGTAAAGATACAGTTTGGTGACACTACCATCACACCAACTATCTGTAAAGGAGACAGCTGGAAAAGCCTGGGTGTTCTCTTGGATGCATCACTGAACATGGAGAGACAAGTCAACAATGTCAAGCAGAAGTGCAGCTGGGATATGACAAACCTCAGAACCATCAGACGGTACCTTGATGAGAAGGTGAAACTCATGCTGATCAAGCAGCTAATCATCTCTAAGCTTGATTACTGTAACGCTCTGTACATGAATCTCACGAAGACAAGGCTTAGGAAACTCAAATCAGCGTTGAACACAGGTGTACGTTTCATCTATGACATCACAGATATGAACGTTGACCTCACTCCTTACTTCAAGAAGGCTCACATCCTCCCAATTGAACAACGGATATTTTTCAAAGTATGTCTTCTCTGCTTTAAAGTAGTGAATGGGGTTGCCCCAGTGTATCTCCAGGAGCTTGTCACAATGAGTAGTAATGATCCGACCTTGAGGGAGTCAAGACTTTGTCCGGCTGATGTCGTTCAGATGAAGCTACCAAAGATCTCCAAGCTGAAAGCAACAAACAGGCGCTTCAGTAACTATGCACCAGAAGCCTGGAACTCACTTCCATCTAGATTGAGAAAGATTGATAATATCAGCATTTTCAAGGGCCAATTGAAATTTTTTATTTTTGAACATCTGTAGGCGTACTTTCATGTTTCCTACTTGAAACAGTTTATCTGTCTTCCATGGAGTGCTATATATTTGCTTCTACCATATGTTTTTGTTAAAGTTAGGAGTGTAGAGCCGCCCTGACATGGGCAATATTCTGTCTATTTTATAGTAAGTCTATCGTTGCATATGGGCGGGATATAAATATTTTGTTTTGTTTCGTTTCGATTGTTGAAGTATTTGGGTTATGGGATTTTAATGTATGGGGTGGTTGTTGATATAAATATTTTTTGTTAAATAAATGTAAATAATGTTTTTAAAGATTATACTTGTAATATGTTCAATCTCTCCTTATTTCCCCTGCTCATTAATGTGCACAAATGTACTGTATGTATGTTGCCAGTAGACACATAGGAACCTCCCGGCAAGGTGCACTTTGCGGGCACACAAAAAAACATAACATTTCACCTCCGCTGCTGCAACTCCATCCTAGGGGAAACACTGCACTGTATGGTTAAGGTGGCAGCCTTAACGACAATAGTGCCCCGCCTTAAATAACAATGTATAGATACCTATTTTTAAACACAGATTTTTTAATTATTATGCATTAACAAAGTACAAAACTCTCATAGGGAAAGAAAACATACTTCCATCAGGTACAAAAAATAAAGATAAATACTGCATCGGTAATACTGTTAACAACAATAGTTTGGACACACACTTAAGTTAATGAGACACCGTTGTTCTTTGCAAGATATATTTGAGAGATTCAAAAACAAAGGTCAATTATTATATGTCTACGATACAGCAATAAAACTGCTCACAGACTATTTTAACGCCAGACAAATATAGAGTAAGACATCCTCATGTTCCATCAGGCAAAGCAATACCCAGGAGAGACTGTTGATGAATATCACTCGAGGCTGAGAAGGCAAGCCCAGGGCCCCGTTTCCCGAAAGCGTCGTTAGCCTAAGTGGATCGTGAAGTGCGTCGAAAGGGCATCGTAGAGTTTTCACCGCGTTTCCCGAAAGCATCGTTGGGAACGAACGTCTTGAAAACGCTCGTAGCTAACGAGTACTCCAGGGGTGCTCGTAGGTACTCGTAGGACGCTAAGAGCATCGTCAGCTATAGCCTCAGTGGCGTCACCATCGGACATTCCGTCTATTGGATGCGTTTTATTAAAACGCATTGCGCCTTTATGTTCAGTTTGGTAATTAATAAAGATTATTAATTTATTTATTAATAAAGATGTTAAAATTGCCAAAATAAAACGGGATTTGTGCAGACTGACATAGGCTACTCATAAAACGTAGCATAAAATAATGTAAAAAAATAAAAATAAAAATAAAGAAATAAATAAAGAAATAAAATAAATTATAAAAAACAAGCAAAGGAGCAGGCAAAAGGCTGGGATATGGTGGGGATTGGTCACGTTGACGGGAATGTTTAGTGACATGTGGGAGGGTGGAGGGGGTTAAAAAAAAGTCTCAATCACTCTTCGACGCGCATGAAAACCAGCCGCGTAGTTATGAGGGAGGCCGTCCTCACACCGATCTTCCTCGTCGTCATCGTCCTCAGCGTCCTCCGGTTCAAGCAATGCCACCCCAGCCTAGGTGCAATGTTGTGCAACATAGCCGTCACACATATCACGGCGCATGACTTGGCCGGCGAAAACTGGAGCCCTCCGCCTGACTTGTGAAGGCATCTAAAGCGCAACTTCCACCTTCCGATCGTGCGCTCAATGATGCACCGGGCCAGACGGTGGGCTTCGTTGTATTCCTCATAATGGACGTCTCCCGGTCCCGGGTTATTCACAGGTGTGAAGAGGAATTATTTCAGGGGGGAAAATGCCGTGAAACGCACAGTGCATTCAGGATTAGGACTGATATATGTCGGTTTAAGCCTAATCAATTGTGTTTTAATGTCTTTAGCATTCATATAATTGCAGTCTATTTTTTTCGTAGGCTACTCTGCTGTTGTCCTTGATGGGGATATATTTTAACCCTTTTTAACACAATTTTCCTGCGACATTCCTGCGTCTCCCCCTCCTACGGAGCCCATTTCAGCACCGTGTCAGTAGACAGTTACAATCCTACGACGTCGTGAGTGCAGCGAATGCGCGTTCACGTTAAGAGGAGTTTCGGGAAACGCGACAAAGAAATTATCGATGGATCGCAAGATCCATCGGGAGAATGATCGTACGAGCGAAGATCCATCGTTATCGGGAAACGGGGCCCAGAACTGTGAATTTGCTGTGTAAAAATAAATAAACACTGCACATCAACACTTCGGAGGAAAAGCACTGAGATTCTCAGGCTTTGCTCTCAAAGATCTTCTGGACACTGGCTGGAGTCTTGAGATACAAGTACAGGCCTCAGGCATTTTAAATAAACAGGAAATATATAGTAAGTTGCTATACCGAGCTTCAAGAACAAGAACTGGACACACAAACGTTTACAACAGACAAAACAAATGCAACAGACAAAATCCTCATGCACAAACTGTGGGGGTACATTTCCCCATCAAGGTAGTCAGCAACATTTCGAGACGAGTTTCAGACGCGTAAAAACTGTGATAATCTCTATCGTTTTGCACGTTGCTGCCTGTCAAAACAATGAAACAAAACTCAATATATCCAACACATTGGTAAGACCACAATACAAGAGAGAAAATGAAAAGCAAGGAGTGAGAAATATTGAACTGGAGGAATATCAGGCTGCTGCAGTATGTCAAGCGGCGATGGCTGGCTCCAGCTCAGATTATTATTATGTCTATGTCACTCAAACGCCTGATGTCTTGAAACCATCAGTGAAAGAGGTTCTTCATGCTGGCTGACCCATAGATGTTCTCGTTGACTGAGGAGTAACAGCAAATCTTCTGGACGCAAATGCCTATGACTAGATCAAAATACTACTCTAGCCCCAACATGCTGGCAACCCGGTATCAGGCGATTTCGTGCTCATGCTCACGAAGGTGAATCATGTCCCAGATTGTCAGACTTTTTTGTAATACATCGAACGATGTCTAAACCCATGCATTTTGAATAGGAGCGTTTTCCAGACTTTTTTGTGGTGAACAGAATGACACTTAAACCAATGCATTTGAATCGGGAGAGAATCGCGAAGTATACAGATATGTCAAACAAGCATCAGATTTTACAGATTTTTGCAATGTGGAGGGGTGCTCCCGCGCTCAGTGAAGGTTAAAGCCATAGTGGATTTCCATTACCCTGGGAATCGCCGGCAGTTTATGAGAATTCCGGGGATGTGTTGGTTTTATCTGAATTTTGTGCCGAATCCTTCTTCACTCACTAACCTTTTGCAGTAAGTGGTCAATCAGGGGGGCTTCCCTGGGTGCACAAGGTGGCTGTGGGTCTTAACCCCCCCCCCCCACCCTTATTCCTAGAATGCTCAAATGCTCATGCTGGAGTTATCTGAAACAGGGGTAGAAAGGTAACGGAGAACGCTTTACTTTTTATGTTTTGCAATCATATACTGATTTTGTTTATTTCTATGTCAAATATTCAATTTAGTTGTTTCAACCGCAGGTATAATACTATGCACCAGGGGCGAGTGTAGGTTCTGACTTTTGGGGGGGCTCAACCCCAGGAAGCCACAGGGGTATATGAAGTATATAAAGTCCTGTCCAAGATACCTTTATTTTCTTAGTTACTATGCTGTTGTATGCCTAGGCCGATAGCTGGCAGTGTCAGCTAAATAATGCAGTTCTGAACCACTAAAGTGATGGAATGAAAAAGACTGTTTGGATGAAGGAATAATCAATGGTTGTGAACTCGAATACCAAATTTGAGGAATATCCTTTGTGTTAGTTACACTCAAAAATGACCATATTTTCCTGAATATGTTACTGAAACATATTGGTACAACATGTACTAGATTAATAATATGAGAAACATACCACTATTTCGGGAGCACTAAATGATGTCGCCTCACTTTCATGGACCCATACAATTTTTTGAATTGTATCAACATACATTTTTATAAAACTTCTGATGCAAAAAAATCAACAATTACAACATGTACTAGTCGAATACTATTAGAAACAGACCACTATTTCGGGAGCTCTTAACTATGTTGTCACCTTCAGGGACCCATATATTTTTATAAATCTTCTGATGCCAAAAAATCTTGTTGTTCTGATGCAAAAAAAAGGGTGCTAATTTTCAGTTTAAAAATAACCGCTGGCATTATTTTATCAGCTGAGGGCGTTTTCATTGCCATAACAACGTGAGCTAATCAACAAGTACAACATGTTCTAGGAGACAGACATTTTATCACGCCCGCCCTGAATTGAAATAGCCTGCTATTATATATATTTGTATGTCACAAAGTACATCTCAATACTGTTAAATGACTAAGCTTGTGTCCTCTAGCCATGCCAGTGCTTCGCTGTTCAGGGTAGACAGTGCCTGGAGACCAGGGCACTGGTACTTGGTGCAGTCGTTTATGATGTGATCAGCCGTTTGCTCTGGGACTCCACAGGGGCAGTCAGGGGCATCACAAATGTTCATCCTGTGCATGTTGGCTCTGAAGCGTCCATGTCCTGTCCGGCATCTGTTAAGTCGTACCCAGGATTTTCGGTTGAGGTTGTGTCCTGCAGGCCTTGTGGACGGTGTTTCGATGTAGCCATGTAGCTTGGTGTTGGCTTGGCCCCACTGTTTGGTCCATTGTGTGATGGTCCAGGACCCAGGTGGCTGGCCATTCGCCTCATGCAGCAGGCCCCGGAGTCTTGCAGAGATTGGTTCCCTCGACGGTAGGCGTGGTGGTGGGTCGTTTGAGTTGATGTCGTGGTGGAGTAGGTGGCTGGCTCTGCGTGGAGCTCTCTGTGCAAGGTTAAGGCAGGCTGCTTCACGACGGATTGCTGGTGGTGGGATTCCGCTGAGGATTGGTAAGCATGAGGTTGGTGTCGATTTTATGCATCCTGAAACTATCCGCATGCTGTGTTTGAGGGCTGTGTCAAGCTTGGAGGTGTGAGTGGATTTGCACCAAATAGGTGCACCGTATTCTGCTGTTGAGTAGGCCAGTGCTAGAGTAGCAGTCCGGAGTACAGGGAAACTTGCTCCCCACGAGGTTCCGCAGAGACGGTGAATGAGGCAGTTTCTTGCTTCCACCTTGGCTCTGACTAGCCTGCTATTGAGAACCTGCTAATATTTATTTATTTAGATTAATAAAATTAGCGGAGATCACATCTGCAACAACTTAAACTATATCCAACCTCAGTTTGTAACATTTAAAAAAGACTGCTAAGTCTGTGTGAATCTCAAAACAGAGAAACAAGAGAAAATGATTCACTGGGGTTTGCATTTAATTAAAATATTTTTAAACAGTAAACATTGGTCATTTGTCAGCTTCATCAGCTTATTCCCTTTAAAAAAAAATAATATATGTTCATCTTTCAAGCATGAATAAAGACACCAAGTCCCTCTGTCATGACTTTGTAAGATCAAAATTCTTGTTAAACTTCTGACCCTTGGTATTATGTTTATTTAAAATAAAATAAAATAAGTAACTTATTAAAATAAATAAATAAATACATAAGACACAAGTCCCCTCTGCCGCTCACGCGCCCCATGACACCTTTAATCAACTGAGGGCGTTTGCCTGAGTCTCATAGTATTAGAACATGTTGTACTTGTTGATTAGCAAGTACAACATGTTGTTATGGCAATGAATACGCCCTCAGCTGATAAACTAATGCCAGCGTTTTTTTTCAACTGAAAATTAGCACCCATGTCAACTTTTTCTGCTCCTTGCACCTTATCATGCTTATCATGCTGCGCAGCATTACAAGGCTCTGCCGACTAAAACATGAAGCAATTCAAGAAGAGGCATAGATAGAATTGTCTTGTGGTCAACTGTCATTTAACAGACATCTGACAGATTATGTCAAGGTTTTAAAATTATTATTATTATTATTACCAGGTCATGTTATAACACAGCTGGAAATGGTGGATTTTCTGATAAAGACTAGCAAGCCTCTTTGACAGACAAAACAGCAGAAACTATGTGTGCTCGTGCTGCATTTTTGGTTTTGTCAAACAGGAGACGCCCACCCACCAATCAGAGGTTAGAGATTCCTGCAGGAAGGTTGGGCTCGATTTCACTAGCCCATTTGAGCCTGTTCATTTGTGTACAGCATCCATCCTCTCATTGCTTGTGTAAAAAAAAACGGTAGAATATTAGATTTGAGGACGAAACGATAGGGTGGGCTAAGGCAAGTTTTGGGTGGGCTTGAGCCCACCCAAAAAGGTCTAGCTTCGCCACTGCTATGCACCACTCCTTGAATTTTGAACTCAAGTCGTATTTTCTTCCTATTTTCGCGAGTTTAATCGTGACACATGGATGTATTTTAACGTGGACAGGAAGGTCAGCCCGTTTCAACGCCATCTTTGACATGTTTTCTCTGGATACATTCAGCGATATGGAAACTCGCCTACAAGAGTGTCCATGATAGCCTTGTGGTGTCAACATCAGTTGCAATTGAAGTGTACTAAACGTTTATGCAAATATTGTCAGGCTACTATTTGAATGTGCAAGAAGCATCAGTTCAGCCGCAGGAGTTTCATCACCTGCCAGGCTTTGACCTCCAATTCACCCCTTTTATTCATTCCACTTCCACTGTCGTTGTCTGAGCTTGTCTCCAGCTTTCTGATATCTGCAGATTCCGGTTTCTTTAGTCTCAAATACAGGATTGCCATTTTTAATTATCCCCAGAGTAAAAACAAAACATGGGAAAGCAGGATTTAGCAACAAATATAACTGGAATAAACTCCCTGAGGATTCAAGACTTGCCCCAACCCTGACCACTTTTAAAACAAGCCTTGCCTAAAAATTACTAGAAGGTTGTCTTAGGACAGCATGTGTATTAAATTTGATGGATACAATATGAACGATACAACATGATTGATCTAACAGTTTAACATTACGTCATAGAACCACCTCTAGTGCTGACTTCTGGTTTAAACACAACATACAAATTGTACCATGCCAACCTTTAATTTTGTTAAACATTGATACACAATGTGAGACTGTCAGGGTGTGTGTGTTTCCCTGTGTTTCCCTCCTGTGTTGATTACTGTTCCCTCCCCTAATGTGTCTCAGCTGTTCCTCGTTGTGTTTGTTATTTAAGCCCTCGTCTTTCCTTTGTTCCTTGTGCTGTCATTGTGGTTGTTAGTTGTGGTTTGCTGTGGTTGTTTGTGGTGGCTAGTCCTGCGTGTTCCGTGTTCCGTGTTCCCTGTCGTCTCCCGAGTTCCCTGTAGTCTCCCGAGTTCCGAGTTGTCTCCCGAGTTCCCTGATTCCTGTGCCTTAGCCTTTAGGCCTGAATAAAGTGCCGTTTCCTGAAACCGTCTGCGTTTGGGTCCTACTTGCCTGCTCGCACCACCATCTACCCTAACAGAATGACAGCACCAAGTTTGGACCCAGCGGACGCTCTGTTTTTCCGTGAGTTGGAGGATTTGTTGGTGACGATAATCCTGTCTATGGATGGCTGGGAGAACATTCCCAGCAGGAAGGAGCAGGAGGCTGTGTTGGGGCGTATGTGCAGGGCTGTTGCGTCAAGGCCAGAGTTGGAGGACGCCTTACCCGAGTGGGCAGTCGAGCTGCTCAACCCCACAACCTTTTGGCCGGAGAGCTACATGCCACTGCCACCGGACTTTGGTGACCGGCCTAAGCCTCCACGCTCCTACTCTCAGCCTCTGCCCCCGGTTCCCCGCTACCAGCCTCTGCCTCCGGTTCCCCGCTACCAGCCTCTGCCCCCGGTTCCCTGCTCTCAGCCTCTGATCCCTAGCTACCAGCCTCTGCCCCCGGTCCCTAGCTACCAGCCTCTGCCCCCGGTCCCTAGCTACCAGCCTCTGCCCCCGGTCCCTAGCTACCAGCCTCTGCCCCCGGTCCCTAGCTACCAGCCTCTGCCCCCGGTCCCTAGCTACCAGCCTCTGCCCCCGGTCCCTAGCTACCAGCCTCTGCCCCCGGTCCCTAGCTACCAGCCTCTGCCCCCGGTCCCTAGCTACCAGCCTCTGCCCCTGGTCCCTAGCTACCAGCCTCTGCCCCCGGTTCCTAGCTACCAGCCTCTTCCCCTGCCTGTGGAGGTCCGCCCTCTGCTCCTGCCGGAGGTGGCCCGCCCTCCAGACCGTCCAGGGGAGGCACGCCCTCCGCTCCTGCCTGTGGGGGCCCTCCTCCACTCCTTCCCGAGGGGGGTTCCCCTTCAAGGCCTTCCTCCTGAGGGGATCCGCCCTCTACCTGGCCTGCCTCCTGAGGGGACCCGCCCTCTACCTGGCCTGCCTCCTGAGGGGACCCGCCCTCTACCTGGCCTGCCTCCTGAGGGGACCCGCCCTCTACCTGGCCTGCCTCCTGAGGGGACCCGCCCTCTACCTGGCCTTCCTCCTGAGGGGACCCGCCCTCTACCTGGCCTTCCTCCTGAGGGGACCCGCCCTCTACCTGGCCTTCCTCCTGAGGGGACCCGCCCTCTACCTGGCCTTCCTCCTGAGGGGACCCGCCCTCTACCTGGCCTTCCTCCTGAGGGGGTCCGCCCTCTACCTGGCCTTCCTCCTGAGGGTACCCGCCCTCTACCTTGCCTTCCAGTGGGGACCCGCCCTCTACCTGGCCTTCCTCCTGAGGGGACCCGCCCTCTACCTGGCCTGCCTCCTGAGGGGACCCGCCCTCTACCTCGCCTTCGCCGGCCTCCTGAAGGGTTCCGCCTTCACCACTGCCGGCCTTCTGAGGGGGTTCTTTGCCACTGCAGGCCTCCTGAGGGACTGAGCCCTCATCGTCCTTGCCGCCGGCCTCCTGAAGGGTTCCGCCTTCACTCTGCCTCTGCTTGCCCCCCAGGCCGTCCGCCAGAGGCTCCCTGCCATGCCCTGGGGCAGTTTTCTGGCCGCCCGCCTGACGTCCCTCGGCTCTGCCCCAGTCCATTTATTTTTTTTTGATTCCCCCCTCCTGGCGCCCCTCCACCCACCCGTTTTGGGTTTGACTTTCTTTGTTTTTTTTTTGCTTGTCATGGGTCGCCTGGGAGTCGACCCTTAAGGGGGGGGTACTGTCAGGGTGTGTGTGTTTCCCTGTGTTTCCCTCCTGTGTTGATTACTGTTCCCTCCCCTAATGTGTCTCAGCTGTTCCTCGTTGTGTTTGTTATTTAAGCCCTCGTCTTTCCTTTGTTCCTTGTGCTGTCATTGTGGTTGTTAGTTGTGGTTTGCTGTGGTTGTTTGTGGTGGCTAGTCCTGCGTGTTCCGTGTTCCCTGTCGTCTCCCGAGTTCCCTGTAGTCTCCCGAGTTCCGAGTTGTCTCCCGAGTTCCCTGATTCCTGTGCCTTAGCCTTTAGGCCTGAATAAAGTGCCGTTTCCTGAAACCGTCTGCGTTTGGGTCCTACTTGCCTGCTCGCACCACCATCTACCCTAACAGAGACAGATATAAAAATGTATTTGCATGTTCAAACCATCCAATTAAGCAACCTGGTCTGGTTAAACCAGGGCCTTTATTCCCTGATAGGTTCGAGGAAGGTATGTGATGAAACATTACATAAGGAACAAAGGCAGAGTACACAGGCGGGAAAAAACAGCTCCTAAAGATTGATAAACTAGTAAGATAATCAGTCCTGATATTAGGCCCAATATTAGACTGAAACTAATACATTTCATAAAAATAATAATGTGTGTGTGGTGGATTGTAGCAGCCTCGCCTGGCTGAGTCTGACTGACTGGACTCTCCTGCATGGCAACATGGGTCAACATCTCATGTAACATTCTCCATCCACTTCTATTATAAATTGTCTTCCAACATTGTGCGTTTACATTTGCTTTATTTAGCGCGTTTATGCTTCTATCCAAACTGGCTTAAAACGGTTCATTCTCACGTTCATCACAAACCGACGGCGGGGTCGACTATGCAAGGCGACAGCCAGCTCGTCGGGAGCAGTCAGGGTTGCAGTTAGGGTAACTGCTCAATTTTTCCATCCTTTATTTAAAGTATTTACCAACCTTTATTTCTATCCATCTATCTATCTATCTATCTATTAATCGACTATATATATATATATATATATCTGTGTATCCACCCATCTATCTCTTTATCTATATATAATTACATTGAATCAAAAAAATTAATAGAAGGTTATCTTAGGACAGCATTTGTATTAAAGTTGATGGATATGATATGAATGATCTAACAGTTTATCATAGAACGGAAAGACAAGAGGAACCTGGAACCACTGACCTCTAGTGGTGACTTCTGGTTTAAACACAACTTGAAACCAGCACCCTGCCCGCTTCTATCTGCAGGTAACAGTAACAAAAGCTCCTCCTATTGGTGGAGCTTAAACTATAGAGCTCAACAGTAAGTGCGTTTACATGACCCTCAAAAAAATCGAATTATTGTGTTAGTCCAACTATGATTGGATTATTAAGATGCATGTATACACCTTAGTCAAACTATAATCGAATCGAATCGAGTTACTCATAATCGAATTAAGACACCTAGATTATTCGATTGTTAGTCTAATTAAGTGGGCATATATTCGGGTCGGATCGTTTTTGAAGCTGTTTGCTGGAAATAGCTTTTAGGAAAAAAAATCACGCCTACCGCTATTCCCCTCTGTTTCAGTCCCTTCAGAATGCACTGTTTCTGGTGTCTGTAGCTTTAATGCAAATTAGCTGCTGCCCATTGACCAATGAGCTGTCAGACAAAACCACTGCACAGAGGAGAAGGGATTGTGGCCGTTTGCGGACTCCTGGAGCTCTATATCTATAACATATAATATAATAATAATATTTATGGGTACTATTTATTTAACATTATATCTAATATCACGGCCCAAAGCTATGTGCGCCTCGGATGATATTAAGAATCATAAAGTCTGTGTAAAAAGTGTCTCTGGCACTTCCACAACAAGTAAAGACTCGTAGTGGGGGAAATCTCTGCCATGGTTGAGAGGAATTGGGGTAAAGGAACTTTGGCCTTGTCTCTCTGAAGTCCATGAACCGCGACATGGAGGAGAAAGGGATTGTACTCCGGGAGCTGAGCTGCCGGACTTGCCGCCGTGCTCCCTGCGCTGGAGCTGCCGGACTGCGCCCAGTGTTGGTAATAACGCAGTTTAAATGAACGGCGTTAGGTAACGCCGTTATTTTTTCAGAAAGGGGGTAACTTAACTACCGTAATCACTATTTCCGTCGTTACAACGCCGTTACCGTTACCGTACGAAAAATGCAGTGCGTTACTATGAATTGATTGAATAAACCTGGCTCCAAATACAGATTTGACGAAGCAGCAGAAATGCTGAGTCCGGAGCAATCCGATGAAAAATTTGCATTTTCTGTAGTGTTCGGCAGATGTTCCACAGCCTTTGCAACCAAGCAAATTGAAACTCAGGCCCCATCCACACTAACCCGGGTAAATGTAAAAATGCACAGCCGCAATGAAAATGATCTCCGTCCAGACTATCGTTTTCATATCGTTTTCGGAATGTTTTGCATCCACGTTCCACACTGAAATTATTTTGATAAACAGTTGTTGTCATGGTTACGTAACTCTGCCACGCCTCTATGTTTAGATAACAGGTGCACGATCAGCTGATATTTACAGTTGATCAGCTGGTTTATCATTTTTGACCCGGTCTTGTCCAGAAACGCCACTCCAAGCACGGTTTGAAATGTCGTCTTTTGGGTTTTTTACCATCACTGAAGAAAATAAAGTACAGTGCTCGCCTCCGGCATTGGAGCAACGGATATGTTTGAGGCAATATGTCGATGGGTTTCTGGAGATTAATTAGTACATTGTACAGAGAGATCATCATTTGCATTTCACCTGCCATGGTCATGGCAGTGTCATGTCAGTGTCATGGCAACCGAATGTCATCGTTTCTGAAAGCCGTTTCTCTCCGTCTACCCTGTCCACACTACAACGCGAACCCAGCGTTTTCACATTTATATTTATGCGTTTGTAGATTTACCTGGGTTAGTGTGGACGGGGCCTCAGTTGGAATATAGCAACTTTCTTTTTTTTACAGTAACGCAAATAGTTACTTTCACTGGTAACTTGTTACTTTTATAATAGCGTAATTCAGTTACTAACTCAGTTACTTTTTGGAACAAGTATTGAGTAACTATAACTAATTACTTTTTTAAAGTAACGTTCCCAACACTGCTGCCACCGAGACCGACCCCCACCGGACCTGCCAGCTTCGGCTGCAGGTCAGCTCCCGGAGTACACCGAAGTTAAATTATATGATGACATGACGTTTCCTTTGAAATGTAATCCCAAATCATATTTAATGTCTCATATGTAAATTGTTGGTCGGCTTTTAAATTGAAAATACAGAATGTCGTGGGTCACACTATCGGGTTGTGTACCTCGGATTTGGAATTAGTGTATGATAACAGGGTGTTTCATTTTAAATTGAATCCCAAATCATATTTAATGTCTCATATGTGAATTTTTGGTGGGCTTCTAATTTGAAACTACACACCAGAATGACTTGAAACTCCCTCGGTGGCAATATGAGGCGGTGTATGTGTATTACCCTGAAGTGAAATTAGTGTTTGGAAAACAAGCCATTGTTCAAAATTCCAATAAAAAAATGATTGTCTTTAGCTTACATTTATTTTATTTAAGCTTACTTTTACTTTGAAAGTACACATCACAAAGTCTTTACATTTCCTTTGACAGTATTTGCTTTTATTGACTGTCTTTTGGCATGGACAGAGCCCGTCTACGAAGAGCCTGGGCACTTCCTATACGCCCCATTGTACCGATCTTGGTTGTAGTTCCATCAGACATCCACTGGGTGTGATCGCGGGCGAGTCCAGAATGAATGGGAGTCTATGGGGCTAGACGGCTAAATATGTCTCTTTCACCTGCTTGTCGTTGAAATATCGCAAATTTTATTGTAGATTCCGCAAGTTCAATATAGATTATAGTTCAAAAGTCGAATGAATGAGTACTTATGTCCTTTCGATTTATTACAGTTTGGGCCGTTGTTGGCCGTACACGCTAGCATTCTGCTAATGAATGCTGATTGGTCAGGGAAGGACTTGCGACTGATTACGACCAGAGACCCCTCTTGACGGCATCTGATGCTGAAGCATTATCAGAAACATTCCGAAGTTAATTTTTTGCGTACTATATTTATATTTTCCTGCAGGCCCTTTTATTTTTTATATAGTTATGTATGGTGAAAGTACATGGGCATAATGGATTTTCCTCCATTACTTGTGTTCAATGTTCAATGTGTTATATGCATGGTAGGCACGGTATGACCACCTTAAATAATACAGTCAATGTCCCGCTCAATATCATTTCATCTGTCATTGTCTATTTTTCGAAAATAAAGATAGTTTAAAAAATAAATGCCTCGTAAATGTGCAATGATAAACTGCTCTAACAGTGGAAACGGATTGTCTGTCTTTTCGTTTCCCAAGGACAGAAAAGGGTAACGTTCTTGCTTGCTCCTGTATGAATGGTCCTAGGCTACCTGAGGCTGCACCTGGTAGGGAAAGTTGCGCTGGAGCCCGGGTAAAATCGCGAGTGTCGAGTGTCGAGACTCAAGCACCTAACTTACCTCAACCGATTGTTCCATACAAATTGTTTGTTAACGATTTAACAACTTCAACATCTGCTATTACTGTAGTTCCTTTTTTGTAGGACCAATGGGCTAATGACCTTGCACAGAGGGAAAACCATCTACACCACTGGTCATTGATTGCTATGCATTCACTGATCCTTTACAGATGGGTTTGTTTTAAGCCATTGAATATAATTGCTCTGCCCTGCAACACATTATAAGCTACGCATGTTTGTTAAATTAGAAATATGGTCTGGGTCACATTGAAACGGTAACAGTTGTATAACAGTAATTATACAAACATTATACCAACATTGCAACAGGCAAGTTTATTCAAACATCACAATAACAAGAACACAATAAGAAGAGTAACTAATAGTAAATAATAAAAAAAATGATAAATGATTTAACAACACTGAACATACAGAACAGAGGCAGGGAAAAAGGGCAGAGGAAGAAGACTTTTCCGTTGTCACAGCATCAATGTCCAACTGTAGAGATCTAGAAAGGAAGAGGCATGAGGAGGAGTACAACAGAACACTGCTCTCTAGGAAATTGTTTACTGATCTAAACTTAGTTGATGCAGTCTTAAAATTATGATTCTAATCCAGGTTTCTATTTCAGGAGAAAGAAATGGCTCATAATCGTTACAAAAAAAAAAGCTTTATCATCGGCACTAGTGAGGATTAAAAAAAACACTCTGTAAGTTACATACATATGTAAAACATTCGCGCATTTCTTTTTTTACATTAGCTCACTAAAACTCTGTAACTAGTAAGCAAGAAAAAGCCTTACCTCCAACAGCTGGTATTATCGTTGCGGGAAGTGCTTCAGAAACTGCCGTAAAGCAGTACCTCTGACAGTATGACAATGTGTGACGTCATCGTATTTTTTTAACACCTTTTTAGAACAGATACGTGACCTTAAAAAATGCAATATTCAGCTGAGTTTATTATTTTAGCCCCACCTTTTGAACGCAACTTTCAAATTACTTGACAAATAATTACATCGTGAGAAAAGTGGATTCTGAGGATAAAACCCCATAGGCTCCCATTCATTCTGGACTCGCCAACATTCTCCAGCATGGACACGTCGAATGCTTTTATTTTGAAACCAGAACTGGTTTCAAAAGACGCTATTACCGTAATGGATATACTAGTAGGCCTACATACATTTACAGCAAAACACTGGGTCGGCTGGCTTGACTGTTGTTCTCGAAGTGTCGGCTGGCTGGTCAACAGTCTGCCTCTGTCTGTTCTCTGTTTGTCTGATAGTTCCCTGATTGTGACGTTTGTGTCGGCTTATGAACAGCTATGAATGCGATGGCAAAAAAGTCTCTCGGAAGCCAGGGTGGGCGGCAGAACAGATATTCGAGGTCCATGAGTGCATGCACAGGGCTGTGTGATCTGTATTGGATGAGTTGTAGCACTTTTAGAGTGTGATCTGTATTGGATGAGTTGTAATACTTTTAGAATGTGATCTATATTGGATGAGTTGTAGGACCTCTGATGTGATCTTTACTTTGCAAAACTGCCATCGAAACCCATCTTCGCCAAGTGGAAGCGCTTCGCTGGATGCGAAGGAGATCAGTCATGATGGCTACAAAGTGAAACTTAAATGTGTGTTTTGTCTGTATATATTATGTATCCTCTCATAGTATTTAAAATTAATATGTCTCTAAAATTGGTTATTGAAGATCATCTTATCATCGTGGATATCAGGGGAGTCGCTCTGCAGGGGGGTCCAGGGCAATTAGGTGACCTTGTCTTGAAAGGCGCCTCTAAATTAAATGTATTATTATTATTATTATTATTATTATTAATTCTCATGGATTTAGTCATGATATAAAAGCTCAATATTGTTTCTTTACACACTGGCACCATTACAATTGACATTCAAAATACCTCTTAATTTGTAAAGGACAGTCTTAATCCTTTACAAATTTTGATTAATTAAATTTGTAATAACTGTGGTATACTTTCGAGATTATTGACGAATTTTAATATTAGTAGTTGTTAATTGTAGTATTGAGTTGAAGCAGAATCTTCCCAACTGCTATCGTCAAACATTTATAGAAAAATAGTTCAAAGTATTTATGTTAACATTACTGTGGGAGTGTGTGTGGAGAATCCACCAGCCTCACATGGTGGATTCTGATTGGATGACTTTGGAACATGACTTTTTTTCTATACAAAAATATTTCCATTTATTGATTCTAATCATATCTGGTGGGCAAAAGAAAACAATTAGTCAGGATAGCGATGAAGGACTACGTTATAAATGATGGCATAACATGGCATCATTTATACCATTATGGCATAAGCATAATACTGTCTTGAAATAAATACTTAGCTTCAATCTGTAAATATTAGTATATGGATGGGCTCCGCCTCCAGTACTCCTATCAGTTAAAACATTCTGCCACCAAAAACAACAATATATATATCATATATATATCATATCTACAAAATCTCTTTCCCCTCGCATTTTACTTTCACTTTCAAATCGAGGCGTGCGCATTTTCTTCTAGCACGAAATTAAGGTAGGTGTGCTATATTCGAGAATCTAAATGTATACACTTTGCTGTTTATTATTCTTCATACAGTATCGCTATCTTGGCACTTAGAGGCTCAGAATTATCCAAAGTACTAAAATATCGATGTGATACAGGCCCTATCTTTCTTAAACCACGAAAATAACGAGGGAATAGGATCGAAGGATTTCCTCTTAGGCTTACGTGTCCCTTGTGGATCACGTAAAACGATAATATTTGGCCTGCTTTTAACTATTTTGAGGATTTCAAAAGAAGCTGATAAAACGTGGACACTTGTTCCGTTAATATGGTTGCGTAATGGCCCAAAGTAATTTCTATCGTGTGTGTGTGTGTGTGTGTGTGTGTGTGTGTGTGTGTGTGTGTGTGTGTGTGTGTGTGTGTGTGTGTGTGTGTGTGTGTGTGTGTGCGTGCGTGCGTGCGTGCGTGCGTGTGTGCGTGTGTGTGTGTGTGTGTGTGTGTGTGTGTGTGTGTGTGTGTGTGAGTGTGTGTGTGTGTTAGCGCGCGTGTTTGCGCGCTCCGGAGGAGTGGCGCAGTTAGTTAGTTAGTTATAAATAACGCCGACTTCAACCAGAGTTCAATGAGGCCCTGCCACACCAACCAGATTATTGGTCGTTGGACAGTCTGGCGAGCTCGTTGACCTGAGTCTGTTGAGGTTCGGGGTTCTTTTCCGCCATCCCACGTGATACTTCTCAGCGAGTTAGAGGCAAGTGACGCAGGAAAAGAAGGCAGAAGGAAAAAGAAAGATAGCGAGAGATAGAGGTACAGACGAGTGACACAGAGACGAGGATAATAAAAAGTGCTAATGTGAAACGAAATTATGTGTCAAAACATAAAGGTTTGAACAAACAAAGGAAAATAAAACTTTCTATTCGAGTTGAATACCCCCGCTATCTTATTTCATTGTGACTATCATATGTTTCTCATCTATTTAATATGCTATTAAAATAAGCTTTGTGTGTCTGCAGGCTTAAAACAGAAACAGGCAAGAAACTATTTATTTAGAATTCTTGTCCATCTTAAAAGTGGACACAAATGAAAAAGTTGTCAATGTAAATCTAGCTGGGCTTTTTTTAATTATCAAAATGTAGCCGTATGTTGTTTGACCAAAATAGGTACTGGTAAGTTGAGGTGTGTGCATGCCTACAAATGTGAAAAAGGAGAAGCAATGAGTACTTAATGCGTCCAAAAGATATTTGGCTTCATTGTCCAACTGTCAAAAAGGACAATATTGAGTTTGCCCTATGGGGCTGGCAGGGTACTTTTCCATCTATAAAGAAGTAAATGTAAATGAGAATGTAACCAACCACCTTAAAGAGGAGAATAACATAAACTCTCTCAGTTTGGACACCTTTTCATAATTAACTTGCTTGCGAACACAACAATATTTTCTTTGTTCTCCTTTTTAACTCATTGCACTTATTTCCCTTTAAGTAGCATCACAGTCAGATTTCACAAAACGTTTCCACACAGAATGGATATGCTACATATTCTGTTGTATAGAAAGGTTCCATTCTCCAGCTGATTACACCAATATGTTCAGCAATATATAGTACATTAAGAGTTGTAGAGGCTACTCAGAAAGAGTTTACATCCACCACGTCAAAACAGGTAATGCTGTGTTATCCTGCAAATCATTACGATCAGTATCGTAATGAGTATAGAACCACTTTCCCTTTCACTTTTTAATGGCTTTCCTGGATGTAGATAATGAAACTGCTTGGACACAGAGAAATGTTGCGCTACTCTCATTGCTGTTGGGCTTGTGTTCAGGTCGCCAGTCTACTATGAACGAGGAGAGAGGAGAGGGGGGACCTCCTACCTCCGAAACCACTCAGTCTGAGGATCATGACCACCGGAGAACGGCTAAGAGGTGAGACGGAGATCTGTAAAACCTAATGCTCTCCTCGAGTTCATGTGTTAATTTGCATTTTTAACATTCAAGCCCAACGACAAGAGGGCTTGTGGAGGGGCACACGTTTGAATTAAAAAAAGGTGAACATTTTCAAATGCATTAACTTTTCCAATGTAAGAAAATAAGCAATTGTGAAACTGAATTTCTCGTTGATTTTTGCAGATATCTAACTCCTTAAAGAGCTACTTTACCGCTGGAATTATGCATTAAAAAATTCTATGTATTATGCATTTACAAACATTTCAAAATTGGTTCATCCTAGCCTGAGAAAAGGTAGAAAGAGTGTTTTTATGGTCCCTCTGGCTCAGAAATCCTCCAACTACCACAATGCATTGCGCTCGCCCTGCCCGCCTGTTTACAGGCCCTATTGGCGCGAGTGGTAGCAGGAGCAAACTTTGGGTAAACATATCCCCTTGATACGTTGACTAATTTAGACTTTGTTTGTATATTACTGTACAGCATAAAAACATTTGCTAATTACAGTAGCTCAGCATATCAAGTATTTGTACTCAACCTTTTCTCCCCAGTTGAAATAAGTGTTTATCTTATACAGTAGGCCTACTTTAGTATAACAGCACTTGTGTTAGTAAAGAAATCACAACAACCAACATGCATTTTAAGTTTTATTCATGAAAAAATATGAATTATTTACAAAAATAAAATGTGTTTGCTAGAGTCAAAATAGTCAAATCTCATCTTGAGCATCTACTGTCCCCTGGTAGCCACGGTACTGACCATCTTGTGCTGGGTAATTAGCTCTGATGGCCTAGACAACACAAGCTCGCAAAACAAGGCGATTGCCACTCCAAAGTCTCTCGCCTTGCAGTATCCACTCCATGAAATGTCGATGCTGTCTAAGGAAGAAAGAGAACAACATTAGCAAAGCAAGATAAATTATGCCTTTAGTAGCCTATACAGCAATACAGAGACTTCAAGCTAACGTAACGTAGACTATGCTCTGCCAATAAGATCGGCTACTGGGACTCTTTTGTAGCCAATGTGTTCGTAAAAGAAAAAATGATAGTTACGTATGTCACTACAGTTCGATGAATTCCAGATGACCGCCAGAGCCAGAGGCGGTGCTTTAGCACTGGATGTTCCATCGTGCGCATGTGCAGGTCGAGTAATTATACCAACAAAGCCACCTGTGACACCTGGGTGACCCAAGAATCAGATTCAGATTCTTTATTGTCCTTGTTTAACAGAGTTAATCAACGAAATTAAGTTTAGAGCATCACCACTGGCATAGTATATAAATATAAATATATTAATAAATAAAAAAATAAAAATAAAAAAAGATAAATAGATAAGTAAATAAATAAATAACAATAATAACTTGAATAAGAATGCAGCCAAGTCCAGTCCATAGTTGTGATGTGTGAGAGTGAGGGGGGTTGGGGGGCTGCAGTCCTGCAATAGATGGAAAATAGTGTTATATGAGTTATATGACCGAGGGGGTGGGGTGGGGGGTGCGGGGGCCAGGTTGTTCGTTCAGCAGTCTGACAGCCTTTGGATAGAGGCTATTGGTCAATCTGCTGGACCTGGAGCGGATGGAACGGTATCTCCGTCCGGAGGGCAGTCGCTGGAAGAGATGGTGCGCTGGGTGGACCTGGTCCTTTAGGATGTTGTTCACCCGGCGTAGGCAGCGGGAGGTGAAGACTGTGGAGATCTCTGGGAGGCTCTTCCCAATGATCCTCCCCGCAGCCTTGACCACTCTGTGGAGGGCCTCCTTTTCGGCCCTGGTGCAGCTGGAGAACCACACCAGGAGAATATATATATATATTCCGTAAATCACCCGAGGATCTGTTCAAACTGGATCTTCTCGCGGAATCTGAGAAGTCTGAGTGACAGAGAACTCTGGCGGTCATCCGGAATTCATAGAACCGTAGTTACATATGTAACTATCGTTCTATTTCATTCCTACTGACGGCGCTTTAGCACTGGATGACTAATACCAAAAAGGTCACGAAAAGTGCTCACTAATTATGGGCTCGAAGCCGTCGACAAGACAGCCATCGCCACAGGATGAGGAGCAGCAACATTAATTAACCCTGTCGAATCGGGCAAACGTACATGATGAGGACCATGTAGCCGCGGAGCAAATGTCCTGAAGTCGAACCCACTTCAAGGCAGCCCATGATGTAGCCATACTCCTGGTAGAGCGGCACTTAACGGCCAAGGGCACAGGGAGCCCCTGTGCTCTATATGCATTCAAGACCTCAAGCAGCCAACTCGATTGATTGGTTTACATCAGGGATGGGCAACTTTCATGATAAAGAGGGCCACATTTTTCATCATAACCATCGGAGGGCAACATGACTGCACACTTCAACTAAACGTGAGCTGAGAGAAGCTACACAATTTTGAATTTGGTAGATATGATTTCCTGTATTCTGGTGCATTTTGGGGATGGCCACTACCTAAAAAATCATCCAGAATCATAACCTATGTACGGTATGTTAATTGAACCAACATACATTAATTTCATGTTTTCCATGCTCAAACAGCCACATGAATGTATTCAGTATTTTTATCAGTGCAAAGGACTCACATACATCATCATTCAAAAATCAAAAAACTGAGTCAAAAAACTGAAAAACAGTGGCCCAACATTAAGTGCAACAACTCAATGAACTCAAACCCAACAAGCAGTTGTAGTAGTTGTAGTGGCGACTTAATTGGATATCTTTAATGACTGATGACGCTTCTAAGCAAACTAGACGCATGGGTTTGCCTTCGAATTCTATGAATTCTTCTCATCTTTCTTGACCGAGTTTTCTGTAACTCGATCAATTATTATTATTCTTTTTTTTTTTTTTATATTATGTGCGGGCCTGACTGAGTGAGGCCGCCAGTTGGCCATGCCTGGTTTACATGATGGGGAGACAATCGTTTGGGAAGGAAGGATGGATTCGGCACCGCTCCTGACCCATCTGCGTGCCAGCGCAAACACGCCTGGCTCACTGACAAGGCATGGAGTTCACCGACCCGTTTTGCAGTCGCAATGGAAAGGAGGAATGTCGTCTTCATGGACAGCCGCGTCAGGTCTGCCTGACTTAGAGGCTCAAATGGGGGTAGACATAAGGACCTCAGAGCTACTTGCAAGTCCCATGATGGTGCCCTCAGGGATCGTGGTGGTTGAAGCCTCTGGGCTCCCTTAAGAAACTGCCTGACTAGGTAGTGGGATCCTACGGTCTGGTTATCCACCCTTGCATGTGTGGCCGAGATCACGGCCATAGAAATGCGGAGGGCAGAAGCAGCTCTCCTGTTGTCCAACACATACTGCAGAAAGTGTAGTATCACTACCACTGAGCAAGTCTCTGGTACTTCACCCCGTGCCACGCACCACTGTGAAAACAACTTCCACTTGTTTGCATAGAGCAACGTAGTGGAGAGTGCCCTTGAACTAAAAATGGTACGGACCACTGACTGGTCGCAAGACGTCAGCAGTGGGTCCTGACTCTCAGGGGCCACACGCACAGCCGCAGGCACCCTGGATTTGTGTGCCATATGCGTCCGCCTACCTGAGGCAGAAGGTCCTGTCTCTCTGGGAGGCACCAAGGCTCTCCGTTGAGGGGTTTTAGTAACGCTGGGAACCATGGCCTTCCTGGCCAATGTGGAGCCACCAGAAGTAGGCTGTGAGTGCCACACTGGACCCTGTCCAGCGTTGTCAGTAAAAGGGGAATTGGAGGAAATGCATAAAGCAGGCTGTCTGGCCAAGCATGAGCCAGAGCGTCCTGTCCTAGGTGACTGGTCCTCTCCGTCAGGGAGAACCAAAGGGGACAGTGGGTCGTCTCTTCGGAAGCAAAGAGATCTGCCACTAACCTGCCATACCTATCCCAAATCATGCCCACCACCTCTGGATGGAGTCTCCACTCTCCGGGGGGTTGGCCCTTGTTGGCCCTCTCTCTCCAGGGTCTGAGGACCCGAAGGCACTGCCCAGAAACCCTGACCATCTTGTGGAATATATAGACATTCTCGGGTCACCCAGGTTTCACAGGTGACTTTGTTGTTATAATTACTCGACCTGCGCATGCGCGAGATGGAACATCCAGTGCTGAAGCACCGCCTCTGGCAGTCAGTAGGAATGAAATAGAACACTTAGTAGTCAACTTTCCCATTTTCTCACTGTACCTAAAATGGAGTGAAATCAGACATTTTTGCCAGCCTCCGCCGAACGTTCCACTCTTCTCCAATTGCAAGTGGCGTTGTTTTCAAGACACACCAGTGGCAGGGTGTGTGTGGAGTCCTGTGCCCGTGTAAACCTCTGTCTGGGCAGCGGCAGACTACCCTTATTGTATAAAGACACAGTGCGTGGTGAATGTCATATAAAACATTGCTCTCTTTAACGATCAAACTCATCGGCTGTAATAAAAAGCCATCGAAAAGAAGACGGCGTTGTTTAATACTGGAATTGTCGTTTTAGGTCCATTTATTTGTCCCAATGAAAAATGAAACTTTTTTGTTGTTGTTGTAGTTTCAGTTTTGTTTTTCTCAATTGCAGATTTTTTATACAGTTTTATACATTTCCCTCATGCTGGCGTTACAAGGTTCCTCTAAGCAAGACAAACCGCTACACTAAGTCCTTCACTCCTTCCACAATCAGGCTATCGTTTTTCTCGATTGTATACACACATAAAATGGAACCATGCAAACAATTCTGAAAACGTGAAGGTCATATATCAACTACAAGACTCCAGAATGCTAAACTCTAAGCATTTTTGCTAAACTCTAAGAACAAACCTCATCATTTAGCACACTTGGTTCACCTGGATCACACTGGCCTTCAAAACGCAACAACTTATTGACAATAAGTCTAACTCACTTCTCACCTGTTCAAACTCAACTGGCTAAACACTTGAATCATGTGTCAGAGCATTAAAGAGGACTCGGTGAGCACTACTGTGTTGTAGATATGGTCATTAGGCCTGATCAGGATTGGAGGTGGGATACATACAGATTTACATGTAGATCTGCTTCACCTAATTTATATTCTTATTTTTATTTTTTGGTAGCCTACGAAAAGTTTTTTATGCAGTCAGTACAGCTGAACATTTGACTGTATTACAGTAAAAAATATATATTTGCCCCGAAAGACAGTCTAAACATTTTCTAACTAGTGTTTTTCATTTTAATTATCAGTGCAATTACAGTACTGTACTGTAATTTACCAAAATAGGTAACATGGGTGTATTGTCAGAACAATGTTGCAGCATCAACTATAGGTGTACAGTATGACTCTGGGAAGCTGGGATTGTGAGTTTAGCCCATTGGAGCTTATTGGATGGACAAATATGCATTGTATCCTATTCTGATACGATTGTGTCAATGCAATATTTATATGATTTATTCACAGTATTGTATTACAATATGGCAACAGTTTTTATACTATATGTACCACCTGATTGCAACTTTAAAAAATAAAGCTATTTCTAAACAATTGTATACATTCGAATATGTAACATGGCCTCATAAAGGCAAAAATGTAAATAGCATTTTGATGGAAGTGTTTTGAATTGATCACACCATTGTTTAATTGATGCTCTCTAAGAGATATTCATTTGATAGCTGTGTTTAGTGTTTGGTGGAAAAAAAACTGTTTTGAGAAGAATTTGTGTAGTTTTGACAAAATGATTAACTCTTCTCAGGTGAGTGTTTAGAGATTTGAGAAATTGAGCTGTAGTTTCAGAAAACGTGTTTAAACGATTGAGAAAAACTGTAAACACAGACAGAAGTAATTTAAAACAACTCTTACAACCCTTTAAACTTGGTTATTTCTATGAACCATAACAGGTGTTAGTCTCTTTGTCTCCTTGTACCGACCTATGTATGTTGATCTGTAGCCTCTGACATATAATTATCTTGACTTGTCTGTGAGTCTTACAAGTATTTTAAGTTGCGTGTTAGGACTGGGTAAGCTGCATATGAATTACCCTTCTTGGGATCAATAAAGTAGACAGAATCTGAATCTTGGTTTCAAACAGACAATGAAAAGATACCAGTTGGTTATTATCAGATCCCACTGATACTGATGTTCAATAGTCTGTGTGTGTGTGCACGTGTGTGTGTGCGTGTGTGTGTGTGTGTGTGTGTGTGTGTGTGTGTGTGTGTGTGTGTGTGTGTGTGTGTGTGTGTGTGTGTGTGTGTGTGTGTGCTTTTGTGTTGGTGTGTGATCAGTATGTGTGTGATTTCTCCACGGACAACACCAGTAGTCTTCACGATGGAGTTAATGCCTTTAAGTTTTATCTATGTTACCTTTAGTCACGTTTAGTCACGTGACTAAAAGGTATATAAATTAAATTGCTTAACTTGCTAACTTGCCAATTAGATGAGCCGATTACCCAAACAGCTATAGATAATGTTATGTGGGTTAGCCCAGCGCTTGTATCCATGGTCAAAACAATCATGCTTCAAATAACTTTAATAAAGAGAATTACAAACGTCCATAAATCCTGGTTCTTGTTTTTCTAGAAGAGTCCAGCAGGAGAGAGCAGACTCCCCTGGACCAAGCTGTGTCTCCATGAAGAGTGACTTGTCCATGGATAAACCTCTTAACTTTAAAGATGGAAATCAGTCTATTGAGAAGAGGTAAGGCTTTACCAGATATTATAAAGATACAGCTTCTATCAAACATCCATAAATCCTGGGTCTTGATCTTCCAGAAGTGTCCAGCATGAGAGAGCAGGCAGCCCTGAACCCAGGACTGGGTAAGCTGCAAATTAATCGCCCTTCTTGGGATCAATAAAGTTTTCTGAATCTGAATCTGAAAAACTGTAAACACAGACAGAAGTTATTTAAAACAACTCTTACAACCCTTTAATTTTGGTTATTTCTATGAACCATAACAGGTGTTAGTCTCTTTGTCTCCTTGTACCGACCTATGTATGTTGATCTGTAGCCTCTGACATATAACTATCTTGACTTGTCTGTGAGTCTTACAAGTATTTTAAGTTGTGTGTTAGGACTGGGTAAGCTGCATATGAATTACCCTTCTTGGGATCAATAAAGTCGACAGAATCTGAATCTTGGTTTCAAACAGACAATGAAAGATACCAGTTGGTTATTATCAGATCCCACCGATACTGATGTTCAATAGTCTGTGTGTGCGCACGTGTGTGTGTGTGTGTGTGTGTGTGTGTGTGTGTGTGTGTGCGTGTGTGTGTGTGTGTGTGTTTGTCTGTGTCTGTGTGTGTGTGTCTGTGTGTGTGTGTGTTTGTGTGTGTGTGTGTGTGTGTGTGTTTGTGTGTGTTCAGTATGTGTGTGATTTCTCCACGCACAACACCAGTAGTGTTCGCGATGGAGTTAATGTCTTTAAGTTTTATCTATGTTACCTTTAGTCATGTTTAGTCACGTGACTAAAGGTACATAAATTAAATTGCTTAACTTGCCATTAGATGAGCCGATTACCCAAACAGCTATAGATAATGTTATGTGGGTTAGCCCAGCGCTCGTATCCATGGTCAAAATCATGCTTCAAATAACTTTAACAAAGAGAATTACAAACGTTCATAAATCCTGGTTCTTGTTTTTCTAGAAGAGTCCAGCAGGAGAGAGCAGACTCCCCTGGACCAAGCTGTGTCTCCATGAAGAGTGACTTGTCCATGGATAAACCTCTTAACTTTAAAGATGGAAATCAGTCTATTGAGAAGAGGTAAGGATTTACCAGGTATTATAAAGATACAGCTTCTATCAAACATCCATAAATCCTGGTTCTTGTTTTTCTAGAAGAGTCCAGCAGGAGAGAGCAGACTCCCCTGGACCAAGCTGTGTCTCCATGAAGAGTGACTTGTCCATGGATAAACCTCTTAACTTTAAAGATGGAAATCAGTCTATTGAGAAGAGGTAAGGCTTTACCAGATATTATAAAGATACAGCTTCTATCAAACATCCATAAATCCTGGTTCTTGTTCTTCCAGAAGTGTCCAGCAGGAGAGAGCAGACTCCCCTGGACCAAGCTGTGTCTCCATGAAGAGTGACTTGTCCATGGATAAACCTCCTAACTTTAAAGATGGAAATCAGTCTATTGAGAAGAGGTAAGGCTTTACCAGATATTATAAAGATACAGCTTCTATCAAACATCCATAAATCCTGGTTCTTGTTCTTCCAGAAGTGTCCAGCAGGAGAGAGCAGACAGCCCCGGACCCAGGACTGGGTAAGCTGCAAATTAATTACCCTTCTTGGGATCAATAACGTTTTCTGAATCTGAGTTTCAAACAGATGTTGAAAAGATACCAGTTGACTATGATCAGATCCTACTGATACTGATGTTCAATAGTCTTGAAAAATATGATCATCATCCTTAAGTGTTTATGTGCACATGCGGGCGAGGGTGTGTGTTTTTGTGATTCTGTGGGTGTGTGTGTGTGTGGGTGTGTGTGTGTGTGTGTGTGTGTGTGTGTGTGTGTGTGTGTGTGTGTGTGTGTGTGTATGTATGTTTTCTCCACGGACAACACCAGGAGTGGTCAAATGTTGCCAGTGGTCTTATTCACCACAGAGTTAATGCAATGTATCTACATTACCTTTGGTCATGTTTAGTCATATTATGTAATTTCATGTGAAGGAAATTCCTTAATTGGCCAACTTTTGTGAGTGGACTACCCAAACAGCTATAGATAATGTTATGTTAACTCATGCTACAAATAATCTTTACAGCATTTTGAACGTTTTTGTAGCCTCATGACGTTATCGTACTCTACTGTACATTAGTTTTTCCCAAAGAATTTGATTCTACTCGTGGGGGGTTGAACGTTTTACAATACTACAATTTTGGACTTTCAACAGAGATTCACAATCTGAATCACAGCGATGTTAGGCGGGGTAATAACCACGCGATCAGCAGTATCTGTCCCGTGTGTCGAGCTGTGTTTACCTGCTCGGGAGGCGCTCGGGCAGCAGCACTCCTGTCTATAGAGCCATTCCTTGGTCAAGACCCTTCCCTAAACAACAGCCTAACTGAAGCGCAATTAAACCAGAGATGTCTCTGAGTATTTGGTATTTCTTTAGTTTTTTTTCCACATCCCAAATACTGAGTCACGAATCGATCATTTAGAAATACTCAATGTATGGGAATCGTCTGTGTGGAAAACACTGCGTTATATTTTTGACGGGCATGAGCCATTTGTCAAAGTAACACATAATATTAAGCTAGACTGATATTGAACTATCATATTAATAAATGGAAAAAAGTTAACAAACAGTTGGAAAAGGGTATTGGGTTTATGTGTGTGTGTGTGTGTGTGTTTCACTGTGTGTTTTTTTGTCAACAGACAACACCAGAAGAGGTCAAAGGTTACCAGTGGTCCTTCTGAACAGCATGATGAAACAGAGCAGACCTCCAAGGTGTGTAAATGAACACCAAGACCTTTTAATGAGCTGTAAATTAACAAACCACTTAATTTGTGGGCCCATGAAATGACGCAATTCAGAATTAGTCCTGGAATTGCGCCCAAAACCCCACTCACTACTCTTGATGCACGACTATGTAACTTGTGTACTTCTGTGTAAAGAGGATGATATGATAATCAATTTCTGATAAAAATGCAAAATTAAATGTTACAGAAAGCAACTAGCCTTAAAATATTAAATTGCTATGGGGAAATATTAGTTGGATATGTCAACTCAACATCACGTTGAGTCATGTAAGGAAAGACACCTGAGTGACTTTCCTTAATAATCAAAACATTTTTAAATAAACGCAGATCTACGGTTAACATCTACACTTTGTTTACAGCTAAAAATATAGAATAGATACGGGGAGATGGCTATCGGCATGAACAGCTATTCACATGTAAATCTAATGCAACTAATGCAACTGAAATCCATTATATATATACATATATATATACAAAGTTTGGTAACCTGTGTGGTTTATCCATAGATAGTTTGTTAACCTGTTTCAGAAGTTTTATTCTTGATACTGGTTGGAAAGCTGAATCTATATCTGAATCTATCCCCTAGATTTTTTGGTAGCAGTGGTGCTGTGAGTTGGTAACCTAGTAACACTAGGGGGGTCCGGGGGCATGCTCCCCCGGAAGAAAAATGGGAAAAATAACCCTTTAAATGGTTACTTCTGGTGAGATTTCTGGCGAAAAATGTACAGATTGAGCTTCCATATGACATAACAACTAACAGAGTCAAGGTATCTGCTAAGACCAGGGGTCTCATTCATAAAGCTGTGCGTGGGATCGTTACTAAAAGTGTACGTACGCCCAAAAGCCAAGTTTTGCGTGCGCCCAAAAATATTCAGACCCTGCGTACGCACACCTCTAAGCAATCTTTGCTTTATAAATCTTTGCTTTTAAAAATCAGCCGAAGGCTGTGTTTTTTCAAATATGCCGCACTTTCACCACATAAATTGCCGATTTCCGCGCAAAATATTCGAGGCTTGCATGATTTCATAATCCCCGCATTTTCGTTGCAAAAAAGTCTGATATATTTTAGCAGAAAGTAAAAAAATTCTGTGTTTACTTCACACAACAGCAGCCATTTCCCCCTGTTGCCATGGGTACGTTGTGAAGTGACGGAATTACGCGACGTGAACGTCATCGGAAAGCTGCATTTTCCGCAAGTTCCTGCAATTTTTGCAAGTTCCCGCAATTTCATCGCATAAAAATTGCATAAATGTCCCTCATATTTCATCGCATTTTTTAAGAAAACGTGCCGCATAATCAAGGATTTTTGGCCGCAACAATCACAAAAAAACACCACATTTTTCTGGAGGAACTGACAAGTGTGCGCAGCTGAATCAGCTTCACGTTCCGCCTGGTACACGCCAGTGTTAATTTTGGCAGCAAATTCTGATTTAGTCTTTGTCTTAGTCTTTTGAATAACACACCATTTAGTTTTAGTCCTATTTTAGTCATCTGAAATCTTTTAGTCTTAGTCTAGTTTTAGTCGACTAAATATTAGCAGATTTTCGTTGACTAAATCTACAGTGGACTTAGTCGACTAAAGTTTTTTTTTTAATGTAATGGTATAAAGGTTTGAATATGCAATACAGACACAGATTTAACGGTTGTAACACAACATGAATTTTATTCTTAACGTCATGACAGAACTCTCCTCCTTCAATATTGCATCAATCTCAAGTTTGATCTTCTTCTATGGACTTTGTGCATCATTAATGCATGAGATGTACAATGAGTTGAATTCTGGGGCTTATTTTTAACAAAATAAAAGTTAAATAACTGCTAAGGCAAAGGGGGGGCAAACCCGAGTCAATATTGAAAATATGGCTAAGAATTATTAATGTGGGCGGGAGTTATTTGGAAAAGGAAAATTCTCTTCGGAAAATTACGCCACAAGGCGGCGCCAAAAACGACGACATTGTATATCTCCAAATTGGCCAATGGAATTGGCCAAAAACGTTATACGCAAAGATTCACTGGAGTCAGCTGCATCTTTTGGCATATGCCACGCCCATTTGCGTCTGAGATCTTTTTCGCAAAAAAGCGAAAACAGCTTAACTGACTTTTCGTTACTCCTCACACATTTCTTGCCCAATTGACACCAAACTTTGCAGACGCACATGACAAGAAATCAGCAAAACTATTTTGATCCGACCATCGTTGACGAAACGGTAGCGTTTTGAATATATGTTTCGCATTGCAAATCAGTAAAAACTATTTTGATCCAACCGTCGATGACGAAACGATGGCGGAAAATGCGTTTGGCGCCGAAACTCCCACACCGAACCTCTCACAGTCAAAACCTTTATATCCACAGGTTCACGGTAGCGTTTTGAATACATGCTTCACGTTGTGCCGGCGAAATGCACATCGCTTGGACCCCTGGATAACTGCTTGCAGTTGTAGTTTTATTTATTTTTTTGAAATTATTTAGGCAATTATTTATTTTGCAGTGCCGCTTACAATCTAGTAGCGGCGGTGCGCCGCTGCTCAATGCATATAGGGGAAACACTCCTATAGAAAACAAGTGACACTGTAGTAAGGTCGTAATCAGGCAGGATGTCTGTTCTAGCCAGAGGACATTAGGGATCTGATGTCCTCAGTTAGTTCAGAGTGATGTTCTCATCAATGTTTGTTCTTTTCCAGAGTGTTCTTCCTGCAGAACCTGCAGAACATCCTGCTCTGGCTAGATTCAAGAATACTTTGAAGATAAAGACCCAGCCTGTGTTTGAGGGATTAGTTCAACCAGGAAAGCCAACACCTCTGAACAAGATCTACACAGAGCTCTTTATCATAGAGGGAGGCAGTGGAGAGGTCAACAAGGAGCATGAGGTCAGACTGATTGAAAAAACGTACAGGAAACCAGCCAAAGAGGAAAAAACAATCAAATGTGAAGACCTCTTTAAACTCATACATGAACAAAAAAAACAGAAGATCAGAACAATATTGACAATTGGAGTTGCAGGGATTGGTAAAACCATCTTGACACAAAAGTTCACTCTGGACTGGGCTGAAGGCAAATCCAACCACGACATACACTTCACATTTCCCTTACCATTCAGAGAGCTGAATTTATTAAAAAATAGAAAGTTCAGCTTGGTGGAACTACTTCATCACCTCTTTAATGACACCAAACAAGCAGGAATCTGCCAAAACGACCAGCACCAAGTTGTCTTCATTTTTCATGCTCTGGATGAGTGTCGACTTCCTCTGGACTTCAAGAACAACGAGATCTTGACTGATGTCACAAAGTCAACCTCGGTGGACGTGCTGCTGACAAACCTCATCAGGGGCGACCTGCTTCCCTCCGCTCGTATCTGGATAACCACACGCCCGGCGGCAGCCAATCAGATCCCTGCTAACTGTGTTGACATGGTGACAGAGGTGAGAGGGTTCACCGACCCACAGAAGGAGGATTACTTCAGGAAGAGATTCAGAGAGGAGAAGCTGGCCAGCACAATCATCTCCCACATCAAGAAATCACGAAGCCTCCACATCATGTGTCACATCCCACTCTTCTGTTGGGTCACTGCTACAGTTGTGGAGGACTTCTTCAGATCATCCAGGAGAGGAGAAAGGATACCCAATACCCTGACTAAGATGTATATCCACCTCCTGAGGGTGCAATCCATAAAAGGGGACAGGAAGTATCATTGGAGAAAAGATCTGCATTTAAAGAGTACTAGAGAGATCATTGTTATTCTGGGAAAACTGGCTTTTTCCCAGCTGAAGAAAGGCAACCTGATCTTCAACGAGGCAGACCTGGCCGAGTGTAGCATTGCTGTCAAAGCAGCCTCAGTGTACTCAGGAGTGTTCACCCAGATCTTTAAAGAGGATTATGAGCTGAACCATGACAAGGTGTTCTCCTTTGTCCATCTGAGCATCCAGGAGTTTCTGGCTGCCCTTCATGTCTTTCTGTCCTATATCAAAACTGGTGTCAATCTGCTCTCAGAAAAACCACCAGCCTCTGAGGCAAATGATCTCCTGCTCCTCTGCCAGAGTGCTGTGGACCAGGCCTTACGGAGTGAGAACGGACACTTGGACTTGTTCCTCCGCTTCCTCCTGGGCCTCTCTCTGGAGACCAATCAGATTCTCGTACAAGGCCTGCTTGGACCGACAGGAAGCATCCCAGAGACCAATCAGGGAATTGTCAGTTACATTAAGGAGAAGATAAGTGGAGATCTTTCTCCAGAGAGAAGCATTAATCTGTTCTACTGTCTAAATGAGCTGGGGGACTGTTCTCTAGTGGAGGAGATCCAGCAGTACCTGAGATCAGGAAGTCTCTCCGGAAAATCTCTCTCCCCTTCTCAGTGGTCAGCTCTGGCCTTCATCCTACTGTCATCAGAGGTGGACGTGTTTGACCTGAAGGACTACTCTGCTTCAGAGGAGGGTCTTCTCAGGCTGCTGCCAGTGATCAAAGCCTCCAAAACATCTCTGTAGGTGCACTGACCACATACATATATTAACTATCATCTATCATATTAACTATCATTTATTTTAGAGATTTGAAAATGCCTGTGATATTAGCAAGATAATCCACTAATTTATAACCCTGTAGTTCATTCTTTATTGATGACAGCACACCTTGTCTTGGATTATCCCTTACTAATGTAGCACTGTTTACTGGACATTCAAATCAATATTCAGGTTACAGAACAAGCATTTATTTCATATACAAGATTGAGGGATCTAACATGTTCTTATCTATTGTTCAGGCTGAATGGCTATCATATGTCCGAAAGATTCTGTGAAGCTCTGGCTTCAGCTCTCAGCTCCAGCTCCTCCAGTCTGAGAGAACTGGACCTGAGTTCCAATGATCTGCAGGATTCAGGAGTGAAGCTGCTCTCTGCTGGACTGGGGAGTCCACACTGTAGACTGGAAACTCTCAGGTCAGTTTTATTGTACTTGTTGTGTACAACATATTATATCTGAAGATTTGACATAGGTATAAAACAGCAGCAATCTAAAATATAGTCAAAGTAAAAAAATATATAAATATTTACAAGCCTAAATAATCCTGCAATAATACTACAACGTTTAGTTGTTGCTACATAGTTTGTATAGCAACAACTCAACACATAAAATGTATTTGTTATAGGCATCTTTGAGAATTTTAATTTGATTCTGTTGTTTGATGAACAGGGAAATATGTGATTGGCAGAGAGGAGAGGTCAGGACGGAGAAAGTTTTTGCAGTGTTTATGACGGAAGGATCTGAGTTGTGTCCTAAAAAAAAGTTAATAGTCGCTGGATTTTTCAGAGTCTGTCATCCTTTTAAATATGAAATATGTATTTATATTCACAAGACTGAAAGGCTGTCATCTGTCCGGGAGATGCTGTGAAGCTCTGGCCTCAGTTCTCAGCTCCAGCTCCTCCAGTCTGATAGAGCTGGACCTGAGTAACAATGATCTGCAGGATTCAGGAGTGAAGCTGCTCTCTGATGGACTGGGGAGTCCACACTGTAGACTGGAAAGTCTAAGGTCAGTTATATTTAATGTGCGGTTAAACATGCTAGTTTGATGAAATCAGTAGCATTTAATGTGTTCAATATAATAACTAATACTATAAGATGCTTATTTAGATGAGAAACATCCTCGATGTAACCTTTTCTTTAAAAAAAGCAGAATGGGGCCATGATTGTGAATTTTCTATTGTGGTGTAACAGCAGTGGCTCAGGTGGAAGAGAGAGTTACATCATTTGGGCCTGGCGTGTTGGTGTAGGTGGTTAACCCATCCCTGTCTTTCCATCCGTCGGTATAACTTTGTCATGTCTATGACTAAGAATAATTGTAAAAAAGTAACGTTATGGATATACGTAGACATACTGTATATACATAGACTCTGCATTGGCCTTACCGTACATCAACGTTGCCGCCATATTGGAGAGGCAGAGACTGGCCCGTAAACAGTAAAGGCGTCTCCGGTCATTCTGGATAGAAAGCACTATAACTTTTACATTTGTCGACCCAATTCAATGAGTCATTTTAATATAGGTTTATGTGTTTGGGAGTGAGAAAATAAACAAGCACAGCTCCCCCGTTCACTTGTATTTCTTTACAGGCTAGTCTTGGGCTCTCCAATATAGCGGTGTCACATACGTTAAGATGCTTCGGGTTCTACACACATTTGCTAGTGGCGATAGATTGTCTTGTTATATAGCACAGGATTTTGGACAACCAATCCAAACACAATCGATCGGCAAGTCCAACCTGTCCTTCCATAAGACTACAGTCCCAAATCCATTCCATTCTCAAACAAACTTTTATATGATAATGTTTTTGCCTTAGACATAGATTTAATTGATTCCAAACCGTTTGTTCCGAATGATATAATTTTAATTTTGAAGTCAAATCTATTTATCTTTTTTTCAATGTTTGCTTAAAAATATGCCCTGTGCATTGAATCGGTATCTCAAAGGGATGGATGAATTGGTCCGGCAATATAGATGAGGTTGTGCTGAATTTAAGAATGCATTGCGTTGATATGGTTAATCTTTTTTTACGTGGAATATGAATTATAGCTAAATGGCCAAAATAGCCCTTAAGGGTTGATAATACCTTCATGTTGATTTTAGGCTGACTGGCTGTAATCTGTCAGAGAAATGCTGCAGAGCTCTAGCCTCAGTTCTCAGATCCAACTCCTCCAGTCTGAGAGAGCTGGACCTGAGTACCAATGATCTGAAGGATTCAGGAGTGAAGCTGCTCTCTGCTGGACTGAGGAGTCCACAGTGTACACTGGAAACTCTCGGGTCAGTTTTACTCGAACAGGTGATTATGAAATAGTAAATCATTATTCATGAAACAGATTCATGACTGTGTGTTTGTGTGTGTGTAGGTTGTCTGGCTGCTTGGTCACACAGGGAGGCTGTGATTCTCTGGCCAGGGCTCTGAGCTCTAACCCCTCCCACCTGAAAGCGCTAGACCTGAGCTACAATTTTCCAGGAGAATCAGGATTCTCGCTGCTCTCTGCTGGCCGGGAGGATCAATCCTGGAAACTTGACATTCTCAGGTATGGAGAGGAGAGCTCAGTGCCAATGTCTCCTCCTTGGATTAGAATGGACACCCATGTTCTCCCTATTATGCTGTTAATAATAATTATAATATTGTGTACATTTTGCTTGCAAACCAATGAATACATCAGGTCATAGTGTCAATGTTTCAGTTTGCTGCTCTCCATCTGTTTACCCCCCAGAAAGATGAACTGTGAAGAGGGAGTACTGAAACCAGCCCTACAGAAGTGTAAGAGTCACATTAGTTTGATTATTCAAGATCGATGGTTGAAATCATGGATCTTCATTGAACTGTTGATAAAAAACTTGATAAAAGTATCTGTGGATGTTTCCACAATCAATCAACCAAACAGTGAATCAAACCTGTTGCTGAATCTAATTTGAATGTTATTAATAATATTAACAATAATATTAATACTACTCAAGTACATTTAATAAAAATAAACATTAATCATCAATCCATTTTTAAGTGCTATAATTAATTATTTTGAGTATATTATAATTATTATTGGTAGTTGTAGTAGTGCACAATTATTAGCATTTGGTTATTTGTATTATTTGTATTATTATTATTAATAATACTATTATAATTATTATTAGTGGTTTAGGTCATATTAATAATAATGTTATTCCCATTATTTGAATAACTGAATAATTATTTTCTTAAAAAATCAGACTCCATGAAATGGCTGACAGTCAAATTTCAGCCCCCTAATAGTGTCTTGTTCTCTTGTCAGATGCCTGTGATCTCACACTGGACCCAAACACGGCCAACAGCCGACTTTCTCTGTCTGGGCACAGAGAGGCGACGCTTGTTGAAGAGTATCCTGATCACCCAAAGAGATCTGATACCTTGAGACAGGTGTTGTGTAGAGAGGTTCTGACTGGCCGCAGTTACTGGGAGGTAGTTTGCAAAGGAGGTGTTTCGATAGTTGTGACCCACAGAGGAAGAATCACCAGGAGCCGAGAGGGCTATGACAACAGGCTTGGATCCAACAACAAGTCCTGGAGTCTTGAATGTCATGGTGATCGTTACTGTGCCTATTACAACGGTAGAAAAACAGACAAACGTCTCCTGCCCGCTGGCTCTAAGAAAGTAGGAGTGTATCTGAACCGGCCTGCTGGCACTCTGTCCTTCTACAGAGTGTCCCCAGGTGTTGATGGGTCTAAAGACACACTGACACACATCCACACCTTCGAGTCCACATTCACCCAGGACCTCTACGCTGGGTTTGATTTATTGTGCACTGGTTCCTCAGTGACCCTATGTAAGCTGTAGTAACACACACAGATTCTCCTAGCTGTGTTAAAGTGTCCCTGAGCACTTAACCCTAACTGCTAACTTTGGATAAAAGCTATTACCGTTAGGGAGGTAGACAGGAAGGCAGGCAGCATTATAGCTATTCTGTAGGACTTTGTCTTTCTTTCTTAGATTATATTGGCTATCGACAAGCCACAGCTAACAGAGGGTTAGATGTGCGGTTCAGCTGTTCTTTCCCAAACGCGGGGGGACCCAAACACAGAAGCAGACCATGGGGGGAAGAGGATTAGCCAGGGGTTTATTGTAGGGGAAATGGGGAATGAGGACGGTAGGAAAGACCGGAGGTGGGAAGACCTGAGATGGACAATCAAGGACGGATGACACAGCTGAGCTGAGTTGAGGGAGATGGAGAGGCAGGAAGGCAGGTGGCGTTACAGGCAGGTAGAAGGAACGCCGGCAGCATTACAGGCAGTGTTGGGAAATTTCACTTTCTACGTGAACTAGTTCAAAGTTCAAAGTTCAGTTCACAAATTTTAAAATGAACTAGTTCAGTTGAACGTTCATAATTCAACATTTTGAACTAAGTTCACAGTTCCAAAAAATGAAGTAGTTCATAGTTCTTTCTTTCAATATGTTGCTGTGAGATATTATTTTTTTCCGGTATTTTGATCACTTTGTGGTTTGTATAGGATGAAATAGAGTTGTTGAATCGTAGCGAAATACATTTTCTATCGTGTTTTATTGCACATTTAGCGCATTTTGTAAACCCCATTGATTTCTGTTGGGAGACTCATTGTTTGTTGGCCGGAAACGGAAAGGGGGGGTGTTCACATTTGGTGTTAGTCTTTTCGCTCGGTTCTAGCCCTACTGTTGAGTCGGAGAACCGAGCGAAAAGACTACAACCAAACGTAAACAGCCCCCCTTTCCGTTTCTGGCCAACAAGCAATGATTCTAGGAGGCATTCTAGTCCACTGAGCTATGAGCCAGAGAGCTAACGTAATGGATTGTACATAATTATAATTCCAAATTCGTCTCAGCCTTTATACCACAGATACTTTAGGGTATATAGCATATAACCGCGTTGTCTGATTACAGTTTAATTCATTTTTCACAATTAACAGCTCTCGTTTTGAAGAATAATCACCGCACCATTTGTTTCAATGGGAATCAGGACGGTCCGTACTTTCAACATAAAGTGTACATATTTATAATTTGAAATTCGTCCCAGCCTTTATACCACAGATACTATAGGGCAGACACATCCGGCCCCTTGGCCGTTTCTAACAAGCCCGCGTGAGGTCTGTGTGGCGTTCACAATCAAATGTAAATAATTGTATAAAAAAAATAAATTCAACTGCTTTTATTATGGAGGCGACTTTTGTTGCTTTTTTTGTGCGCACGTATGCAGCTTCTTATTCTCTGGTTGCAAGTCGCAACTAAAAATAAGTAGAAGAAGAACCCCGTCCACGAGCTGGCCACAAACTGAACTCACAGGAGACTTTAGCGCTGACGTGAATGGCTGTTATTGCTGAAAAATGTCAGCTCATGCGAAAAAAGAAAGGTTGATACAGAGTGCCGAGTTTTTAAACAAACATGGACTTCTAAGTAGTGTTTCACTGAAGTCAAATGTAAATCCGTGTGGTTAGATTATGGAGAACAGGTCGCTGTGTTAAAGGATTATAATTTGAATCGCCACTACAATACTAAACATGCTGAGAAATACGGCAACTTGACAGATGCAGATCGGGCACGGACATCTGAAGCTTTGCTAGCTAAGCTGCAAAAGCAACAAGGCCATTTTACCAAGTGTTGTATATCCAGGGATGCAGCAGCCAAGACCCGCTTTGTCATGTCCCACAAAATCCCACAAAAGTAGCAAGTAAGCCATTTTCTGAAGGGGAAAGAGTGTTTGGTGGATTCTGCTGCGCTAATATGCCCAGAGAAAGGTAGGTCGATCCAAAAAGGATCGACCTACCTTTCTCTGGTGAAATGTGAACAAACAAATCAGGATGTTCTTTCACTGATGATCACCCGTCAGCTGTCCTGCGCATATCCCCCTCAAACATTCAACCTGATTTCAGTGCACTTGTTCAAGCCAAGCACAAAGCAAATGAAATAGTGATAGCACTTTATAAAGTTCATTCAATGCTATTCTTTGAAAAATTGTAAAAACATGCACATTTTTTCACAATTGCTTTTGTGGATGTTAGTTCAATACTAACTAATTTGTACCATGTCTGCTTTATTATTTTCATATTCTTATCATAACATTTACTCTTACCAGTCACAGCTTATCAAATACCCTACATTTTACTTCTTTTTATAAAGAGATCAAATTAATATTGAGCTGAATTGAATTTAGCCTATTGGTCCGGCCCACCACAACAGTCTGTGTTTCTCATGTGGCCCTTTGGGAAAATCAATTGCCCACCCCTGCTATAGGGTCTATAGCATACAACCACATTTTCTGATTACAGTTTAATGTAACAGTAAGCTGACAACACCGCAACTGCAAATTAACCACACGGAGATAACCATGTCAACCAGTCAAACAAACGTTCTCATCTGTGCGCGCATCCGCCGTGTTGACAAACAAATAACCCCCCTATTGAACGAAGTTAAACCGAGTGAGCGTGCCGTTCACAGACACCAGAATGAACGAGTTCACAGAAACGTTCATCAGGCAGTAATACAGTACTTTCAGTTCACGTTCGCCGAAAATATGAACGAGTTCATGAACTATCGTTCTATCTAACGCATTTAGGCACAACACTGGTTACAGGCAGGTAGACAGGAAGGCCGGCAGCTTTACAGGCAGGTAGACAGGAACGCTGGCAGAATTACAGGCAGGTAGACAGGAACCAGAGTTCCCGTTGTCCGTTAATTACCGGTCTTTGACAGAAAAAAAATGAGGAGGACCGAAAATTGTAAGTGTCTCCGGTCAGAATGACCGATTGGAAATAAGGCCCCGTCCACATGGAGCCGAAACGGGCGAAAACGATCCGGGTTCATGCGGAATATTCAAGGCACTGGTTCTCCACAGAAAAAAGTGGAGCGGATCAACCCTGCGCGCATACAGCATGCGCGCTGTATACAAACATTCAGTCACGAGGAGATTCAACCTTTTAAATTGAGCAGCATGAATGTGTTCATTTGAATTGTGTTTAAATATGCTACAGTGGTAATTTGTTTAGCCAATTCATGTAAAACAATGAGGGTTTTGATTGTAGCGTAGCCTGTGATAAAATAAATAAGTTGTTACATTTCGTGCACTCGCTCAAATTGATCGCTATAGACTACCGTAGGTTTATGAACTAAACGGCGGCAAGCTAGCGAAAGCCGGCGGCAAGCTTTGCGGAGTACCGGTATTTAACAACCATGGCGAATCAAAATATGATCAAACACTTCTTCTTCTTCTTCTTGATATAGCCTGCCTATCAATTTTTTTAAGTGCAATAAACACAGACAATATCCGACCGATTTTTTTCCAATTTGACCGGTAAAATGAAACCTTCCCGGTCACATGACCGGCACAAATTTCTTCTAGCGGAAAAACTGACAGGAACGCCGGCAGCGTTACAGGCAGGTAGGCGGGAACGCCGACAGTGTTACAGGCAGGTAGATGGGCAGATGAACCAGAAGAAGGTAGGCAGGTAGGTAAGTGGTTGGAGATCCTGGGGTGAAGAGAAAACCATATTAAACTCACGAAAAACAGGTAACATGAAATTATAATTTGAATACCTGATTCCCAAAAAGCCGTGACTGGTAATCTGCTAATCACCTCCATGATCATTTAGACCTCATGATCAATGTTTTCAGTGCACTGCATTACTAGTTACACAGCAGAACACTGTATTTAGTTTAAGTGCTGTCTGTAAAGTTCTAGACACTATATAAAGCTATAAAAGCCTTCCCTACCTGTCCCTTCACATCGATATAAATGAGGATATAATGACCAAATAATCCAGTTTAAATGTGCAGGACAACATGTTCAATAAACATGGTTGCTTGTTGATTATTGTATTAATATTTTATGTTTATGTTGTTTTTAAGTTCTATCAAAAGCTTGTGTTCAAATATAATGTATCCAATGAGTGTCACAGATTGTTTGCATGCATGCTTCACCTTAGCAGCCTGTTATTACAGGTAGAACTTTTTGATATAGGAGGAGGAGCGTTAATAGGTCTTCTGCGTTGGCGGTAGAAAAAAAAAGACCACCTATGCGATAAAAACATTTGACATTTTGTTTGAAGTGAGTGATTCTTTTAAAATGTATCACACAGATGGATGGTACGTGACATTTGGTGCCAACAAATTAAAAAGTTAGTATAAATGTTAGTCTTGAGCCCTGCTGCCTGGGACAGCGACTACACATCATCCCAGAGTGAGTATTTTCACTGGGTTCCTAGTCCTAGATTATCATATTTAGGTTAGGGAACGCTGGCAGGGTGGTTGAAGACAATGTGAGGTAGATTGGGAAATAATTCCCTTTTCAGTATAATCAGTATAATCATCCTATTACACAGTAGTGTAATAACTACGTAATAAAGGTATTCAGAATGTCTGACGACTGAGTTGCTTACAAGATAACGATTTTCACTATATTACCAGTGTCCCCATTGCTGTTTCTCTTAACCAATATATAGGCCTATCCTCTTTTTAAATACCAATATGCATTGACAGTAAGAAAGAATGCTCCTGAAGACAGTGCAGTGTGCAGGTCTCATGAGCCCCAACCCTAAGACCTCCCGACGAGCTAGTGGTCGCCTTGCATTGTTGACCCCCTCGTCAGTGCGAGATGATGAATGTGTGATTGAACCACTGAAGTTGTATCATTCATATTGTATCCATGAACTTTAATACCAATGCTGTCCTAAGACAACCTTCTAATAACTTTATTTGATTTAATCAAATTATATATATATAAATATATATGCATAAATACATGTAGATATAGAAAGATAGATAGAAAGATAGAAATAAAAGTTGGTAAATACTTTGAATAAAGGATGGAAAAAGTTTGGCTGTCACTCCTGTGTTCATGAGTTCATGATACAAGGATTGGTGCATAGTATTCTACCTGCGGTTGAAACAACTCAATTGAATAATAGACAGAGAGATAAACAAAATAACTGACTTCAAAATCAAAAAAGTAAAGTGTACTAGGTTACCTTTCTGCCACTGTTTCAGAAATCTCCAGTATTGTAGCCAGTAAACAAAAAAGGTACAATATGCAGATAATATATTGATATTTCCTAAATATAAATACTATATTAAATAGAATTTCTGAAAATTATCCAAAACACTTTTTTCATTTTAAGTGTTTTGGGCTTAGCGTTCGAGGAAGAAGGGGGTGAGGGGAGTGATAAGACCCACGGCATGCATCGGTGCCTGTCATAGCATTGACATTTCTGTAGTCAAAACAGCAAGTACCCGCTTCCTTTCTCCACAAAGACAACTGGTGAGCTCCACTCATTTACAGTGGGCTCAATAGCACCGATCTCCACGACACGATACTGAGTAGTCAAACTGTAAGATTGTTGTTTTATTTGGCGCAGTTGTTCCAGTGTCAACGTCGTGTTGTCATGGTATGTCTGTTTCCTTGTTTTGTTTTGGTGTGTTCCCCTGTGTTTCCTGTTTTACTTTGGTATCTCTGTCTTGTTTCTCCCCATGTCCTGTCAAGTTTCCCTCCTGTGGGATTTCTTCTCACTCCCCTAATGTGTTTCAGCTGTTTCTCGTTGCGGGCCCTGTGTTGTGTATTTAAACCCTTGTCTTTCCTTTGTTCCTCGTCGTATCATTGTGGTGAGTTGTGTCCTATGTGTTCTCGGTGTTCCTTGCCTTTTTGCCTTTTTGGAGCTAATAAATTGTCCTTTACCTGAACTGTCTGCTATTGGGTCTTACCTGCCTGCCTGTCACCCGCTAACTCTAACACATGTACTGGGAACTGTGTCAACCCAGGGGGTGTCTTTAACAGCCCTGGGTAAGACATTAAACAGTCCTAAAACTAGACCCACGACATCCTCAATTTGGGAGGACATCAGAGGTATGTTCAGAATCTGCGAACATTCGCAGCGAGCGCGTTGACTTTAAGCAATACAATTTTAACGATTTTTAGACAACGTTCTCAACGTTTGTTTTAAACTGTCATCAAATTAAACAAACAAATGGAGAAAATAATGGCCATTGTATTAGCTGCAGCCTCCATGATAATTAACGAGTTGGTAACCCTTCCTTTTACAGTCCCCTAATTACTAGGTATTTACCCGGTACATACATGGTAAATCATAGTGTATTACTGGGTAATTGCCACTGGTAATAAGAAGGTAAATACAGAGGTAGTTACCCGGTAAATACATGGTAAATCATAGTGTATTACTGGGTAATTACCACTGGTAATAAGAAGGTAAATACAGAGGAATTATCCGGTAAATTATAGTGTATTACTGTGTAATTACCACTGGTAATAAGAAGGTAAATACAGAGGAATTACAGCTGAAGTACTAAGTAAAACCTCCACTATTACCCATCAACTCAACTAAGTAGCGTGTAGTTGTAACTGATTTAGGTTGGTAATAACTCCGATATTGTGTACTTCCTAGGAAATTAGGCAACCAATTCTTATAAAGACCTATTATCCAAGGTTTATGTTGGTAACAGCCCAAATTTAATGATGTACTATCTAGAAATTAGCATAGTGCTTTCCAATAAAATACTATTTCTTAGTTATTATTCATAGCTACACCCATTTAGAAAGCTCTATTTCCCGTGGATCATCAGGCCCACAACTGTTCATGAGTAGCACAGAAAACTACCAGGAACTGCCGGGAATTTACATAGTTTTTCCATTTCCTGCAGTTTTACAAGCGTGAGAAGCTCCCCCATCCCCCAGGTCTAGGGGATGCTTACAGATGTAAAAGCCATCACTGTGAGCTATACTAATCCCCATCAGAACAGTAGGGGATACCGCTGGAGGTAACAGCTTTTTCTAGGTACTACCAAATAGATTAGGCTTAGTTCAATTGAATTAAGTCCTAGACTCATATATTGTAACTTGAATAGATTTCAAGTTGAAATATGCTACCAAACACATAAGGTATAATTTTTTGATAGCACGATTCGATAGATTCTGACAAAGGAGCATACATTGGCAGGACACAGTCTTTGAATACCACACGCACATCCTCCTCTGCAATGACCGCTGGCAGTGTCATCTGTTAAAAAGGGTCCTCTCTTAGGTTGGTGGGGCTCAGCTCAAAGCCGGTGTAGAAACCCGTCGCCTCGTCTGGTAAAGCGGGATTCTGAACAATATGTTTTCCACGCACTAATTTCGCTTCAGGGTAATGGCACACGTAGGCCTACACCGCCTCATAAACTCCCCAGGGAAGTTTCAAGTCATTCTTGTGTGTAGTTACAAATTAAAAGCCCACCGAAAATTCAAGTATGAGACTTATTAAACATGATTTTGGATTACATTTAAATGAAACGGCCTGTTATCATAGACTAGACTAATTCCACTTCAGTGTAATATTAAACGACCCCATAGTGTGACCCAGTAAATGTAAAGACATTCTGATCATGTATAGTTTCAAATTAAAAGCCCACCAATACTTCACAGGTGGGATATTACTCTGAAGTTAAATTATATGATAACATGACGTTTCCTTTGAAATGTAATCCCAAATCATATTTAATGTCTCATATTTAAATTGTTGGTCGGCTTTTAATTTGAAACAACAGAATGTCGTGGGTCACACTATCGGGTTGTGTACCTCGGATTTGGAATTAGTGTATGATAACAGGGTGTTTCATTTGAAATTGAATCCCAAATCATATTTAATGTCTCATATGTGAATTTTTGGTGGGCTTCTAATTTGAAACTACACACCAGAATGACTTGAAACTTCCTGGGTGGCAATATGAGGCGGTGTATGTGTATTACCCTGAAGTGAAATTAGTGTTTGGAAAACAAGCCATTGTTCAAAATTCCAATAAAAAAATGATTGTCTTTAGCTTACATTTATTTTATTTAAGCTTACTTTTACTTTGAAAGTACACATCACAAAGTCTTTACATTTCCTTTGACAGTATTTGCTTTTATTGACTGTCTTTTGGTATGGACAGAGCCCGTCTACGAAGAGCCTGGGCACTTCCTATACGCCCCATTGTACCGATCTTGGTTGTAGTTCTATGGAGGTAGATTTGTGTCTTTATTATGCAATCAAAAATAATAGGTTTGAGAGCAAAACTTTCCACACTTCAATCAAAAAATAGGTTTGAGAGCAAAACTTTCCACACTGCAATCAAAAAATAGATTTGAGAGCGAAACTATCGACACTGCAATCAAAAAAAGTTTTATTGCAAGATAAATTAATGTGATAAAAAAAATATTAATGGGAATCCAAAAGTTTTGTTTGCAAACCCAAAAGTTTTGTTTGCAAATCCAAAAGTTTTGTTTGCGAATCCAAAAGTTTTGTTTGCGAATCAAAAAGCTTTGTTTGCGAATCCTAAAGTTTTGCTTGCGAATCCAAAAGCTTTGCTTGCTGTTGAGTTGAATCTCGTGGGCCAGACTCGATCGGAGTGACAGCTTGGCAAAATCCACAGTTAGTAACGAGAGAGGGAGTTCTATTTCATGTAGGCTACGCCGTCTAGGCTTCGCCTTATGGGCTTGTCCCGTGCACGCGCTTGCGCGCCCTGAATATTCCGTAGGCCTCCCTGTCAGCCGACAAAGAGACCATGGCAGAGGAGAGCAGGGCGATGTTGTTGACCGCCGCCGCGGATTGAGAGGCACAAATGAACACCCTGTCCATCAGGCCGACAATCTGCTTCTGGAGGCGGTCGGGGGGCAGCGGCTTTTCGGATGTTGCCAAGCTGTCACTCCGATCGAGTCTGGCCAATAGAGACGTGTCTTACATCTTTCGGCGTAGGTCCCGCCCACGAGATTCAGCTCAACAGCAAGCAAAGCTTTTGGATTCGCAAGCAAAACTTTAGGATTCGCAAACAAAGCTTTTTGATTCGCAAACAAAACTTTTGGATTCGCAAACAAAACTTTTGGATTTGCAAACAAAACTTTTGGGTTTGCAAACAAAACTTTTGGATTCCCATTAATATTTTTTTTATCACATTAATTTATCTTGCAATAAAACTTTTTTTGATTGCAGTGTCGATAGTTTTGCTCTAAAATCAATTTTTTGATTGCAGTGTGGAAAGTTTTGCTCTCAAACCTATTATTTTTGATTGCATAATAAAGACACAAATCTACCTCCATATAGTTCCATCAGACATCCACTGGGTGTGATCGCGGGCGAGTCCAGATTGAATGGGAGTCTATGGGGCTAGACGGCTAAATATGTCTCTTTCACCTGCTTGTCGTTGAAATATCGCAAATTTTATTGTAGATTCCGCAAGTTCAATATAGATTATAGTTCAAAAGTCGAATGAATGAGTACTTATGTCCTTTCGATTTCTTACAGTTTGGGCCGTTGTTGGCCGTACACTCTAGCATTCTGCTAATGAATGCTGATTGGTCAGGGACGGACTTGCGACTGATTACGACCAGAGACCCCTCTTGACGGCATCTGATGCTGAGCACGATCAGAAACATTCCGAAGTTAATTTTTTGCGTACTATATTTATATTTTCCTGCAGGCCCTTTTATTTTTTATATAGTTATGTATGGTGAAAGTACATGGGCATAATGGATTTTCCTCCATTTCTTGTGTTCAATGTTCAATGTGTTATATGCATGGTAGGCACGGTATGACCACCTTAAATAATACAGTCAATGTCCCGCTCAATATCATTTCATCTGTCATTGTCTATTTTTCGAAAATAAAGATAGTTTAAAAAAGAAATGCCTCGTAAATGTGCAATGATAAACTGCTCTAACAGTGGAAACGGATTGTCCGTCTTTTCGTTTCCCAAGGACGGAAAAGGGTAACGTTCTTGCTTGCTCCTGTATGAATGGTCCTAGGCTACCTGAGGCTGCACCTGGTAGGGAAAGTTGCGCTGGAGCCCAGGTAAAATCGCGAGTGTCGAGTGTCGAGACTCAAGCACCTAACTTTCCTCAACCGATTGTTCCATACAAATTGTTTGTTAACGATTTAACAACTTCAACATCTGCTATTACTGTAGTTCCTTTTTTGTAGGACCAATGGGCTAATGACCTTGCACAGAGCGAAAACCATCTACACCACTGGTCATTGATTGCTATGCATTCACTGATCCTTTACAGGTGGGTTTGTTTTAAGCCATTGAATATAATTGCTCTGCCCTGCAACACATTATAAGCTACGCATGTTTGTTAAATGAGAAATATGGTCTGGGTCAGTAACAGTTGTATAACAGTAATTATACAAACATTATACCAACATTGCAACAGGCAAGTTTATTCAAACATCACAATAACAAGAACACAATAAGAACAGTAACTAATAGTAAATAATTAAAAAAATGATAAATGATTTAACAACACTGAACATACAGAACAGAGGCAGGGAAAAAGGACAGAGGAAGAAGACTTTTCCGTTGTCACAGCATCAATGTCCAACTGTAGAGATCAAGAAAGGAAGAGGCATGAGGAGGAGTACAACAGAACACTGCTCTCTAGGAAATTGTTTACTGATCTAAACTTAGTTGATGCAGTCTTAAAATTATGATTCTAATCCAGGTTTCTATTTCAGGAGAAAGAAATGGCTCATAATCGTTACTAAAAAAAAAGCTTTATCATCGGCACTAGTGAGGATTAAAAAAAACACTCTGTAAGTTACATACGTACGTAAAACATTCGCGCATTTCTTTTTTTACATTAGCTCACTAAAACTCTGTAACTAGTAAGCAAGAAAAAGCCTTACCACCAACAGCTGGTATTATCGTTGCGGGAAGTGCTTCAGAAACTGCCGTAAAGCAGTACCTCTGACAGTATGACAATGTGTGACGTCATCGTATTTTTTTAACACCTTTTTAGAACAGATACGTGACCTTAAAAAATGCAATATTCAGCTGAGTTTATTATTTTAGCCCCACCTTTTGAACGCGACTTTCAAATTACTTGACAAAAAATTACGTTGTGAGGAAAGTGGATTCTGAGGATAAAACCCCATAGGCTCCCATTCATTCTGGACTCGCCAACATTCTCTGGTATGGACACGTCGAATGCTTTTTTTTTAAACCAGAACTGGTTTCAAAAGACGCTATTACCGTAATGGATATACTAGTGTAGGCCTACATACATTTACAGCAAAACACTGGGTCGGCTGGCTTGACTGTTGTTCTCGAAATGTCGGCTGGCTGGTCAACAGTCAGCCTCTATGGAAAGCCAAGAAGGCCACAATCCGGCCCTAGAATATGGAAAGCCAAGAAGGCCACAATCCGGCCCTAGAATGGCGCGGTAAAAGTGCAAAACCGCACGGAATCCATACGGAAACCGTACGGAAACCGTACGGACTCCGTACGGATTCCGTACGGTTTGGCAAGAATTCCGTACGGTTTCCATACGGATTCCGTACGGTTTTGAATGACTAATAGCCGCGGCTATTAATCATTCACTCCGGCTATTAGTCATTCACTCAGGCTATTAGTTATTCACTCCGGCTATTAGGTATGCAGAACGAGCCCCTCCCTCTTCTTTGCTTGACCACTAAGTTTGAAGGCTGTCTAACCAATCAGAGCTGCAGTGCCTCGATGTTTCGCTGTAACATAAAGCTGTGTTGTCTTTACTAGTTTCACTACAATGTAATGACCACCATTAGCTAGTGGAAAATACATTTGTGTCTAGTACAGTGATATATTTGTATATGTTAGGCTATATATTGAGATGGCAGTGTGCAAAATACCCGACAATAATCGGGGATGTCCTCATCCCCAGATTGTTCTCGATATGCAGTAGCCAGCTAGGCCATAACATTACATAACATGAACATGAACAGAATAAATGCCAGGTATATAGCATATCGGAGACGGGCACACAACCAGTTTTGCATTTGCATTTGCAAATGAGAGCCTGCAGTATGACCGATCTTGTGACATGTGGTCGGAGAGAGTCGTGTGTGTGTGTGTGTGTGTGTGTGTGTGTGTGTGTGTGTGTGTGTGTGTGTGTAGTCTCTCGGAAGCCAGTGTGGGCGGCAGAACAGATATTCGAGGTCCATGAGTGCATGCACAGGGCTGTGTGATCTGTATTGGATGAGTTGTAGCACTTTTAGAGTGTGATCTGTATTGGATGAGTTGTAATACTTTTAGAATGTGATCTATATTGGATGAGTTGTAGGACCTCTGATGTGATCTTTACTTTGCAAAACTGTCATCGAAACCCAGCTTCGCCAAGTGGAAGCGCTTCGCTGGATGCGAAGGAGATCAGTCATGATGGCTACAAATGCCGCTTTTCCACCGCACATGTAGCTCGACTCGACACGACTCGACACAACACGACACGACACGACACGACTCGACACGGTAGCAGCACGGGTCCTTTTCCACCGCAAATAGTACATCCTGGACGTGGGCGGGGTCGGCTGCGCGAAAGGGCCGTGACGTATTTTTGTACGTGACGCAAACAACACCTACGCAACCCACACATGGACAGAACCCACATAACAACAATGGAGGACATCGATGCGATGGTATTCGTGTTCGTATTATTAGCTGGCATGTTGAAGAAGTTGAAGAAGTGGAATATGTTGGCTGCGGCGCTGCTATGGCTGTTACCAGCATGGTTGCCATGTCGCTCTCGTGACTTCATCACACTCTCTGGCCAATCAGTGGCCGGCCGTCTGCCGACGTCACCTTTTAGCATGGGCTCAGCTCGCTTGGAACCTAGAGCGAGGCGGTACTAGAAAAAGCAGCCACTTCAGGTACCAGATACCATGTTTTCGCGGTGGAAACGCAAAAAATGCGAGCTGAGTCGAGTCGAGTCGTGTCGAGCTGGTACCATGCAGTGGAAAAGCGGCAAAAGTGAAACTTAAATGTGTGTTTTGTCTGTATATATTATGTATCCTCACATAGTATTTAAAATTAATATGTCTCTAAAATTGGTTATTGAAGATCATCTTATCATCGTGGATATCAGGGGAGTCGCTCTGCAGGGGGGTCCAGGGCAATTAGGTGACCTTGTCTTGAAAGGCGCCTCTAAATTAAATTATTATTATTATTATTATTATTATTATTAATTCTCATGGATTTAGTCATGATATAAAAGCTCAATATTGTTTCTTTACACACTGGCACCATTACAATTGACATTCAAAATACCAGTCTTAATTTGTAAAGGACAGTCTTAATCCTTTACAAATTTTGATTAATTAAATTTGTAATAACTGTGGTATACTTTCGAGATTATTGACGAATTTTAATATTAGTAGTTGTTAATTGTAGTATTGAGTTGAAGCAGAATCTTCCCAACTGCTATCGTCAAACATTTATAGAAAAATAGTTCAAAGTATTTATGTTAACATTACTGTGGGAGTGTGTGTGGAGAATCCACTAGCCTCACATGGTGGATTCTGATTGGATGACTTTGGAACATGACTTTTTTTCTATACAAAAATATTTCCATTTATTGATTATAATCATATCTGGTGGGCAAAAGAAAACAATTAGTCAGGATATATAGCGATGAAGGACTACGTTATAAATGATGGCATAACATGGCATCTTACCATTATGGCATAAGCATAATACTGTCTTGAAATAAATGCTTAGCTTCAATCTGTAAATATTAGTATATGGATGGGCTCCGCCTCCAGTACTCTTATCATTCTGCCACCAAAAACAACAACATATCTACAAAATCTCTCTTTCCCTCGCATTTTACTTTCACTTTCAAATCGAGGCGTGCGCATTTTCTTCTAGCACGAAATTAAGGTAGGTGTGCTATATTCGAGAATCTAAATGTATACACTTTGCTGTTTATTATTCTTCATACAGTATCGCTATCTTGGCACTTAGAGGCTCAGAATTATCCAAAGTACTAAAATATCGATGTGATACCGGCCCTATCTTTCTTAAACCACTAAAAGAACGAGGGAATAGGATCGAAGGACTTCCTCTTAGGCTTACGTGTCCCTTGTGGATCGCGTAAAACTATAATATTTGGCCTGCTTTTAACTATTTTGAGGATTTCAAAAGAAGTATTTGATAAAACGTGGACACTTGTTCCGTTAATATGGTTGCGTAATGGCCCAAAGTAATTTCTGTCGTGTTTATGTGTGCGTGTGCGTGTGCGTGTCTGTGTCTGTGTCTGTGTCTGTGTGTGTGTGTCTGTGCGTGTGTGTGTGTGTGTGTGTGTGTGTGTGTGTGTGTGTGTGTGTGTGTGTGTGTGTGTGTGTGTGTGTGTGTGTGTGTGTGTGTGTGTGTGTGTGAGAGAGAGTGTGTGCGTTCGGTGCGTGTGCGTTTGGTGCGTGTTAGCGCGCGTGAAAGCGCGCCTGGTAGCGCGCGTGAAAGCGCGCTCCGGAGGAGTGGCGCAGTTAGTTAGTTATAAATAACGCCGACTTCAACCAGAGTTCAATGAGGCCCTGACGCACCAACCAGATTATTGGTCGTTGGACAGTCTGGCGAGCTCGTTGACCTGAGTCTGTTGAGGTTCGGGGTTCTTTTCCGCCATCCCACGTGATACTTCTCAGCGAGTTAGAGGCAAGTGACGCAGGAAAAGAAGGCAGAAGGAAAAAGAAAGATAGCGAGAGATAGAGGTACAGACGAGTGACACAGAGACGAGGATAATAAAAAAGTGCTAATGTGAAACGAAATTATGTGTCAAAACATAAAGGTTTGAACAAACAAAGGAAAATAAAACTTTCTATTCGAGTTGAATACCCCCGCTATCGTATTTCATTCTGACTTTCATTTGTTTCTCATCTATTTAATATGCTATTAAAATAAGCTTTGTGTGTCTGCAGGCTTAAAACAGAAACAGGCAAGAAACTGTATTTATTTAGAATTCTTGGACACAAATGAAAAAGTTGTCAATGTAAATATAGCTGGGCTTTTTTTAATTATCAAAATGTAGCTGTATGTTGTTTGACCAAAATAGGTACTGGTAAGTTGAGGTGTGTGCACGCCTACAAATGTGAAAAAGGAGAAGCAAAGAGTACTTAATGCGTCCAAAAGATATTTGGCTTCATTGTCCAACTGTCAAAAAGGACAATATTGAGTTTGCCCTATGGGGCTGGCAGGGTACTTTTCCATCTATAAAGAAGTAAATGTAAATGCGAATGTAACCAACCACCTTTAAAGAGGAGAATAACATAAACTCTCTCAGTTTGGACACCTTTTCATAATTAACTTGCTTGCGAACACAACAATATTTTCTTTGTTCTCCTTTTAACTCATTGCACTTATTTCCCTTTAAGTAGCATCACAGTCAGATTTCACAAAACGTTTCCACACAGAATGGATATGCTACATATTCTGTTGTATAGAAAGGTTCCATTCTCCAGCTGATTACACCAATATGTTCAGCAATATATAGTACATTAAGAGTTGTAGAGGCTACTCAGAAAGAGTTTACATCCACATCAAAACAGGTAATGCTGTGTTATCCTGCAAATCATTACGATCAGTATCGTAATGAGTATAGAACCACTTTCCCTTTCATTTTTTAATGGCTTTCCTGGATGTAGATAATGAAACTGCTTGGACACAGAGAAATGTTGCGCTACTCTCATTGCTGTTGGGCTTGTGTTCAGGTCGCCAGTCTACTATGAACGAGGAGAGAGGAGAGGGGGGACCTCCTACCTCCGAAACCACTCAGTCTGAGGATCATGACCCCCAGAGAACGGCTATGAGGTGAGACGGAGATCTGTAAAACCTAATGCTCTCCTCGAGTTCATGTGTCAATTTGCATTTTTAACATTCAAGCCCCACGACAAGAGGGCTTGTGGAGGGGCACACGTTTGAATTAAAAAAAGGTGACAATTTTCAAATGCATTAACTTTTCCAATGTAAGAAAATAAGCAATTGTGAAACTGAAGTTCTCGTTGATTTTTACAGATATCTAACTCCTTAAAGAGCTACTTTACCGCTGGAATTATGCATTAAAAAATTCAATGTATTATGCATTTACAAACATTTCAAAATTGGTTCATCCTAGCCTGAGAAAAGGTAGAAAGAGTGTTTTTATGGTCCCTCTGGCTCAGAAATCCTCCAACTACCACAATGCATTGCGCTCGCCCTGCCCGCCTGTTTACAGGCCCTATTAGCGTGAGTGGTAGCAGGAGCAAACTTTGTGTAAACATATCCCCGTGATACGTTGACTAGTTTAGACTTTGTTTGTATATTACTGTGCAGCATAAAAACATTTGCTAATTACAGTAGCTCAGCATATCAAGTATTTGTAGTCAACCTTTTCTCCCCAGTTGAAATAAGTGTTTATCTTATACAGTAGGCCTACTTTAGTATAACAGCATTTGTGTTAGTAAAGAAATCACAACAACCAACATGCATTTTAAGTTTTATTCATGAAAAAATATGAATTATTTACAAAAATAAAATGCGTTTGCTAGAGTCAAAATGGTCAAATCTCATCTTGAGGATCTACTGTCCCCTGGTAGCCACGGTACTGACCATCTTGTGCTGGGTAATTAGCTCTGATGGCCTAGACAACACAAGCTCGCAAAACAAGGCGATTGCCACTCCAAAGTCTCTCGCCTTGCAGTATCCACTCCATGAAATGTCGATGCTGTCTAAGGAAGAAAGAGAACAACATTAGCAAAGCAAGATAAATTATGCCTTTAGTAGCCTATACAGCAATACACAGACTTCAAGCTAACGTAACGTAGACTATGCTCTGCCAATAAGATCGGCTACTGGGACTCTTTTGTAGCCAATGTGTTAGTAAAAGAAAAAATGATAGTTACGTATGTCACTAGTACACGGTTCGATGAATTCCAGATGACCGCCAGAGCCAGAGGCGGTGCTTTAGCACTGGATGTTCCATCGCGCGCATGTGCAGGTCGAGTAATTATACCAACAAAGTCACCTGTGACACCTGGGTGACCCAAGAATATATATATATTCCGTAAATCACCCGAGGATCTGTTCAAACTGGATCTTCTCGCGGAATCTGAGAAGTCTGAGTGACAGAGAATTCTGGCGGTCATCCGGAATTCATAGAACTGTAGTTACATATGTAACTATCGTTCTATTTCACTCCTACTGACGGCGCTTTAGCACTGGATGATGACTAATACCAAAAAGGTCACGAAAAGTGCTCACTAATTATGGGCTCGAAGCCGTCGACAAGACAGCCGTCGCCACAGGATGAGGAGCAGCAACATTAATTAACCCTGTCGAATCGGGCAAACGTACATGATGAGGACCATGTAGCTGCGGAGCAAATGTCCTGAAGTCGAACCCACTTCAAGGCAGCCCATGATGTAGCCATACTCCTGGTAGAGCGGCACTTAACGGCCAAGGGCACAGGGAGCCCCTGTGCTCTATATGCATTCAAGACCTCAAGCAGCCAACTCGATTGATTGGTTTACTGGGGAGACAATCGTTTGGGTAGGAAGGATGGATTCGGCACCGCTCCTGACCCATCTGCGTGCCAGCGCAAACACGCCTGGCTCACTGACAAGGCATGGAGTTCACCAACCCGTTTTGAAGTCGCAATGGAAAGGAGGAATGTCGTCTTCATGGACAGCCGCGTCAGGTCTGCCTGACTTAGAGGCTCAAATTGGGGTAGACATAAGGACCTCAGAGCTACTTGCAAGTCCCATGATGGTGCCCTCAGGGATCGTGGTGGTTGAAGCCTCTGGGCTCCCTTAAGAAACTGCCTGACTAGGTAGTGGGATCCTACGGTCTGGTTATCCACCCTTGCATGTGTGGCCGAGATCACGGCCATAGAAATGCGCAGGGCAGAAGCAGCTCTCCTGTTGTCCAACACATACTGCAGAAAGTGTAGTATCACTACCACTGAGCAAGTCTCTGGGACTTCACCCCGTGCCACGCACCACTGTGAAAACAACTTCCACTTGTTTGCATAGAGCAACGTAGTGGAGAGTGCCCTTGAACTAAAAATGGTACGGACCACTGACTGGTCGCAAGACGTCAGCAGTGGGTCCTGACTCTCAGGGGCCACACGCACAGCCGCAGGCACCCTGGATTTGTGTGCCATATGCGTCCGCCTACCTGAGGCAGAAGGTCCTGTCTCTCTGGGAGGCACCAAGGCTCTCCGTTGAGGAGTTTGAGTAACGCTGGGAACCATGGCCTTCCTGGCCAATGTGGAGCCACCAGAAGTAGGCTGTGACTGCCACACTGGACCCTGTCCAGCGTTGTCAGTAAAAGGGGAATTGGAGGAAATGCATAAAGCAGGCTGTCTGGCCAAGCATGAGCCAGAGCGTCCTGTCCTAGGGGACTGGTCCTCTCCGTCAGGGAGAACCAAAGGGGACAGTGGGTCGTCTCTTCGGAAGCAAAGAGATCTGCCACTAACCTGCCATACCTATCCCAAATCATGCCCACCACCTCTGGATGGATTCTCCACTCTCCGGGGGGTTGGCCCTTGGCGAGAGAGATGGTCTGCCGCTGTGTTCCGGACACCAGGAATAAGGACAGCCCTCAGGCTTAGAAAATATGCAGGATGCAGTATGGCAGTCCTGCACTGCCATACTGCATCCAATTCGAAAAGGGAGGCGCCTGTCTCTAGAACCTCCCGCCAGGAAGCTATCCTCCCTAAGGGGGACCCCACAATCAGATATGCCCTCTCTCTTCAGGGTCTGAGGACCCGAAGGCACTGCCCAGAAACCCTGACCATCTTGTGGAATATATAGACATTCTCGGGTCACCCAGGTTTCACAGGTGACTTTGTTGTTATAATTACTCGACCTGCGCATGTGCGAGATGGAACATCCAGTGCTGAAGCACCGCCTCTGGCAGTCAGTAGGAATGAAATAGAACACTTAGTAGTAAACTTTCCCATTTTCTCACTGTACCTAAAATGGAGTGAAATCAGACATTTTTGCCAGCCTCCACCGAACATTCCACTCTTCTCCAATTGCAAGTGGCGTTGTTTTCAAGACACACCAGTGGCAGGGTGTGTGTGGAGTCCTGTGCCCGTGTAAACCTCTGTCTGGGCAGCGGCAGACTACCCTTATTGTGTAAAGACACAGTGCGTGGTGAATGTTATATAAAACATTGCTCTCTTTAACGATCAAACTCATCGGCTGTAATAAAAAGCCATCGAAAAGAAGACGGTGTTGTTTAATACTGGAATTGTCGTTTTAGATCCATTTATTTGTCCCAATGAAACACTGCCCAACTTTTTTGTTGTTGTTGCAGTTTCAGTTTTGTTTTTCTCAATTGCAGATTTTTTATACAGTTTTATATATTTTCCAAAAAAAAATTGCTCATGCCCCCAGGTTGAAAAACGTGCAGGTTACACAGACGTTTTGAACTATGATGGTGGAGTTTGTTATAACTCCACTAGGAGGCACTGCAGACAGTATGGAAAAAAGAGAGACTGCAGCCGAGGATCTTTAACTCATCAAATGTCTCTTTATCATCGTTTAATTACAGATAACAGATAAACAGATAAGTATCTGTTATTAACAGATATATGTAAGGAATAATCACCGAGAGGCCGGGCAATAAACAGTTTGATATGCCCGGCTCGCGGAAGGTAAGCCGTCCACGAGCCGGGCATATCAAACTGTTTATTGCCCTGCCTTGAGGTGATTATTCCGTTTATTCTACTTCGCGCCGGCCAACATAATAAAACAATTCAAATACTTTAATAATTAGCCTTTTTCTTATTCGTATTGCATGCTTATTAAATGTATGCTCTGTTTAAGTTCATCTCCCTCGAAAAGTAGTTCCCTTTAGAACTACGGTGAATAACGTTAGCTCAGCTGTAGGTAACGTGTTTCTATAGCAACCACACAAGGTTGCAACTGATCACTAGTTTAACAACGTAGTTGTTACATTCGTATCAAGTCAGCTTTAATGACGATCGATCAAACATGCACTCCTTGGTTTATTTTTACAACGGACCTCATGTTTGAAATGTATGTGATAGAAAACGATACAAGCGGCGTATTGATCTACTGTGCTCAGTCAGCAGCAAGTAGAACCGACAAGTCAGCGGGCAATATGCCGGATTAATTCACCCCTCCCAGCCAATCAGAATCGAGCATTCTTAAATGAAGTAGAATAAACGTTATTAATTTGCGATTAACCATCACGCGATTAACTATAAATCACGCGATTAATTGTGATTCATTATTTTTACAGCCCTACTAGCCCTACTGAATACATGTTATATCTTCACATGAAAACATTATGGGAAATGTTAACAGCATTGTCTTTACAATTGACAAAGATAGTTTAGAATGGGCACTGCAGTCCAACTCCAACCACTGAGAGAGTTATCTCTGGGCTTGGGAGCAATCGCCAGGGCGCCCCGAAACCGTCACCGTAGTATGCAGGACAATGCAACAACCCAACATACTCGCGTGACGCGTCGTTTGGAGGCGCCGTTAGAGAGGATAATAACTAAAATAAACTAAACAGTGTATCAGCAGAATGCAATGCTTCTAAACTTTTAATCAAACGTGCAGACAAAGTTCAACTTCATAAAGTAAAGTTTATTAAAAAATGCTGATTTGTGATTGGTTGCAAGGAGTAGATATGGCTGGCCTCCCTTCCTATGTTTAACATGGTATAGATGATTTACCTCACAACAGTGAAACTGAATTGTGATATGTGTTATTTTTTATTCTCAAAGGCGGCAAAAGTGAGTTTTGGCCTCTTTGCCTCCCTTCAGTGGCTAGCCCTGGACACAACATACTGAGAGTACCGTCGGCCAGCCTCTGGCCTTGCAAAGGCACTTCACAGTTTTTTTTTAACATTTTCATGTAATTATTCAGTAATAAACACACATTGCACATAGATCATTTTGAAAAAAATACATAAAAAAATAATAATAATTGGGGGGAAAATCACAAGGAGGCGTTGCCTCCGTTGCCTCCTCTAAGGAACCGCCACTGTTACCAATTAAGTTTAGACAATTCGATGAACGGTGCAGAATAAAAAAGTTTCTTGCACTGGGAATTGATATTTAAAAGGAGAACATACTGGCTGTAACGTTGTTGTCAGAGAAGCCAGTATTTTCACCTGCCAGGTTTTCCTAACCTCTGATGACATATGATGGTTGTTACGGCCACCCTTACAACACGGCTCGCGATCCGGCGGCCCGCAACGTATTAAGAATACATAGACCAAAGTTCCCGATCACAATAGTGGTGACGTTTATTTCACAGAACTTCCAAAAAAAGGACACTCATTAAAGAAACAAAAAGGTTGGACGAAGCCTGGGCCAGCCACGCATTGGGCCGTCGAAGCCAGCACTTCCTCCCTACAGTTCCCATCCTCCGCTATATAAAACAAATACGAAAACAAATAGCAGTCCTCCAAGTAGGATTCAAAAGGCAGCTCGGGTCAGCGTGAAGACGCCAGAATGAGAGACCCCATCGGGAGCACAGGCCACGCCTTAAGTAGCCGTAGCTCCACCCCCAGGAATCGGGAACACCTGCGAGGACAGAGGAGAATAGAGCGGGTGGAACAAGAAGAAAAAGGGGAGGCGCGTAACAATGGTCTTTTTATGATTTGGAAAATTTGGGTATGGTTCTTTTAATGGTAGCTGTTTATTTTTGGTAATTTGTTGGTCCTAGTCTATAGGTTTGTTCCTTTAAATATCACTCCTAATTTTTAACGTTTGCCCTATGTAAAAAATTTTTGTAGCAGCTAGACCTAGGCAATCTTTTTTTAACACCTCCTGTTTACATATGTGTGCAGCAGCGCATAACATCCATAAATCCTGCTTCTTGTTTTTCTAGAAGAGTCCTGCGGAAGAGAACAGACTCCCCTGGACCCAGCTGTGTCTCCCTGAAGAGTGAAGGCTGTATGGATAATCCTCCTGATAATACAGATGGACGCCCCTCCAGAAAGAAGAGGTAGGAATGATGAGCCAATCGGACCATGTTCTTTCCAGTGAATTCACTGTAATGCCCTCATGCTGGCGTTACAAGGTGCCCCTAAGCAGGGCAAACCGCTACACTAAGTCCTTCACTGCTTCCACTATCAGGCTATTACAGTTTTTCTCGATTGTATACACACAAAAAATGGAACAATGCACACAATTCTGAAAACTTGAAGGTCATGTATCAACTACAAGACTCCAGACTGCTAAACTCTAAGTACAATTCCACTCTTTTCACATTTTTGCTAAACTCTAAGAACAAACCTCATCATTTAGCACACTTGGTTCACCTGGATCACACTGGCCTTCAAAACGCAACAACTTATTGCCAATAAGTCTAACTCACTTCTCACCTGTTCAAACTCAACTGGCTAAACACATCAATCATGTGTCAGAGCATTAAAGAGGACTCGGTGAGCTCTGCTGTGTTGTAGATATGGTCCTTTGGCCTGATCAGGATTGGAGGTGGGATACATACAGATTTACATGTAGATCTGCTTCACCTCATTTATATTCTTATTTTTATTTTTTGGTAGCCTACGAAAAGTTTTTTATGCAGTCAGTGCAGCTGAACATTTGACTGTATTACAGTAAAGAATGTATATTTGCCCCGAAAGAGTCTAAACATTTTCTAACTAGTGTTTTTCATTTTACTTATCAGTGCAATTACAGTACTGTACTGTAATTTACCAAAATAGGTAACATGGGTGTATTGTCAGAACAATGTTGCAGCATCAACTATAGGTGTACAGTATGACTCTGGGAAGCTGGGATTGTGAGTTTAGCCCATTGGAGCTTATTGGATGGACAAATATGCATTGTATCCTATTCTGATACGATTGTGTCAATGCAATATTTATGATATATTCACAGTATTGTATTACAATATGGCAACAGTTTTTATACTATATGTACCACCTGATTGCAACTTTAAAAAATAAAGCTATTTCTAAACAATTGTATACATTTGAATATGTAACATGGCCTCATAAAGGCAAAAACATATGTAAATAGCATTTTGATGGAAGTGTTTTGAATTGATCACACCATTGTTTAATTGATGCTCTCTAAGAGATATTCATTTGATAGCTGTGTTTACTGTTTGGTGGAAAAAAAACTGTTTTGAGAAGAATTTGTGTAGTTTTGACAAAATGATTAACTCTTCTCAGGTGAGTGTTTAGAGATTTGAGAAATTGAGCTGTAGTTTCAGAAAACGTGTTTAAACGATTGAGAAAAACTGTAAACACAGACAGAAGTAATTTAAAACAACTCTTACAACCCTTTAAACTTGGTTATTTCTATGAACCAGGTGTTAGTCTCTTTGTCTCCTTGTACTGACCTATGTATGTTGATCTGTAGCCTCTGACATGTAACTATCTTGACTTGTCTGTGAGTCTTACAAGTATTTTAAGTTGCGTGTTAGGACTGGGTAAGCTGCATATGAATTGCCATTCTTGAGATCAATAAAGTCGACAGAATCTGAATCTTGGTTTCAAACAGACAATGAAAAGATAACAGTTGGTTATTATCAGATCCCACTGATACTGATGTTCAATAGTCTATGTGTGTGCACGTGTGTGTGTGCGTGTGTGTGTGTGTGTGTGTGTGTGTGTGTGTGTGCTTTTGTGTTTGTGTGTGATCAGTATGTGTGTGATTTCTCCACGGACAACACCAGTAGTGTTCACGATGGAGTTAATGCCTTTAAGTTTTATCGATGTTACCTTTAGTCACGTTTAGTCACGTGACTAAAAGGTATATAACTTAAAATGCTTAAATTGTTAACTTGCCAATTAGATGAGCCGATTACCCAAACAGATATAGATAATGTTATGTGGGTTAGCCCAGCGCTTGTATCCATGGTCAAAACAATCATGCTTCAAATAACTTTAATAAAGAGAATTACAAACGTCCATAAATCCTGGTTCTTGTTTTTCTAGAAGAGTCCAGCAGGAGAGAGCAGACTCCCCTGGACCAAGCTGTGTCTCCATGAAGAGTGACTCTTCTATGGATAAACCTCTTAACTTTAAAGATGGAAATCAGTCCATTGAGAAGAGGTAAGGCTTTACCAGATATTATAAAGATACAGCTTCTATCAAACATCCATAAATCCTGGTTCTTGTTCATCCAGAAGTGTCCAGCAGGAGAGAGCAGACAGCCCTGAACCCAGGACTGGGTAAGCTGCAAATGAATCGCCCTTCTTGGGATCAATAAAGTTTTCTGAATCTGAATCTGAAAAACTGTAAACAGACAGAAGTAATTTAAAACAACTCTTACAACCCTTTAAACTTGGTTATTTCTATGAACCATAACAGGTGTTAGTCTCTTTGTCTCCTTGTACTGACCTATGTATGTTGATCTGTAGCCTCTGACATGTAACTATCTTGACTTGTCTGTGAGTCTTACAAGTATTTTAAGTTGCGTGTTAGGACTGGGTAAGCTGCATATGAATTACCCTTCTTGGGATCAAAAAAGTAGACAGAATCTGAATCTTGGTTTCAAACAGACAATGAAAAGATACCAGTTGGTTATTATCAGATCCCACTGATACTGATGTTCAATAGTCTGTGTGTGTGCACGTGTGTGTGTGTGTGTGTGTGTGTGTGTGTGTGTGTGTGTGTGTGTGTGTGTGTGTGTGCTTGTGTGTGTGTGTGTGTGTGTGTGTGTGTGTGTGTGTGTGTGTGTGTGTGTGTGTGTGTGTGTGTGTGTGTGTGTGTGTGTGTGTTTGTGTGTGTACAGTATGTGTGTGATTTCTCCACGGACAACACCAGTAGTGTTCGCAATGGAGTTAATGTCTTTAAGTTTTATCTATGTTACCTTTAGTCATGTTTAGTCACGTGACTAAAGGTATATAAATTAAATTGCTTAACTTGCTAACTTGCCATTAGATGAGCCGATTAACCAAACAGCTTGATAATGTTATGTGGGTTAGCCCAGCGCTTGTATCCATGGTCAAAACAATCATGCTTCAAATAACTTTAATAAAGAGAATTACAAACGTCCATAAATCCTGGTTCTTGTTTTTCTAGAAGAGTCCAGCAGGAGAGAGCAGACTCCCCTGGACCAAGCTGTGTCTCCATGAAGAGTGACTCGTCTATGGATAAACCTCTTAACTTTAAAGATGGAAATCAGTCTATTGAGAAGAGGTAAGGCTTTACCAGATATTATAAAGATACAGCTTCTATCAAACATCCATAAATCCTGGTTCTTGTTCATCCAGAAGTGTCCAGCAGGAGAGAGCAGACAGCCCCGGACCCAGGACTGGGTAAGCTGCAAATTAATTACCCTTCTTGGGATCAATAACGTTTTCTGAATCTGAGTTTCAAACAGATATTGAAAAGATACCAGTTGACTATGATCAGATCCTACTGATACTGATGTTCAATAGTCTTGAAAAACATGATCATCCTCCTTAAGTGTTTATGTGCACAGGCGGGCGAGGGTGTGTGTTTTTGTGATTCTGTGTGTGTGTGTGTGTGTGTGTGTGTGTGTGTGTGTGTGTGTGTGTATGTTTTCTCCACGGACAACACCAGGAGTGGTCAAATGTTGCCAGTGGTCTTATTTACCACGGAGTTAATGCAATGTATCTACATTACCTTTGGTCATGTTTAGTCACATTATGTAATTTCATGTGAAGGAAGTTCCCTAATTGGCCAACTTTTGTGAGTGGACTACCCAAACAGCTGTAGATAATGTTATGTTAACTCATGCTACAAATAATCTTTACAGCATTTTGAACGTTTTCGTAGCCTCATGACGTTATCGTACTCTACTGTACATTCGTTTTTCCCAAAGAATTTGATTCTACTTGTGTTGGAAGCTGACGGTGGGGGGTTGAACGTTTTCAATACTACAATATTGGACTTTCAACAGAGATTCACAATCTGAATCACAGCGATGTTAGGCGGGGTAATAACCACGCGATCAGCAGTATCTGTCCCGTGTGTCTAGCTGTGTTTACCTGCTCGGGAGGCGCTCGGGCAGCAGCACTCCTCTCTATAGAGCCATTCCTTGGTCAAGACCCTTCCCTAAACAACAGCCTAACTGAAGCGCAATTAAACCAGAGATGTCTCTGAGTATTTGGTATTTCTTTCGTTTTTTTTCCACATCCCAAATACTGAGTCATGAATCGATCCTTAAGAAATACTCAATGTATGGGAATCGTCTGTGTGGAAAACACTGCGTTGTCTTTTTGACGGGCAAGAGCCATTTGTCAAAGTAACACATAATATTAAGCTATACTGATATTGGACTATCATATTAATAAATGGAAACAAGTTAACAAACAGTTGGAAAAGGGTATTGGGTTTGTGTGTGTGTGTGTGTGTTTTACTGTGTGTTTTTTTGTCAACAGACAACACCAGAAGAGGTCAAAGGTTACCAGTGGTCATTCTGAACAGCATGATCAAACAGAGCAGACCTCCAAGGTGTGTAAATGAACAACAAGACCTTTTAATGAGCTGTAAATTAACAAACCACTTAATTTGTGGGCCCATGAAATGAAGTCGGCGCAATTCAGAATTAGTCCTGGAATTGTGCCCAAAACCCCACACACTACTCTTGATGCACGACTATGTAACTTGTGTACTTCTGTGTAAAGAGGATGTATTGATAATCAATTTCTGATAAAAATGCAAAATTAATTGTTACAGAAAGCAACTTTAACAGCCTTAAAATATTTAATTGCTATGGGGAAATATTAATTGGATATGTCAACTCAACATCACGTTGAGTCATGTAAGGAAAGTCACTCAGGTGTCTTTCCAATGCAATGGTAATCAAAACATTTCGAAATAAATGCAGAACTACAGTTAACATCTACACTTTGTTTACAGCTAAAAATATAGAATAGATACGGGGAGATGGCTATCGGCATGAACAGCTATTCACATGTTAATCTAATGCAACTAATGGAACTGAAATCCATCATATATATTTATATATATATATATATATATATATATATATATATATATATATATATATATATATATATATATATAAAGTTTGGTAACCTGTGTGGTTTATCCATAGATAGTTTGGTAACCTGTTTCAGAAGTTGTATTCTTGATACTGGTTGGAAAGCTGAATCTATACAGTGTTTCCCCTAGATTTTTTGGTAGCAGTGGTGCTGTGAGTTGGTAACCTAGTAACACTAGGGGGGTCCGGGGGCATGCTCCCCCCGAAGAAAAATGTGAAAAATAACCCTTTAAATGGTTACTTCTGGTGAGATTTCTGGGGAAAAATGTACAGATTGAGCGTCCATATGACATAACAACTAACAGAGTCAAGGTATCTGCTAAGACCAGGGGTCTCATTTATAAAGCTGTGCCTGGGATCGTTACTAAATGTGTACGTACGCCCAAAAGCCAAGTTTTGCGTGCGCCAAAAAATATTCAGACTTATAAAACCCTGCGTACGCACACCTCTAAGCAATCTTTGCTTTATAAATCACATAGTGCCTACAAGTCAGTCCCTCCAGAAATCCGAGCCAAAAAAAATCAGCCGAAGCCCGCATATTCATGCGGGGGCTGTATTTTTTCAAATATGCCGCACTTTCACCACATAAATTGCAGATTTCCGCTCAAAATATGCGAGGCTTGCATGATTTCATAATCCCCGCATTTTCGTTGCAAAAAAGTCTGATATATTTTAGCAGAAAGTAAAAAAATGTTGCGTTTCCTTCACACAACAGCAGGCATTTCCCCCTGTTGCCATGGGTACATTATGAAGTGACGGAATTACGCGACGTGAACGTCATCGAAAAGCTGCATTTTTCGCAAGTTCCTGCAATTTTTGCAAGTTCCCGCAATTTCATCGCATAAAATTGAATAAATGTGCTGCATATTTCATCGCATCTTTTAAGAAAATGTGCCGCATAATTAAGGATTTTTGGCCGCAACAATCACAAAAAAAACAACGCATTTTTCTGTAGGAACTGACAAGTGTGCGCAGCTGAATCAGCTTCACGTTCCGCCTTGTTAACCATAAATGGTCAATGCAAACAACCTCATGAATGCGATCTGCATATAAAACAGACTCAGATGCAAGTATTATGTCTTGTCGGAAACAATGGCAGAAGGACTGAGAAAAGCAAAAAAGCGAAATTTCACGGAGGTTGAAGACACTTGTGGGTGAGGTGGAGGCCCGAAAAGTAGTTTTGTTCGGCGGTCACGGGATTGGGATCACTAACAACAAAAAGCAGAGTGGCAACATGTTGCTGCAGCAGTGAACTCTGTCAGTGGCACGGAGCGCACAGTCCCAGAATTAAAAAAGAAGTGGTCTGACATAAAGGTACATATTTTTATGTACCAATAAATTGTTATGGTCCCTGAAGACCATCTCCCTCCGAATCCTGCCATTTGCATTGTCCTCCAAAAGTGCCAGCAGTGCCATGGTGCAGCATGACGCACGGGGCTCACCGCTGTATTTATAGGGTTACGGTAATAAGACCGACGAGAACACCTTGGATAAACAGTTTGTAATCACCCACGTAAAATGTTCTTGAACATAACCCCTTTTTAATGTCTGATTTGTCATGAAAAGCATCAAGAGGAATGGACAATAATATAACGATTGTGATGAGGAGTATGTGGCTTGGATTTCCACACTTGGGATTTAATTGACATTTGATTATGTGTTTACAGTGTCGAATAAAAATATTATGTCATTGACACATGTTGGACAGATGCTTTATTCCATGCAGTCGCACCGTCAGTGGACAGTATGGAGTGACGGGATTAAATATAGAGAATTTAGATTTTGAATTTTCATTTCTATTCTAAGGAGATGTTTCTGGAGTTATAACGCAGTTGACTCCAATTATTCTGATTCCATCGATTTAATGCATGATACGGGTTGAAATTAAATTTATGAAGGGCGATGATAAAACATAATCGTTCTTCTCTGTCTACATTTCTTCTGTCTGACTTCAGTTCACCACCACTCCGCCTGTGTCGCCAAATTTTCCTTTTCCTCCAAACCATGGGTACGCATGGGTCAGAGTTTGCTTAGGGCTGCACACATTCTCCCGTCAAGTTAGTTTTTTTATAGATCACAAACCCGTGGCGTGGAAAGTCACGTACGCCACTTTCAGCCCCGTTTTGTGCGTACGCAACGGTTATAAATGAGTCCCCAGATCATTGTGCAAATGTGCCTTGAACTTCAGGGCTCCAGACTAACTTTTTTCACTTTTTGCACTGCAATCTATGGCACCAGGCCAAACACCAGATGGTTTAATTCCCCGGTGTTCCATCTAATGTGTCAAATTTTCCTTAGAGTGCAGGCCAGGCGTCAATATAAATTTATAGCGGGTCGGGTCGGGTGCGGAATGTAATTCGCGCTACTGTCGGAACACGGGTCGAATGCGGGTTTAAGCATTAGGGGTACGGGCGGGTGCGGGTTTGCAAAATAAGAACCGTGCAGGACTCTGGCACTGGTAAACTAGCTGCAGGTCGGAAGAACGAGTCAATATTTTGCGAATTGTTCAAACACACGTAGCAGGTTGTGAACTCTTTCTCCTTCTCACAAAGACGTTTACGGATGCTAGATATTTAATCTCTAGGACCCTCCCCCTCCACACATTAGCCACAAACAGTGGCCATTCCCTATCCTTCTCACACTCAGTGGTCTGCTACAGATTCCAGATTCGTTGACGCGCCCCTTCCCCGTTTAAAGTTTAAAAATTACTAATTCTGTCGCATACTCTCACATTTTGGTCGCAAAATGTGACCATTTGGTCACAGTCAGGATCCCTTGGCAGCCCTTTTTTTGAAATTATTTAGGCAATTATTTATTTTGCAGTGCCGCTTACAATCTAGTAGCGGCGGTGCGCCGCTGCTCAATGCATATAGGGGAAACACTCCTATAGAAAACAAGTGACACTGTAGTAAGGTCGTAATCAGGCAGGATGTCTGTTCTAGCCATAGGACATTAGGGATCTGATGTCCTCAGTTAGTTCAGAGTGATGTTCTCATCAATGTTTGTTCTTTTCCAGAGTGTTCTTCCTGCAGAACCTGCAGAACATCCTGCTCTGGCTAGATTCAAGAATACTTTGAAGATAAAGACCCAGCCTGTGTTTGAGGGATTAGTTCAACCAGGAAAGCAAACACCTCTGAACGAGATCTACACAGAGCTCTTTATCATAGAGGGTGGCAGTGGAGAGGTCAACCAGGAGCATGAGGTCAGACTGACTGAAAAAAATTACAGGAGACCAGCCAAAGAGGAAAAAACAATCAAATGTGAAGACCTCTTTAAACTCAAACATGGACAAAAAAAACTGAAGATCAGAACAATATTGACAATTGGAGTTGCAGGCATTGGTAAAACCATCTTGACACAAAAGTTCACTCTGGACTGGGCTGAAGGCAAATCCAACCACGACATACACTTCACATTTCCCTTACCATTCAGAGAGCTGAATTTATTAAAAAATAGAAAGTTCAGCTTGGTGGAACTACTTCATTACTTCTTTATTGACACCAAACAAGCAGGAATCTGCCAAAACGACCAGCACCAAGTTGTCTTCATTTTTCATGCTCTGGATGAGTGTCGACTTCCTCTGGACTTCAAGAACAACGAGATCTTGACTGATGTCACAAAGTCCACCTCGGTGGACGTGCTGCTGACAAACCTCATCAGGGGCGACCTGCTTCCCTCCGCTCGTATCTGGATAACCACACGCCCGGCGGCAGCCAATCAGATCCCTGCTAACTGTGTTGACATGGTGACAGAGGTGAGAGGGTTCACCGACCCACAGAAGGAGGAGTACTTCAGGAAGAGATTCAGAGAGGAGAAGCTGGCCAGCACAATCATCTCCCACGTCAAGAAATCACGAAGCCTCCACATCATGTGTCACATCCCACTCTTCTGTTGGGTCACTGCTACAGTTGTGGAGGACTTCTTCAGATCATCCAGGAGAGGAGAAAGGATACCCAATACCCTAACTCAGATGTATATCCACCTCCTGAGGGTGCAATACATAAAAGGGGACAGGAAGTATCATTGGAGAAAAGATCTGCATTTAGAGAGTACTAGAGCGATCATTGTTATTCTGGGAGAACTGGCTTTTTCCCAGCTGAAGAAAGGCAACTTGATCTTCTACGAGGCAGACCTGGCCGAGTGTAACATTCCTGTCAAAGCAGCCTCAGTGTACTCAGGAGTGTTCACCCAGATCTTTAAAGAGGATTATGAGCTGAACCATGACAAGGTGTTCTCCTTTGTCCATCTGAGCATCCAGGAGTTTCTGGCTGCCCTTCATGTCTTTCTGTCCTTCATCAAAACTGGTGTCAATCTGCTCTCAGAAAAACCACCAGCCTCTGAGGCAAAGGATCTCCTGCTCCTCTGCCAGAGTGCTGTGGACCAGGCCTTACAGAGTGAAAACGGACACCTGGACTTGTTCCTCCGCTTCCTCCTGGGCCTCTCTCTGGAGACCAATCAGATTCTCGTACAAGGCCTGCTTGGACCGACAGGAAGCATCCCAGAGACCAATCATGGAATCGTCAGTTACATCAAGGAGAAGATAAGTGGAGATCTTTCTCCAGAGAGAAGCATTAATCTGTTCCACTGTCTGAATGAGCTGGGCGACCATTCTCTAGTGAAAGAGATCCAGCAGTACCTGACATCAGGAAGTCTCTCCAGAAAATCTCTCTCCCCTTCTCAGTGGTCAGCTCTGGCCTTCATCCTACTGTCATCAGAAGTGGACGTGTTTGACCTGAAGAACTACTCTGCTTCAGAGGAGGGTCTTCTCAGGCTGCTGCCAGTGATCAAAGCCTCCAAAACATCTCTGTAGGTGCACTGACCACATACATATATTAACTATCATCTATCATATTAACTATCATTTATTTTAGAGATTTGAAAATGCCTGTGATATTAGCAAGATAATCCACTAATTTATAACCCTGTAGTTCATTCTTTTTTGATGACAGCACACCTTGTCTTGGATTATCCCTTACCAATGTAGCACTGTTTACTGGACATTCAAATCAATATCCAGGTTACAGAACAAGCATTTATTTAATATAAAAGATTGAGGGATCTAACATGTTCTTATCTATTGTTCAGGCTGAATGGCTGTCATATGTCCGAGAGATTCTGTGAAGCCCTGTCTTCAGCTCTCAGCTTCAGCTCCTCCAGTCTGAGAGAACTGGACCTGAGTTCCAATGATCTGCAGGATTCAGGAGTGAAGCTGCTCTCTGCTGGACTGGGGAGTCCACACTGTAGACTGGAAACTCTCAGGTCAGTTTTATTGTACTTGTTGTGTACAACATATTATATCTGAAGATTTGACATAGGTATAAAACAGTAGCAATCTAAAATATAGTCAAAGTAAAAAAAAAAATCAATATTTACAAGACTAAATAATTCTGCAATAATACAACGTTTAGTTGTTGCTACATAGTTTGTATAGCAACAACTCAACACATAAAACGTATTTGTTATAGGCTTCTTTGAGAATTTTATTTTGATTCTCTGTTGTTTGATGAACAGGGAAACATGTGATTGGCAGAGAGGAGAGGTCAGGACGGAGAAAGTTTTTGCAGTGTTTATGGCGGAAGGATCTGAGTTGTGTCCTAAAAAAAAGTTAATAGTCGCTGGATTTTTCAGAGTCTGTCATCCTTTTAAATATGAAATATGTATTTATATTCACAAGACTGAAAGGCTGTAATCTGTCCGGGAGATGCTGTGAAGCTCTGGCCTCAGTTCTCAGCTCCAGCTCCTCCAGTCTGATAGAGCTGGACCTGAGTACCAATGATCTGCAGGATTCAGGAGTGAAGCTGCTCTCTGCTGGACTGGGGAGTCCACACTGTAGACTGGAAAGTCTAAGGTCAGTTATATTTAATGTGCGGTTAAATATGCTAGTTTGATGAAATCAGTAGCATTTAATATGTTCAATATAATAACTAATACTATAAGATGCTTATTTAGATGAGAAACATCCTTGATGTAACCTTTTCTTTAAAAAGAGCAGAATGGGGCCATGATTGTGAATTTTTTATTGTGGTGTAACAGCAGTGGCTCAGGTGGAAGAGAGGGTTGCATCATTTGGGTCTGGCGTGTCGGTGACGGCGGTTAACCCATCCCTGTCTATCCATCCGTCGGTATTACTTTGTCATGTCTATGACTGAAAATAATTGTAAAAAAGTAACGTTATGGATATACGTAGACATATATACATAGACTCTGCATTGGCCTTGCCGTACATCAACGTTGCCGCTATATTGGAGAGTCAGAGACTGGCCCGTAAACAGTAAAGGTGTCTCCGGTCATTCTGGATAGAAAGCACTATAACGTTTACATCTGTCAACCCAATTCAATGAGTCATTTTATTCAAGGTTCATGTGTTTGGGAGTGAGAAAACAAACATGCTTAGCTCCCCCGTTCACTTGTATTTCTTTACAGGCTAGTCTTGGGCTCTCCAATATGGCGGTGTCGCAGACGTTTAGATGCTTCGGGTTCTACACACATTTGCTAGGGGCGATAGATTGTGTTGTTCTATAGCACAGGATTTTGGACAACCAATCCAAACACAATCGATCGGCAAGTCCAACCCGTCCTTCCATAAGACTACAGTCCCAAATCCATTCCATTCTCAAACAAACTTTTATATCATGATGTTTTTGCCTTAGACATAGATTTAATTGATTCCAAACCGTTTGTTCCAAATGATATAATTTAAATTTTGAAGTCATATCTATTTATCTTTTTTTCAAAATATTTGCTTAAATGCCCTGTGCATTGAATCGGTATCTCAAAGGGAAGGATTAATTGGTCCGGCAATATAGATGAGGTTGTGCTGAATAAAAGAATACATTGCGTTAATATGGTTAATCTTTTTTTATGTGGAATATGAATTATAGCTAAATGGCCAAAATAGCCATTAAGGGTTGATAATACCTTCATGTTGATTTTAGGCTGACTGGCTGTAATCTGTCAGAGAAATGCTGCAGAGCTCTAGCCTCAGTTCTCAGATCCAACTCCTCCAGTCTGAGAGAACTGGACCTGAGTACCAATGATCTGAAGGATTCAGGAGTGAAGCTGCTCTCTGCTGGACTGAGGAGTCCACAGTGTACACTGGAAACTCTCTGGTCAGTTTTACCCGAACAGGTGATTATGAAATAGTAAATCATTATTCATGAAACAGATTCATGACTGTGTGTTTGTGTGTGTGTAGGTTGTCTGGCTGCTTGGTCACACAGGGAGGCTGTGATTCTCTGGCCACAGCTCTGAGCTCTAACCCCTCGCACCTGAAAGCGCTAGACCTGAGCTACAATCATCCAGGAGACTCAGGATTCACCCTGCTCTCTGCTGGACTGGAGGATCCATCGTGGAAACTTGAAACTCTCAGGTATAGGAGAGGACAGCTCAGTGCCAATATCTCCTCCTAGGATTAGAATGGACTGCCATGTTCTCCCTATTATGCTGTTAATAATAATGATAATATTGTATACATTTTGCTTGCAAACCAATGAATACATCAGGTCATAGTGTCAATATTTCAGTTTGCTGCTCTCCATCTGTTTACCCCCCAGAATGATGCACTGTGAAGAGCGAGTACTGAAACCAGCCCTAATGAAGTGTAAGAGTCACATTAGTTTGATTATTCTCACCATACACTAACTATTCAGTCCATCCACAAAGCATTAAGTGACATTGGTTCAAATACTACTGGGAATCAGGGGCGTTTCTAGGTTTCTGAAATATCCGGGGCTTAGCCCAGAGGGAATGCGCGTGCGGCAAAAATTTGTTTGCTTTATTGCGCATGCACATTTTTTCATAATGCTTTACAGAAATACACAAAATACGTTTATTATAGCTTCCTGACTGCTGTGCTGCTTGTCCCCAGAAATCCAAAGTTCCATTCAAGTTATTTCAGAGTCAAATGAATACAAGTGAGACAGACCTTACATATATATATGTATATATATATATTTATATATATATATATATATATATATATATATATGACTGGAGATAGGATAGGTTAATTTACTTGAGGTAAACAGTCTGGTTATGTTTTTAAATCGTTTATTCTCTTGCCAGAAGGACTATCTAGATGGACTAGACTAGACTAAATGAGATTCGGGGCTAAATAAATAATGAAACAGCCTAGTGACGCCACTGCTGGGGATGAAGATGATGGTTGACATCATGGATCTTCATTGAACTGTTAATAAAAAACTCTCAAATATCTGTTGATGTTTCCAGCATCATGCAACCAAACCTGTTGCTGAAGCTAATTTGAATGTTATTAATAATATTAACAATAATATTAATACTACAAGAGCAAATTTAATAAAAAATAAACGTTAATCATCTATCCATTTTTAAGTGATATAATTAATTATTTTGAGTATATTATAATTATTATTGGTAGTAGTAGTGCACAATTATTAGCATTTGGTTATTTGTATCATTATTATTAATATTAATATTAATAATAATATTATATTCATGTAGTGGTTTAGTTCATATTAATAATAATGTTATTCACATTATTTGAATAACTGAATAATTATTTGCTTAAAAAATCAGACTCCATGATATGGCTGACACTTTGCTGGTTGGATAGTTGTCTAATTTCAGCCCCCTAATAGTGTCTTGTTCTCTTTTCAGATGCCTGTGATCTCACACTGGACCCAAACACGGCCAACAGAAGACTCTCTCTGTCTGGGGACAGAGAGGTGACGCTTGTTGAAGAGTATCCTGATCACACAAAGCAAACCTTTAGGAAGGTGTTGTGTAGAGAGGTTCTGACTGGCCGCAGTTACTGGGAGGTACTTTGCAAAGGAGTGGTTTTGATAGTTGTGACCCACAAAGTAAGAATCACCAGGAGCCGAAAGGGCTATGACAACAGGCTTGGATCGAAGTCCTGGAGTCTTGAATTTCATGGTGATCGTTACTGTGCCTGGTACAACGGTAGACAAACAGACATACGTCTCCCCCCCGCTGGCTCTAAGAGAGTAGGAGTGTATCTGGACCGGCCTGCTGGCACTCTGTCCTTCTACAGAGTTTCCCCAGGTGTAGCTAAAGACACACTGACACACATCCACACCTTCGAGTCCACATTCACCCAGGACCTCTACCCTGGGTTTGATTTATTGTGCACTGGTTCCTCAGCGACCCTATGTAAGCTGTAGTAACACACACAGATCCTCCTAGCTGCGTTGAAGTGACCCTGAGCACTGAACCCTAGCTGCTAACTTTGGATAAAAGCTATTACCGTTGCAGGCAGGTAGACAGGAAGGCAGGCAGCGTTACAGCTATTCTGTAGGACTTTGTCTTTCTTTCTTAGATTATATTGGCTATCGACAAGGCACAGCTAACAGAGGGTTAGATGTGAGGTTCAGCTGTTCATTCCAAAACGCGGGGGTACCAGGGGTTTATTGTAGGGGAAATGGGGAATGAGGACGGTAGGAAAGCTGAGGGAGATGGAAAGGCAGGAAGGCAGGTAGATTAGATTAGAAAAACTTTATTAATCCCAAAATGGGCAATTTCGTTCACAGTTTCCAGTCTCACATAATAAATTACTTAATAAATACAATAAATAGCAATAGGAGGTAGACAAAAACATATATCAAAGGCAGTCCAACACACACATTTAACTCACAATTCATTTCAGCCTGTCAGTAACAACCACCCTGCCCCCGGAAACACCCAGCAACACTGGTGTGCTCTCCACCTACTCCTGACTTTTGTCATCATTTAGTAACCTGACGGTTGCAGGGATAAAAGAGTGGGAGTACCTCATTGTTCTTGTCCTGATTGAACAGTAGCGCCGCCCTGAAGGCATTAGTTTAAATTCTTTACTGAGGACATAATAGAGACAGGAACGCCGGCAGCATTGCAGGCAGTGTTGGGAAAGTTCACCTTCTGCGTGGACTAGTTCAAAGTTCAAAGTTCAGTTCACAAATTTTAAAATGAACTAGTTCAGTTGAACGTTCATAATTCAACATTTTAAACTAAGTTCACAGTTCCAAAAAATTAACTAGTTCATAGTTCCAAAAAATTAACTAGTTCATAGTTCTTTCTTTCAATATGTTGCTGTGAGACATTATTTTTTTCCGGTATTTTGAACATTGAGCCCACTTTGTGTTTTGTTTAGGATGAAATAGAGTGGTTGAATCAAGCATCGTAGCGAAATACAGTTTCTATCGCATTTTGTAAACCCCATTGATTTCTGTTGGTTGACACATTGTTCGTTGGCCTGAAACGGAAAAGGGGGGTCTTCACATTTGGTTGTAGTCTTTTCGCTCGGTTCTAGCCCCACTGTTGAGTCGGAGAACCGAGCGAATTGACGACAAACAGCCCCCCTTTCCGTTTACGGCCAACAAGCAATGATTCTAGGAGGTATTTTAGTCCGCTGAGCTATGAGCTTGAGAGCTAACGTTATGGATTGTACATAATTATGATTCGAAATTCGTCTCAGCCTTTATACCACAGATAATAGGGTCTACTCTACAGCATATAACCGCGTTGTCTGATTACAGTTTAATTCCTTTTTCACAATTCAACAGCTCTCGTTTTGAAGAATAATCACTGCGTCATTCGTTTCAATGGGAATCGGGACGGTCTATACTTTCAACATAAATTGTACATATTTATAATTTTAAATTCGTCCCAGCCTTCATACCACAGATACTATAGGTCTATAGCATATAACCCCATTTTCTGATTACAGTTTAATGTAACAGTAAGCTGACAACACCGCAACTGCAAATTAACCACACAGATAACCATGGCAACCGGTCAAACAAATGTTCTCATTCTGCGCACGCATCCGCCCTGTTGATAAACAAATAACCCCCCTATTGAACGAAGTTAAACCGAGTGAGCATTCCGTTCACAGACACCAGAATGAACGAGTTCACAGCAACGGTCATCAGGCAGTAATACAGTACGTTCAGTTCACATTCGCCGAAAATATGAACGAGTTCATGAACTATCGTTCAATGAACGCGTTCAGGCACAACACTGGTTACAGGCAGATAGACAGGAAGGCCGGCAGTGTTACAGGCAGATAGACGGGAACACAGGCAGAATTACAGGCAGGTAGACAGGAACGCCGGCAGCGTTACAGGCAGGTAGGCGGGAACGCCGGCAGTGTTACAGGCAGGTAGATGAGAACGCCGGCAGTGTTACAGGCAGGTTAGTCTGGCTGAACGGAAGTGGACAGCGTCTATTGCCTAGCGTCGGATTTGGCCGCGACTCCTCCCCTTCCGGTTGCTGGCGTTCCCGTATTGTGCTCCCCCTCAAACTCTGAAACTAGGCAGCATGGCGAGTTTTGAAGAGGACTTTGACGGCGCTGTAAAGTTGGCATGTTTGGCTCTTTCCGTCGAAAATTGCAAAGAACTGCAAAAGATTTGCTAACAGCATTTGCTGAGGAAGAAAGATGTTCTATTTTGCATGGACACCGCTGCTGCTTCCCGGGCTTAGCCCCGCCCTAGACGATTGTGATTGGTTTAAAGAAATAAAAACAGGCCCGCCCAGTTTCCCCACGGATAGACGGCTCGAGGTAGCGTGGCTCCAGACCATTCTACTTGCTGTAGTTTGGTCTGGCTTTGCGAGACTACAGGCAGGTAGACAGGAACGCCGGCAGCGTTACAGGCAGGTAGGCGGGAACGCCGGCAGTGTTACAGGCAGGTAGACAAGAACGCCGGCAGCGTTACAGGCAGGTAGACGGGAACGCCGGCAGTGTTACAGGAAGGTAGGCGGGAACGCCGGCAGTGTTACAGGCAGGTAGGCGGGAACGCCGGCAGCGTTACAGGCAGGTAGACGGGAACGCCGGCAGCGTTACAGGCAGGTAGGCGGGAACGCCGGCAGCGTTACAGGCAGGTAGGCGGGAACGCCGGCAGCGTTACAGGCAGGTAGACGGGAACGCCGGCAGCGTTACAGGCAGGTAGACGGGCAGATGAACCAGAAGAAGGTAGGCAGGTAGGTAAGTGGTTGGAGATCCTGGGGTGAAGAGAAAACCATATTAAACTCACGAAAAACAGGTAACATGAAATTATAACTTGAATACCTGATTCCCAAAAAGCCGTGACTGGTAATCTGCTAATCACCTCCATGATAATTTAGACCGCATGATCAATGTTTTCAGTGCACTGCATTACAAGTTACACTGCAGAACACTGTATTCAGTTTAAATGCTGTCTGTAAAGTTCTAGACACTATATAAAGCTATAAAAGCCTTCCCTACCTGTCCCTTCACATCAATATAAATGAGGATATAATGACCAAATAATCCAGTTTAAATGTGCAGGACAACATGTTCAATAAACATGGTTGCTTGTTGATTATTGTATTAATATTTTATGTTTATGTTGTTTTTAAGTTCTATCAAATGTTTGTGTTCAAATATAATGTATCTAATGAGTGTCACAGATTGTTTGCATGCATGCTTCACCTTAGCAGCCTGTTATTACAGGTAGAACTTTTTGATATAGGAGGAGGAGCCTTAATAGGTCTTCTGTGAGGAAAGATGTCTTAGCGTTGGCGGTAGAAAAAAAAAGACCACCTATGCGATAAAAACATTGACATTTTGTTTGAAGTGAGTGATTCTTTTAAAATGTATCACACAGATGGATGGTACGTGACATTTGGTGCCAACAAATTAAAAAGTTAGTATAAATGTTAGTCTTGAGCCCTGCTGCCTGGGACAGCGACTACACATCATCCCAGAGTGAGTATTTTCACTGGGTTCCTAGTCCTAGATTATCATATTTAGGTTAGGGAACGCTGGCAGGGTGGTTGAAGACAATGTGAGGTAGATTGGGAAATTCCCTTTTCAGTATAATCATTATAATCATCCTATTACACAGTAGTGTAATAACTACGTAATAAAGGTATTCAGAATGTCTGACGACTGAGTTGCTTACAAGATAACGATTTTCACTATATTACCATTTTCACTATATTCCCCATTGCTGTTTCTCTTAACCAATATATAGGCCTATCCTCTTTTTAAATACCAATATAGGTTGACAGTAAGAAAGAATGCTCCTGAAGACAGTGCAGTGTGCAGGTCTCATGAGCCCCAACCCTAACACCTCCCGACGAGCTAGTGGTCGCCTTGCATTGTTGACCCCCTCGTCAGTGCGTGATGATGAATGTGTGATTGAACCACTGAAGGCCACATTGGATGAAAATATCTTCTAAATGCGCTAAATGTAAAGGAAAAATGTTGAAAGACAATTTATTGTAGAAGTTTGTTGTGCCAGGTGAGGCTGCTTCAGTCATCCACACTGAACACCCTTTTTGATTATACTTTTTTAATGAAATGTATTTGTTTCAGTCTAATATTGGGTCTAATATCAGGACTGATTATCTTACTAGTTTATCATTGTTTAGGAGCTGTTTTTTCCCGCCTGTGTACTCTGCCTTTGTCACTCCACCATGTTATGCTGCATCATGCACCTTCCTCGCCCCTTTCAGGGAATAATGGCCCTGGTTTAACAAGACCAGCTTGAAAACATTTATATATCTGTCTCATATTGTGTATCAATGTTTAATCTAATAAAAGGTTGGCATGGGAAAATGTGTGTGTAGTGTTTAAACAAGAAGTCACAACTTGAAGTCAGTGTTTCCAGTTTCCTCTTTTCTTTCCGTTGTATGATGAAATGTTGTACTGTTAGATCATTCAAGTTGTATCATTCATATTGTATCCATGCACTTAAATACCAATGCTGTCCTAAGACAACCTTCTAATAACTTTATTTGATTTAATCAAATTATATATATATATATATATATATATATAGAAAGATAGAAATAAAAGTTGGTAAATACTTTGAATAAAGGATGGAAAAAGTTTGGCTGTCACTCCTGTGTTGAGACATAAGAATCTGCAGACATCAGAAAGCTGGAGGCAAGCGCAGACGACAGTGGAAGTGGGATTAATTAAATGGGTTTATTGGAGGTGAAACCCTGAAAGGTGATGAAACTCCTGCGGCTGAACTGATGCTTCTGACACGTTCAAAGAGCAGCCGGACAATATCCTCATAAACGTTTAGGACACTTGAACTGCAACTAATGTTGACACAACCAGCATACCATGGACACCCTGCATAATAGGAAAGTTTCCATATCACTGAATGTATCCAGAGAAAAAAAGCCAAACAGGGCGTTGACCGGCTGACCTTCCTGTCCATTAAAATACATCCATGTGTCATGATCAAGCTAAAATAATAGGAATAACGACTTGAGTTCACGATACAAGGATTGGTGCATAGTATTCTACCTGCGGTTGAAACAACTCAATTGAATATTAGACAGAGAGATAAACAAAATAACTGACTTCAAAATCTAAAAAGTAAAGTGTACTAGGTTACCTTTCTGCCACTGTTTCAGAAATCTCCAGTATTGTGGCCAGTAAACAAAAAAGGTACAATATCCAGATAATATATTGATATTTCCTAAATATAAATACTATATTAAATAGAATTTCTGAAAAAATATCCAAAAGACATCTATGAGATTTTTTTATTTTAAGTGTTATGGGCTTAGCGTTCTAGGAAGAAGGGGGTGAGGGGAGTGATAAGACCCACGGCATGCATCGGTGCCTGTCATAGCATTGACATATCTGTAGTCAAAACAGCAAGTACCCGCTTCCTTTCTCCAAAAAGACAACTGGGGAGCTCCACTCATTTACAGTGGGCTCAATAGCACCGATCTCCAGCAAATGGTCCAATTATTGCTGTACGACGACACGATACTGAGGAGACAAACTGTAAGATTGTTGTTTCATTTGGTGCAGCTGTTCCAGTGTCAACGTCGTGTTTCCCTCCTGTGGGATTTCTGCTCCCCTAATGTGTTTCAGCTGTTCCTCGTTGAGTGCCCTGTGTTTTGTATTTAAACCCTTGTTTTTCCTTTGTTCCTTGTCGTATCATTGTGGTGAGTTGTGTCCTGGGTGTTCTCGGTGTTTCTTGCCTTTTTGCCTTTTTGGAGCTAATACATTTTCTTTTACCTGAACTGTCTGCTATTGGGTCCTACCTGCCTGCCTGTCACCCGCTAACTCTAACACATGTACTGGGAACTGTTTCAACCCAGGGTCGTCTTTAACAGCCCTGGGTAGGACATTAAACAGTCCTAAAACTAGACCCACAACATCCTCAATTTGGGAGGACATCAGAGGTTTGTTCAGAATCTGCGAACATTCGCAGCGAGCGCGTTGACTTAAGCAATACAATTTTAACGATTTTTAGACAACGTTCTAAAAGTTTATTTTAAACTGTAATCAAATTAAACAAACAAATGGAGAAAAGAATGGCCATTGTATTAGATGCAGCCTCCATGATGATTAACGAGTTTACAGAAGGTCTAGAAGTTGTCGATCTCGTAGAATGTATACTGCAGACAAGGAATTCGGACGATTCAAGAATAGAGGGCTACCTCACCGAAGTTGTTGTAACCAACATGTCATGAGAATCTGTTGCCTACGGTACAGGTCGAGGTGAGATGCTCCCACCTTTCGCCTATACGACCTAAACTTCCTACGATATTCGTCAGGAAATCCCCCCATATGCTGCTAACACTGCCTCCTTTACAGAATCAAAGCCCAGAGCAAGGGAGATGTCTAGCAAAGCAAATGCATGCTGAGCTTTACCTACCAGTCGGCTTAGCTCAGGAGGTAGATTGTCTTGTAACCGAAAGGTTGCTAGTTCGATCCCCAGCTCTTCCTAGCTAGCGTTGATGTGTCCCTGAGCAAGATACTTAACCCTAACTGCTCCTGACGAGCTGGCTGTTTCCTTGCAAGGTTGACTCTGCCGTCGCGTCGGTGTGTCGACGCGTCTATTAACCGATGTAAGACGCTTTGGATAAAAGCGTCTGCAAAATGCCCTAATTACGAGGTCACGCTGCATCATCAGTGCCAAACAGGGACATAGCCAGAATAATTATATTGCCACTCGTTCAAAGAACACGTCAACGTCCTCCTGATAGAACCGACAACCCTTGGCAGAGTTCAGATTAAAGGGGGGTTCAGACTGCAGACTTTTCTCCCTAGCTACCATCTCTACCTCCAATCTCAGCTTCTCCAACTTGAAGTTCTGCTCTCTCCTCCTTCTCAAGCTCTAATTTCTCTCTTTCGTGTCGCTCCCAACACTCTCTCTCTTCCTTCTCCAACCTAAACTGATCCCATAAACAGAACAGCTCTTTGACCATCATCATAGAGGAGGGCACCTCAATGCCACCCGCCCCAGTCAACCTAGCTTGGGCCTCGTAAAACTGAGCAGCAGTGGGCAGCTTAACTCGCACTCAGACCCAAAGCAGCCACTTTTCTCCATTACTACATCACTTTCATCCATGGCTCTTTACCTCAAGAACATGACACACTACACAAGTAATGCTTCTACATCACCATTTACAGAGCATTTTACTATATATATAGCACGGGCGTAGGCTATTTCCAAAGCATCAGTGAACAATCACACTTACGTTAGACGAATGCCACAGGTTGTTTTTAGCAAAGTTATACCTCCCTTTCATCCGCCATGGGTAACCAGGGTTGCTGAACACTATTTACACTCAAGCCTACTAGCTATCTATTCTCCAGAGATAAACGACTCTTAACTGCCGTACAGCACACCAAATTTGCACATCTCTGCTAATCTACCCCGTTGTGACGCCCACAAACAGCAGTGGCCTCGCCACTGCAAGACGCGCTCGTTTGCATAAAGTTAACTAAAGCCACTTTGCACGTGCCGTGATCCGCACACAAACATTAATCTATTGAAGCATGTTCCAGAGCACGATAGTCCGACTTTTTGCGTGTTACACAGAACGAAATGTAAATCAATGCATTCTGAATGGGAGCGTTCTAAGACAATTAACGTGCTCCACAAAACGGTACGAGAGAGAGAGAAAAAGAGAGAGGGAGGGACAGAGAGAGAGAGAGAGAGCGAGAGAGAGGCTTCAGAAAGGGTGTGCGCAGATAGTACAGTGCACCCTAGTTATTCTTATGCCAAAACCACAAATGCTATATGTATATATATATATATATTGCCTAATTATATATATTGCCTATATATATGTATAGGCTATATATATAATTAGGCTATAATTATATTATTTAGCGTGTAATGAGACAATCTATAGCCAAATTGTCGAAGATGCCCGAGAATCTTCGGGGATATAAGCATGGGAAATCTGCGAATCAGACCCATGAACCTATAAAGAAAGACGTCATCTCAAGCGGGAGAGAACGTTTGCGGTGCTGGTTTGTGTCACGTAAATACAGGGCTCTCATGTCTCATGCATTCGGCGTGAGACACACGCAATTCAACCCATGCACACGCTCGAACCTGTGCCGTGTTCCAATACCCGTACTGTCCGTACTTACTAGCCAAAATTTGAGTAAGATCCGGTGAAAAGAAGTATACTTCAAGGACCCGGATGCCGTACTCAAAACGGGCTAATCCTGAAGTGTGGATCGAAGGACACTCCCCGTACTCAACGGCAGCCATCTTAGCTACGTAGCGGAAGAGGCGGAGCCAGGCTGATACAAAGTCGGCGCATTTTCCACATAGCCTGCATTAATAGAGTCATTTTGTAGTTTTTATAGTTTTTATAGCTGCTAGGCGTAAAGAGTTCACCGTTCAAAGCGGGATGTTTATTGCGGGGGAGTAGCCACGGCGGCAGTCGTGATCGTAATTTCCGGTTAGTGCACCACGGAGTACTCGATTTGGAACAGCACTCACATCTGAAAAAATAACGTAGTAGATAGTGCGGATAGTATACTTCCTTTAAGTATACTCATGGAAGTACGGGTATGGTCTCACGAAAATACGTGACACTGTCACGTTATTTAATCTATTGAAACGTGATCAGGGACACGTAGGCCTATTTTCTAAATTTTGTATTTCAATTGGAAGTAGGCTATTTGTCGTGTCACCAAGCATGACTTCCAAACTAAGGTTCTGTCCGGGAGTGTTCTCCCTAATGTCCCTTATGGAGCTCCGTACAGATCATTCATTGTTGAAAATTGTCTGTGATAACTAACAAATGACAGCTTTTGGCCACCCGTTTCTACTTAAAATTGTCTGTGATAACTAACAATATGACAGATTTTGGCCACCCGTTTCTACTTTCACCTTTGATACTGAGAAATTGTGACAATACACGGATAGGCCTATATTAAATGCAGGTGCGCTGCTCTGTAGGCAAACCGCAAAGGAAAAAAGGGTAGCTGCTTCATCTGTTCTTTTTAGAATTGTATGTCTTGATGTTTATTTTATTTTACAGTATTTTGTTATGTGTTGTTCTTTCAATTGTGTTAGGCATGTCGTTTACTGTCTTGGTGGTTCAGGGATCGATGTCCCTTTTAAGGATTACGAGCGTCTCATGACGTCAGAGCCCATGCGGGATTTGTTTACCTTCAGCACGTTTTGATTTCCTGTTTCTCTCTTACTAAATAAACGAGTCACACAACTGTGTGCTCAACGTGCGAAATTGTGTCTCTCACTTATGGCAATTTCCACAGGGTTATCATTAATATTGATGTGTAGGGGTTGTTTATAACTCGTGAATAATATTGTTTAGACCACGGTCTGGGGGAATACTCTGATTCTGATTGGCTGCAGTGCGTGAATTAACTCCTGATATAGCCCTACAGACACCTGCTAAATAGTTCCAGTCAGTGTTTAGATTCTCGGGCCGGGTCGGGCCGATATTTCCCACCACTATACTCGGGCCGGGCCTTTGATCGAGCGTTTTTATTTTTATTTTACCATTGGTTTATTGGCCTAATCTGAGGAGAAATCTATGCCATAAACAGAAATATTATAGGCCTTTATTACACGGGTCTTCTCAATGCCGTGTAACGCTCCGTTCACTTGCATGGGTAGTAGTCCGGTGACTTGTCTACCCCAGCGTCTACCGTTGCTAAGCGACGTCACCGTCTTTGCGGACAAATTATTTCTCTGCTGATCAACACTACAAATGGCCAAAAGACTTGTATCCCCCCCCCCCCCTTAAATAAATACTATGGCAGAATTATTATTATTATTATTCTCATTCAACTTGAACATGTGTTTTTACAGTAGAGTGGTGGAGGGATGACGTATGTTGGCCAACCCGGAAGTGAGCGTCGCCCTGGATTCCCTCGACAAAAAGCCAACGGGTTTTGCCATTGGATTTTGGATTATTATAAATTGAAACAATTTATTAAATAAGTATTTGTGAGATGTCATTACTCATTTGTGAGATGAGTTTGCTTCCTATTTATGTCGAGTATACACCCCTACTGTCCACAAGCATCCCCCCCATATGGATTTGGAGAATTGTTGCCACGTCCCAGTGGTGGAGGTATAATATATATGAAAGAGGGCATTCAATTATACTATAATGATCAATTAGGAGGCCGAAGCCCTAAAGGAAGTGATGCAATAGGTGACTGAGGGTCAACATTTGAGAACCCCTTTGATAAAAGGGGTCTCAAAGGACTCATACGCTTCAACAGCGGCTGTAGCAGAAGTGTTGAGACGAAAGATGATAAAGACATTTATAGAATATTCCCATTCACATGATTCTTCGCACGACCTGCAGGTTGGAGAGACTGAAATAACCCCCAAATTGAGTAATAATGTAAAAGCAGCCAAGTCCCACAAATTGCGTGAACTATTTATTTCATTCCATTGTTTCGTTGATATGCATTATTGAAAAGTTTCAAGCATATGGATTTAATGCAATATCCACAAACAGTTCAAAATGGTATCATGAAATGTCTTGTTTATTGTATTAACCAGTTCGTTTCTCTTTTGTGAAAGTCACCAAAAGTCAAAAAAAGTTAAACGCAAGGTCACAGTCTAACAGTGGAGCTGTGTTGGGAACCAGCAGCCAAGAGCTTCCATGGAAACTTTCTACCCATGTTAATTAGATTTAGTTGGCAGTTCCTTTTCTGCCCATTCTTTTTTAAACTTGTGGAAGCACTTTGCAGTACTGGGAGACACCATTTCTAACGGCAATGGAGCTAGATTCTAAAAATATCAAAAGATGCCCAAAGCAAATACCTTTAACCCATAGTTGTGTTTGATCAAATTAAAAAATGACAGTTTCATTGACCACAAATTGAGCAGAAATATTTTGCATACAAATCTTTAAATAGTTTAACCACATTAAGAAAAATACATTTGTTAATTTTTTTTAATAGTGAAGCCACAAGTTTTGCACATTATCCAAACAGAATACCTGAAATGTTGATATTTCAGCCCTTTCGGGTTAAAACAAGAGAAAAGGACAACCTAACAAGAGTGAAAAGTTTGGGTTAGGTGACCTATAGTTCAAAGATGTCCCTGGTCAGGTAGACTAAATAAAAGTGTATTCCCAATTGCTCCAGGACATTCGTGTAATTTACTTGTGAGCTCTCCCTCAAGCCTTGAGAGACTTCAGTGTTGAACCACCAACTGAAAGAGGGTATTTTCCATTAGTATGAGTGACAACATTTCATGGCTATTAATTTAGTTTGTTATATTTAGCCGATTTGAATAGACTTTTCTAGCAGGTGAGGCTGTCAAAGAACTAAATATGGAGCAACTACAAAAAGTAAATTTGCAGCATGACCAAATTATACAAAAAGCATAGGAACTGTTCTAGCAGATATGTTTTAGAAGTCTCTTTTGATAGGCAGGGAATAATTGTCTTTGTCACCCTGTAGTCATGCCATCAAATCTGTTGGGCAAAGTACCGCTACTGATTAATCCAGTAGACTCACCAGTCAAGTCCCCCTAGTTAGAAAATGGAAAAAACCCAGTTAGTCATGTTAATTATTCTGTTGTTACAAATGAAGACTAATACTTTCCACATATTGCGATCCAAGTTACTGGCCGCAGTCTTGGATTTTATAGTTCTATATGAATAGATTCAATTTACTAAACTATTAATCATGCTTCAGAAGAATTAACCATTCTTGGATGGCAGATCTACCACAAGCCTCCATTGCCACAACCTCCAGATGGCTTACGACCTACGGCAACTCCTCGACTACTGCAAGCCAACAAATTGGCTCTCGCACACCAGACACGCATTTTGCTTTATTTTAGGTTTTCAAGCATCTTAAAATACCCAAATCATCGCTCCAATACACAAGTCAGCCAATGGCCTACAAGGAAATGCTGAAGCTAGTGTTAGTGATGGCGATAGAAATGGACAAGCTTGCGTGTACAAATATGCAACTAGAATTGCAAGGTTCACAGCCCAGTTGCATAAGTGGTCACAACCGTTGGATTGTAAGCAGAGGTAAAAAAAAAAATTCCCACAAACTAGTCAACATGGTCAATTGAAAGCCTGTACAAAACGACCCTGGAATAGTCAAATGCAGCTTTACTGCGGATGAATTAAGCCAAATTGCATAAACATCCAATGGTAAACAGTATACAAATGCAATCAAGGTTGCACTCACACTAGGCCATCTGGCCGTGACCGTCGTAACTGTGGCCTGGCCACGGTAGGCTCTTGTACATACGCCATCACGTCGCTAGCATCCAAACAATTCTACCAAACCTTAACCAACTAGTGAAAAATGGAACAAAACTTTAGCACACACCCAGTGACTAATCACCTTGTCCAGGGGTGTTCCAACGTGGTTTACCAGAGGGCCTTGTGAACTTAAAGTAAGCCACACATTTGACAGAGACAGCACGGAATGACGTTAAACTAAGCTAATCTACAGGTTACTAGTGCTAGTGCAATTACATGAGCATTTTGCACAATATTTGTACTCCAATGCAACGCACAGCAGGCTTCTTCAGAAACCCGTAGCCTTCTACATTGAAGGGCAACTGTAACAAATCCTGACCAAGACCCAAAGATGGCTCTGGAAGCCACTACGGCCCACGCAGCATATTACTGCGTGGACCGTGGTGGCTTCCAGATCAACCCTTCGGTGGACCATTCATACACATGTATTCCGAGGATGTTTTGAAGACACTGGAGTCCCATGGCACTAGATTCCTTTGAAGACTAAGTGGGTATGGGGGGGCCCAAAGGGGGCCCCCCCATAGATCTTGTCAGTCAGTCATCTAACACCTGTTAAGAAAAACACACACACATCACAAGATACAAATCAGCAAAGCTAGGTTAACAAACAGCGGCAACATGCATGTCAAGGTGCAAAGAGCAGGGTTACTGATGGCTTGTGTCCGAGGAGACAGCCCAAAAACTTCAACATTTAATAAAGGAAAATAACTTTTACTCACTGCGGTGGTTTGTTTCGAAGTGCCATGCTGGTAGCAATATTGGTCTGGGCTGCTCAGTCAAATGCCCACAAAAACAAACACGCAACAACGCATGCTTCCAGTTTGTATAAAGTGACAATTGTGATCTGCAATATAGATCGAAAACTTCCAACACTCCCTAAACTCAACCACGATTGACACAGGCCGATGCAAAGTAAACCAAAACTATTGTGTTCACCTTTAATGGGTGCGTGACAGGTGATCTCAATTAGAGCTAATCAGAAAGAACACACTGTGATCGGCCATGAGTGAGACGTTCAAAATGAGAACGAGGATTTAACACCAGACGGAATTGTTACCATTCAAATTCAAATTTCTTTATTATTGGATAGGGTATGATATCAATGATTTGGGCTTTGAGTAGGCCTATATTTCTTAAATATATTTCTTAAATTTTTTCACCCCTTCGCCTTTTGAATATGAAATGTATAATCTCAGCCTCTCTATAATTTGCCCAACACATATTTTATTGTTCAAATAAAATCCCATCCTTATTTTGCCATTCATATTGAATCTTTACTGTCTTTCATTGTACAACACAATCATCTAATAATTATTCATAACGCTCTTCCATCTCCTTGGCTGCATTAAGACGAGGCTCGGGTCAGAGCAAAGATCGGGATCCACACATGATAAGGGATAAAGTTATTTATTAGAATAAAGTAAGTATCATGAAATCTGTAAAGGGATTAGTCTAGTGTATGGAAGATTAGAAAATGTGCGATTATATGGTTTGGACAGAAAACCAGTACCAAAATCACAAGGACCGACCGAGCCAGAACGGAGGAAACTTACCCAGACAGACAAAACAAATACTGGGAACAACAAACCATCTTTACCATGTTGGAAATACCCAAACAAAATGCAACAAACCAAACCTGAACAGCAAACCAACATATGTGACCAACCAACTGAACTACTGACCAAACACACAATTCTTTCGACTAGCCTATGTATATGGGCAGTGGAAAGTGTGCTGTGGGGATGTTGAATAGTGTTAACATAAAACAAAACATGGAACCAATCCAAAGGTCCAAAACCTTAAGGAACCACCCTAAACAGAACCCAAGCCCACCTGCCTCTGTGGAAAGAAAGAGAGACTGGCTAAAGCCTGCGTGGCAGACCTGCACAGGTGCACCTCATCAGCTGACAAGCCTCTCAGCCCCGCCCAATGGCTACCTGTAGCAGGTAGGCAAACACAGAGGACCCAGCAGACGAAGGAGAGAGAGAGCAGTCACAGCTGTCACATCTGTTGCCTGAAGATTCTTTGTTTGTCTCCAACAAAACCTTCCAAACAGATGAATCATTTGCTCATCCCAGAAGTGTCAAATTACTTTTGTGTGTCAAAACGGGCAGGGTGGTCGTGGACTGCTGAAAAATACTATGCTTGTTTTGTATGTAGAATAAAATGCCATTGTACATAAAAAAAAAAAAAAAGGAAAGACTTTCACAATGCAGGATTCTGGGAATGCAGTGATGGAATCCTGATAACACCTGTGCCCTAATAAATGGGCTCAAGATTCTGAGTCTGCCTGCAAGAGGTTGTGTGTGTGTGTGTGTGTGTGTGTGTGTGTGTGTGTGTGTGTGTGTATGTGTGTGTGTGCGATTGCGTGCTCCTGCGCACGAACGTTAATCTATTGAAGCGTGTTCCAGAGCACAATAGTCCGACTTTTTGCGTGTTACACAGAACGAAATGTAAACCAATGCATTCTGAATGGGAGTGTTCTAAGACAATTATATCTGTACGGAGCTCCATAAGGGACATTAGGGAGAATGCTCCCGGACAGAACCTTAGTTTGGAAGTCATGCTTAGTGACACGACAAATAGCCTACTTCCAATTGAAATACAAAATTTAGAAAATAGGCCTACGTGTCCCTGATCACGTTTCAATAGATTAAATAACGTGACAGTGTCACGTATTTCCGTGAGAGCATACCCGTACTTCCATGAGTATACTTAAAGGAAGTATGCTATCCGCACTATCTACTACGTTATTTTTTCAGATGTGAGTGCTGTTCCAAAAACTATAAAAACTACTCTATTAATGCATGTGGAAAATGCGCCGACTTTGGCTCAGCCTGGCTCCGCCTCTTCCGCTACGTAGCTAAGATGGCTGCCGTTGAGTACGGGGAGTGTCCATGGACGTGTCCTTCGATCCACACTTCAGGATTAGCCCGTTTTGAGTACGGCATCCGGGCAGGCGCGGCGTCATGGGTGGGCCTGACGGGCCTGGGCCCACCCACTTGTACAACTGGCCCGCCCTAAATGACAGCGTGATTATTTAATTATTTTTCATAATTCAAATTAACATCTACATTAATAATAAAGACTAAAAAAACATCCAGCTAAAAAGGAAAGATCATATTTATTATGTTATTAACATGTGTGAAGTCTGCGCCAGTATTGTTTTGTGGTTGTCATAGTAAACTTGCCGCCTTTTTACGTCCTGTACAGTTTACGTTTGGCATTATCGAAATCCACAATGGAGCTCATCCGTAATTATTAGCATACAGATACAGATTATTAGCATAGGCCTACAGCATGGCTCGACAGACATCACTTTCCAACTATATCAAGAGAGTTAGAACGGAGTCACCAGATGCTGCCGGACCGGCGACAGCACCTGCACCAGCTAGGCAAGCTGTGGGATTAGCGTGGGAAGAGGGGCCTATTGGCGGGCAAGAAGGAGCAGCCAGCCAGTCAAGCTCCGCTGGTTCATTGGCTCCAGTGGACCTGTCGGCAATAGACGAACCGGCTGCACAGCCGAAACTAAAGAAGTACCCCATCACAGTTTTTGGGCACAAGGACAGGAGCTTCTCATCACACTGGTACAGATTTTTAGAATACAGTGTAAGCATGCCATCAGGATTTACATGTAGTTTAAGTTAAATTATAAATTATTTAACCAAAGTGCGAACACGTTTCATGATTATGATCTTGTGAACTGAAAAACTAGACGTTCCGGATGTTGTTGCTGTTTATATTTGATCGTGAATAACATTGATACAAATAGTGGCCCATCCTAAATTACTCTGGCCCATCCGAAATTGAAATCCTGGCGCCGCGCCTGCATCCGGGTCCTTGAAGTATACTCCTTTTCGCCGGATCTGAATTGGAACGTACTGCGTACTCAAATTTTGGCTAGTAAGTACGGACAGTACGGGTATTGGAACACGGCACAGGTTCGAGCGTGTGCATGGGTTGAATTGCGTGTGTCTCACGCCGAATGCATGAGACATGAGAGCCCTGTACTTACGTGACACAAACCAGCACCGCAAACGTTCTCTCCCGCTTGAGTTTACGTCTTTCTTTATAGGTTCATGGGTCTGATTCGCCGATTTGGCTATAGATTGTCTCATTACACGCTAAATAATATAATTATAGCCTAATTATATATAGCCTATACATATATATAGGCAATATATATAATTAGGCTATATATATATATATATATATATATATATATATATATATATATATACATATAGCATTTGTGGTTTTGGCATAAACATAACGGGTGCACTGTACTATCTGCGCACACCCTTTCTGAAGCCTCTCTCTCTCTCGCTCTCTCTCTCTCTCTCTCTCTCTCTCTCTCTCTCTCTCTCTGTCCCTCCCTCTCTCTCTTTCTCTCTCTCTCGTACAGTTTAGTTAATTGTCTTGGAACACTACCATTCAGAATGCATTGGTTTACATTTCGTTCTGTGTAACACGCAAAAAGTCGGACTATCGTGCTCTGGAACACACTTCAATAGATTAACGTTCGTGCGCAGGAGCACGCAATCGCGTGATACCGGTTTGGATAATCCTAGGTCGTAACTACTACAACAAATTTACTGTGGGAGAAAGACTTCAGAAGGCTCAGATGTCGTCAGATCTTCAGCACGCACTGTTAAGGTCACTTGTTATGTCACTTGGTCAGTTGCTATAAGAAATAAAGTTTTAACTCGATGAGCCAAACAAGTAAAGAATGCGATTAGGGTTTTCTTTTTCTTTTCTAGCTCTAACCCCTCCTCTGGTGGACAGTGGTGCCAGATTGGGCGAGCTGAAGTGCGCCGCAGTCGTCTCTCCAGCAGGTGTCACTGTGGAGCAGCAAGTGGACACCATCGAGCGTGTCTTCAAAGAGCACATCACCACTAGGAATGCTTAGAGATAAGTTTGAACCTTTTTGAATTTATTAGTAGAAATTTACAATCTGCAATTCAAATATCTTAGATCAACTACATTTCGTACGACATTTGTTTCATGTGCCAATGCAATTATTATACAGTTTATTCGATTCTTCTTCATTGGGGTCCAGATGTTATGGAAATGTGCACATGGCATAGCAAGCTGAAGATGCAATAACTTCCTATTGGTCGATGGTTGTAACTTTAGTGTGGGGGGAGGGGGGGGCTAACCCTGCACCTGTCTCTGGCCACCGCCAAAGTCACAAATGCACAAATACAAGCACGCACACACGAGAGAGAGAGAGAGAGAGAGAGAGAGAGAGAGAGAGAGAGAGAGAGAGAGAGAGAGGAACCAACAGAGAAAGAGAGAGAGTTCCTTGTCTCCTCAGACTCCTGCTTGGTGAAAGTATAGACTGTGTGTTGAAGTATAAAGGCTACCATGATGACGTTGCTGCAAAATGGGGAGATTGTTGCGCACGATGGCCGATATGACCTGCCGTTTTTGTTCTGCATGTTTGGGAGACATGGCCCCGCCGTGGCCCTTCTCATAGCCCTGCTTCTGTTCCTGATGGGATTATTCAGTGTTTCCCAGAAGGTGCTGGCCCTCACCAGATACTTAAGGAGAAAAGCGCATCGTAAACAGGTGAAAAAGGATGCAGTCGTGGAGAAAACAGGTACAGAGTAAACGCCGTAACGTTCATTAATTCATCCTTAATGTCCCTTTCATGCACGTTTTTCTAACATCCTTATGGAAGGCCAGTCCCTGTGTGGTACAGAAGCACGAGAGGACAAGCCTGTTATAATAAAGATGTTGGTTAAGAAACAAAAAAGGATTAAGTTACTAACGAAATGTCATGTTCTTTAGAATTACCCAAGAGTGACACGCAGGTCCCACGGGTGTTTTACCCTGTTTGGGACACTGGGCCGGAGAAGAGGGCTGGTTATATTCCTAACAGCAGCATTGAAGTGAGTAGTAAACAGCAATGTCTTGAGAACTATGTTCTCAAAATAAAAAGAGGGTCAAAATGTCAAACATAATATGAACCCCAGACTTTGAGGCACACGAGATAAAGATAGGTGCAGTAATGTCTTTTCAGAATGATTCTGACCTTTAAACAGCCCCAAGTGGGCCTATTCAGTAATGTAACGTTTCTGCACCAGTGACAGTACATTAACAATACATTAACAACCCAAAGTAGGCCTATTCACCAATGCAGGATTTCTGCCTCAGTAACAATACATTAACAACACATTAACAACACCAAGTAGGCCTATTCATCAATCCAGGATTTCTGCCACAGTAACAATACATTAACAACATATTAACAACCTCAAGTAGGCTTCATCATTGAGAGATATATTGTCTCCACATTTATCCCCCACCATGTGCTTATTATACAGTATGAGCACAAAACAAACAATTACATTGAATAAAGAAAATAGGAATATATTCCATAACTCCCTGCACATCCCTTGCCATGGGTGTGCAGGGAGTTATGTTGTACGCTTATTTTGTTGGCAGTTTTATTGAAACCATGTACTTCCTAACTACCACAGCATATTTTCTATTGAATATATATATATATTTTTTTTTTTTCTGATGCCAGACATGTTGTATACATAAAATGTTACCGGAATATGCTATTGGCTAATTCTGCCCATTTCTAGGGTGTTGGCTGGGACATAACAAAAACACATACAACCTTTTATTAATGTTTTTACTACTGAGTTAACCCAATAATCTCATTTGTATATTTGAACCCACAGGTCTTCAGCCAAAAAACACACAATGAAGATGCTAGGGACCACAGCACTGTGGCCTCACTTGGTTTGGTCGAGTGCCAGACTGATTCCTCGCACGTTCATAGTGCTGTCGCATCTGCCAGGGAAATATATACACTCCATCAACAACCACAGGTCAATGAGATTCACATCACAGACAATAGTAGCTTGGACAGGGATCCAAATGAGGGACCAACTGTGGAACTTACAACGGGACTGTTTGTGGGGAACGTGGAAGAAGTGTGTTTGGACAATGGTGAGGCCCAAGATGAGGAGATGGGGGAAGGTTGTGAAAAGAGGGAGATATATAGGGGGTTGGCTATGGACAACTTTGAGCATAACAAATGTCCTCAATGGACAGACCATTCTGTTCTGTCATGTTTTCAGAATCAAAGTCCCCCTGAGCAGAACCCATCTCAAGAACATGATCAAGACTGTTTAATCACATCAGATATAACCAGTCCATCTCGGGAGGTACCAGAGGGTCCTGAAGATTATCTCTGCAGAAACCAGAACATGGTATCTGCAGATGTCGTCGTATGCAAAATGGATTCCTCTGATTTGTATTTTACTGTAGCTTCTGCCATGGATACAGGTCCAGTCCATCAACCACCCAAGATAAATGAGGAGATTCACATCACAGACAATGCTAAGTTCGATGAGGAACCAAATGAGGAATCAACGGTGGAACGTACAACTGGATTGCCTGAGGGGGATGTGGGAAAACTAAGTTTTGGCAACGTTGAGATCCAAGCTGAAGAAATGGGACAGTGTGAGAAGAAGATGGAGCTGGATATGGTGACCATGGAAAACCTTTCTGGGCCAGTGTGTGTCGAGAGCAAAAGTCTGCCTGAGACGCTGGCCCCTACAGAACCTGATGACGAATGTTTCATCACGAAAGAGGCAGCAAATCCAGACACCAACACCCTACCCCACCAACACCATACTGCTGAGGTAACAGTTCTAAAAACGAATGAAGGTGATTCAATCAATGTCCACAACACTGTAGAGTCTGCTGATGTCGTTGAGAATAAAACAGATTCCTCTGATGTCAGTAGTACTCTCGCAGTTGCCATGGATACAGATTCACCTCCCTTGTTCAGTGGTGATCTACCACAGACTGTCGGCCAAAGAGAAGAAGTTGTGTCAGCATCTGAAAACAGCGGGTCAGGCCTGGGTTTAGAAGACAGCTGGGACCCATCCATAAGAAGCATTGGAGAGGGGTCTGCTACTCAAAGCCTGCCTGGAAGCCCTGTGCCCCCTGGTCCATCTCAGGAGGATTCTGGTCCTGCAGAATCCAACGTGATTCCTGGTTCTGATTCGGTCCACCAACTTTTAAACCCAACAGAAACTCAGAACCAGCTCGGTGACATTTCTGAAGCTATCAGATATGGAACTGGGATTTACGCAAGTGATATTGCACCAGTTAGCAAGCAACCCTCAATCAGAGATGAAATTCACATCACTGACAATATTAACGTTGATTCGGAACCACATGAGGATCCAACTGTGGAACTTCAAACTGGATTGGCTGTGGGGAATGTGGAAGACGTGTGTTTGGACGACGTTGAGACCAAGGCTGGGGAGATGGCGGAAGGTTTTAAGAAGAGGGAGATAGATAGGGGGGTGACTATGGAAAACATTGAGCATAACCAAGGTCCCCCTGAGCAGCACCTATCTAAAGAACATTATCAAGACAGTTCCATTGATTCAGACATAGCCAGTCCTTCTGAGGATGTACCAGAGGTTCTTGAAAACGATGCCATTATGGACCAGAATACTGTAGAGTCTGCTGATGTTGTCGTATGCAAAACAGATTCCTCTGATGGTAATAGTACTGTAGCTTCTGCAGTTGATACGGACACACTCCAGCAACAACCCAAGATAAATGAGGAGATTCCAATTACAGAAACGACCATGTTTGATGAGGAGCCAACCGTGAAACGTAGAACTGGATTGTCTGAGGGGCATGTGGAAGAACTGTGTTTGGACAACGTTGAGTCCCAAGCTGAGGAGATGCGAAAGTGGGGGATGAAGATGGAGCTGGATACGGCAGAGACCATTGAAAATCTTTCTGGGCCGGTATGTATCGAGAGCCAAAGTCCCCCTGAGACACTGGCCCCTACAGAACCTTATGACGAATGTTTCATCACTAAAGATGAAGAACATCCAGACACCAACACTCATACTGCTGAGGTTGCAAATAAAACACATAATGAAGATGATTCCATCAATGTCCACAACAGTATAGAGTCTGCTGATGTCCTTGAGTATAAAACCGATTCGTCTGATGTCGGTAGTACTCTAGCAGTTGCCATGGATACAGATACACCTCCCTTGCTCAGTGGTCATTTACCACAGACTGTCGACCAGGTTGTGTCTGCATCTAACAACAGCAGGCCAGGCCTGAGTTTTGAAGAAAGCAGGAATCTATCAGTAAGCACCACCAGTGTTGGGTCTGCTACTCAAAGCCTGCCTGGATGCCCTGTGCCCCCTGGTCCATCTCAGGAGGATTCTGGTCCTGCAGAATCCAACGTGATTCCTGGTTCTGATTCGGTCCACCAACTTTTAAACCCAACAGAAACTCAGAACCAGCTCGGTGACATTTCTGAAGCTATCAGATATGGAACTGGGATTTACACAAGTGATATTGCACCAGTTAAACAGCAACCCTCAATCAGAGATGAGATTCACATCACTGACAATATTAACGTTGATTCAGAACCACATGAGGATCCAACTGTGGAACTTCAAACTGGATTGGCTGTGGGGAATGTGGAAGACGTGTGTTTGGACGACGTTGAGACCAAGGCTGAGGAGATGGGGGAAGGTTTTAAGAAGAGGGAGATAGATAGGGGGGTGACTATGGAAAACATTGAGCATAACCAAGGTCCCCCTGAGCAGCACCTATCTAAAGAACATTATCGAGACAGTTCCATTGATTCAGACATAGCCAGTCCTTCTGAAGATGTACCAGAGGTTCTTGAAAACGATGCCATTATGGACCAGAATACTGTAGAGTCTGCTGATGTTGTCGTATGCAAAACTGATTCCTTTGATGGTAATAGTACTGTAGCTTCTGCAGTTGATACAGATACACTCCAGCAACAACCCAAGAAAAATGAGGAGATTCCCATTACAGAAATGACTATGTTTGATGAGGAGCCAACCGTGGAACGTAGAACTGGATTGTCTGAGGGAAATTTGGAGGAACGCGGTTTGGACAACGTTGAGATCCAAGCTGAGGAGATGGGAGAGTGTGGGAAGAAGATTGAGCTGGATATGGCGGCGACCATGAAAAATCTTTCTGGGCCGGTATGTATCGAGAGCCAAAGTCCCCCTGAGACGCTGGCCCCTACAGAACCTTATGACGAATGTTTCATCACTAAAGATGAAGAACATCCAGACACCAACACGCATACTGCTGAGGTAACAGATAAAACGCCTGATGAAGATGATTACATCAATGGCCACAAAACTGTACAGTCTGCTGATGTTGTTGAGTATACAACTGATTCCTCTGAGGTTAATAGTGCTGTAGCTCCTGCAATAGATAAAGTCAACCAACCACCTCCGGTCAATGACGAGATTTACGTCACAGATAAGATAGACTTTGATGAGGAACCAGATGAAATACCAATCATAACTACAGACACGACCACTCCTCCTAATATAGTGACAGAAAGCAGCCAGACTTTTGAAGATGAAAACCCGGACACCACCCGGGTGAGGCACGAGGTTGGGGACTTGAACCCATAACCCTGGCTGGTGTTAACACCTTTCAATTTGGGAACACCATTCTACAAAAGGGTGCCTTTATGCGCAGTAGAGGGCATTCTGTTCCTCTCTCTGCTCTCAAACATCAGTTAATATATTACTAAACCATTTTTTCAGTACAACTTCTCTCCAGGTTCTAAGTCAGTAGATGAGTTAAAAGCACTTTTGAGTACAAAGCTCCGGTTACATCTCAGAGCTTTGCTTTGAGTGCAGGGTGCTAAGGCTAACATGCTAACGTGATGTGAAGTGAGCTGACTTTGGAAGGTTAGAGGTAAGCCCTAATATAGATCCAGGGCTTACAGATGACACCACAGTCAGTCACACACACACACACACACACACACACACACACACACACACACACACACACACACACACACACACACACACACACACACACACACACACACACACACACACACACACACACACACACACACGTCCACATGCTTCCTGTTCATCAGGCATGGAACTCTTAGACACGCTGACTGATAATCCCAACAGGGGCTCACGTTGGATCGCTGTGAAGACATGAGCGCCAAGCAGTGATTTGACCTCTGGCGTAGCCTTCCAACAGGGAATGCCACCACACAGTGATCTAATTGGACAATATATAGGGCAAACTTAAGTCTCATCAATAATTGTTTAGGATGTTTTCATTTGTTTTCATTTTTTCTCACTTGCCTGGCTTGTATATTGTGATGTATCATCCATCTGCTAATCTCAAAAGTTAGATGGATATAACAAACCACTGGGAGAAGAGAAGACACACACACACGCACACACAACCCCAGAAGCGATCATTCATGGATGTCCCAGTGTTTTAGAAATGTGTCTAACACGTTGACATGTTGCCATGGCTCTCAGCAGGTAGAGTGTATGTGACGTTTATGTTAATGTATGTGATCCGAGGTACGGCAGCCAGACCGGCCTGTAGGCAGCCAGACTATTTATAAAGCCTGCCTCTCCCCATTCTTCATGGTGTGACCTTCACTGTCAGTGCACAGGCCTGTAAAATGAGAAGCATGCACAGTTTAAAATAGAGACCTACAGGAGCCAACAGTGTTATTTATGTATTTTAGATACTGATTAGTATTATTTATATTGGATGACTCAGTTCAACTCAGATTCTCCAGAATCTGTAATCGTCGTTTATTTTTGTATTTGGGCAACATTGTTTTGTTTGTCAAATGAATTTGTAATAAAGAACAGATGTATTTAATAATGTATATGTATTATTTATAAGAATGAATTTGATGTGTGCACACTTATAGCTATGAGAAACCAAAGAACAGTTGAAGTTAATGATTTCCTTAACTATGTTTGTATTTTTATTCTTTGACATCATGACACAGCAGAATGGCATTTCAAGTAAGAATTACAAAATAGTTGTTGAAAGATAGAAACAAGGCAAAACGTAAAAATTCAAATTAGCAAAATGCAATTAAACATCCTCAATTTACAATATCTCTAACAATACCAAGAAAATCAGCCAAATATTACTTTGTGGTAATTCTGAGAAACATTTGCCACAAACATTGGATATGAACAAGAAAATAGAAGGTAGAAGACACCGTGAACAAGGAATATTGTTTGGGCTCTCAACATCTTCTTCCACTCATGGTTGCATTTTACCCACGAACCCTTGGGGCAGAGGTCAGTTCCTAATCCCGAGCGCTGCAGCCCTTAGAGTCAGCGATGATGACGTTCTTCAGGGATCCAGAGTCAGTCCAACTACGGCTCTTGCCCCCTAGTGTACCATGGAGGTCCTGGCTATAGATTCTCTTCTCCGTAGTTTGGGAGAGTGGGACTAGCTTAGCTTCCCAGTCCCACCAACCATATTAACAGATTGGGAGACAGAGGAGCTAACCGGCTAGCTAACTGGCTCGGTAACCATCTAGCTTGCGCGTGGGGTTCCCAAACCAGGGATAAAAAGGATTGATTGAAATAGATTGAAAAGAGTGACCAGCAATTGCTTGAGTTACGCCAAGCTCTGACCTCCGCAGGCCATCTGTAGTAGCCTGGGAACCAGAGCAAACTGCAAGCTCATGTTTCATTTGCCCTGGCGTATGCGTCTGCCTCCCTCCCCACTCAGACATATTTCCACCAGTCAACGTCCGGGGTCGGTAGATTATGGTGCAGCCTTTATACGATAACAGTACAGAGGAGTTCCCTATGTGAGCATTTTTTATAAAAACCAAGATGGCTGCTTCTGGTGTGTGGTTGCTCTGATTGTCTATCCAATTGTGTCCAGAGGGTTTTACGTCTGCCTTGATAACACCAATGGAAGAAAAAAAAGTCTCAGGGGTTCTGGACTAGGCATTTGCTAACTGATCTGGGAATGTCAGGCTGGATTGTGTGACTGCATTGAGCGAGGCAGCTTACCGCTTAACCTACACTCCCCTTGCACTCACTGTAAACTTACCACAAACACTCATTAAAAAACATATGAAATTATTCCAAAAAGACGGTACTTCCATACGACACACGAATAACAGAAGTTGACACGGAATCAGAAACCCTAATGCTGGGCCGGACTTTTTCTGGGCTGGATTGGTGTCAATTGAGTGTGACATGGTTAAATTCTTGTCACTAGGATGATGGGTCAGTGGTTAGGGGTAAGGGGTGCTGGTGTGGTCGGGGTTGGAACCCAATACCGTTTAGCTGGAATTAAATCAATCCAGTACCATGACACACTAGAATATCCTGTGAGGTCATTTTGAATGTGATACCTTACTGGTGCTTAGAGTAATTTTTAAATACTTTCTGTTTAACGTTACAAAGGCACAAGAAATGTAATCATTTGGTTAATGGTCCCCCCTAAACTCACACATTTTCTGAGCTAAATTCTCTGTCAAATCTTTCCTCTGCCGTCAATCAGTCAATACTGCCAAGGAAATTAAAACAAGGATTTGTGGACAGGGGGGGTGTCAACAAAGAGACACACTGGAGACATGTTCTTGCGTTAGTCATTCAAATCTATTTGGTCATAAAAGCAGAAAGTTGCTTTGAGCGAAACCCACCAACCAATTCTTTCAAGACGCCAATAAGGAGCAGGTAGCTCTACGATGACTACTTAGTCAGCAGACATTGGGGTTTGAACCCAGAACCTTTTCAGCTGGGAGTCAAACGTCCTAACTAATACACTATCCTACCCTTTGTGAATGTGTCTTCTATACCCCTTTTCCATTGAAATGACGTAGTTTACAAACACATTAACCGCAAAGACAACCCTGACCCCATAAGGGAAGATTTCTAGTCCATTTCCTCATCCACCTCCACCTCCAGATTCACCTACTTCTCATCCATACTTTAGGAGCAGACTGCTTCCTCCTTACTTCTCCTCCTCCTCTTCCTCTGTCCCCTAGGAGCACTGTGCCACCTCCTCCTCTGTCCTCTAGGAGCACTGTGCCACCTCCTCCTCTGTCCTCTAGGAGCACTGTTCCACCTCCTCCTCTGTCCCCTAGGAGCACTGTGCCACCTCCTCCTCTGTCCCCTAGGAGCACTGTGCCACCTCCTACTCTGTCCCCTAGGAGCACTGTGCCACCTCCTCCTCTGTCCTCTAGGAGCACTGTGCCACCTCCTCCTCTGTCCCCTAGGAGCACTGTGCCACCTCCTCCTCTGTCCCCTAGGAGCACTGTGCCACCTCCTCCTCTGTCCCCTAGGAGCACTGTGCCACCTCCTCCTCTGTCCCCTAGGAGCACTGTGCCACCTCCTCCTCTGTCCCCTAGGAGCACTGTGCCACCTCCTCCTCTGTCCTCTAGGAGCACTGTGCCACCTCCTCCTCTGTCCCCTAGGAGCACTGTGCCACCTCCTCCTCTGTCCCCTAGGAGCACTGTGCCACCTCCTCCTCTATGCCCTAGGAGCACTGTGCCACCTCCTCCTCTGTCCCCTAGGAGCACTGTGCCACCTCCTCCTCTGTCCCCTAGGAGCACTGTGCCACCTCCTCCTCTGTCCCCTAGGAGCACTGTGCCACCTCCTCCTCTGTCCCCTAGGAGCACTGTGCCACCTCCTCCTCTATGCCCTAGGAGCACTGTGCCACCTCCTCCTCTGTCCCCTAGGAGCACTGTGCCACCTCCTCCTCTGTCCCCTAGGAGCACTGTGCCACCTCCTCCTCTGTCCCCTAGGAGCACTGTGCCACCTCCTCCTCTGTCCCCTAGGAGTGCTGGGCGGGCTGCTCCTCCTCCGGGACCCTGTTGAGGGCTGTGATGGGGCGGTACAGCTGGGGCTGGCCCTGGGAGAGGGGGGAGTCGGACTGGGGGAAGAGGAGGGCCGTGCGGATCTTCTGCGGGCGCCTCAGGAGGAAGCGGCCGGAGGTGACCAGCTCGCCGTAGCCCTGGGCGTGGGAGAAGGCGTAGCCGGAGCGCCGGGTGCTGATACGTCGGGCCGGGGGCCGGCGAGGAGCAGGAGCCGGCAGCGCCTCCTTACGCACCTTGTGTCTCACCTGGAGGAGGAGGGAGAGGGAGGGGAGGAGGGGGGAGGAGGAGGGAGACGGAGGGGAGGAGGGGGGAGGAGGAGGGAGGAGGAGGAGGGAGACGGAGGGGAGGAGGGAGGAGGAGGAGGGAGACGGAGGGGAGGAGGGGGGAGGAGGAGGGAGACGGAGGGGAGGAGGGGGGAGGAGGAGGGAGGAGGAGGAGGGAGACGGAGGGGAGGAGGGAGGAGGAGGAGGGAGACGGAGGGGAGGAGGGAGGAGGAGGAGGGAGAGGGAGGGGAGGAGGGAGGAGGAGGAGGGAGACGGAGGGGAGGAGGGAGGAGGAGGAGGGAGAGGAAGGGGAGGAGAGAGGAGGAGGAGGGAGAGGAAGGGGAGGAGAGAGGAGGAGGGAGACGGAGGGGAGGAGGGAGGAGGAGGGAGAGGGAGGGGAGGAGAGAGGAGGAGGAGGGAGAGGGAGGAGACGAGAGAGGAGGAGGAGGGAGGAGGGAGGGGAGGAGAGAGGAGGAGGAGGGAGGGGAGGAGAGAGGGAGGGGAGGAGAGAGGAGGAGGAGGGAGAGGGAGGGGAGGAGAGAGGAGGAGGAGGGAGACGGAGGGGAGGAGGGAGGAGGAGGAGGGAGAGGGAGGGGAGGAGAGAGAAGGAGGAGGGAGGGGAGGAGGAGGAGGGAGACGGAGGGGAGGAGAGAGGAGGAGGAGGGAGAGGGAGGGGAGGAGAGAGGAGGAGGGAGAGGGAGGGGACGAGAGAGGAGGAGGAGGGAGAGGGAGGAGGGAAAGAGAGGGAGGTGGGAGAAGATGAGAAGGAAAATAATAAAAACAGATGGGTCTTTACACACTTTTGTTATAGTCAGCTAAAACATAAACCCAGCCATTTGTTCACCTACCAGCATCTTATCTAGTGTATGGTCTCCTGTATTGTACATGCATTCATATCTTATATAAAGTACATTGTGCAAGTGTTTGTGGGGATGATGGCTGGTTTATGCAGCCTCACCGGGCGGAGTCTGATTGGACTCTGGGGCTGGGTGAGGCTGCACACCAGTTGCACATTGAGCATCAGTGTGCACAGGTTAAACCAGACACCACACACACACACACACACACACTCGGATGGCTGCGGATCATCCTTTCCATGTTCATTATCACACCTTTGCAATACACCCATTTTTAAGACCCCCACCCTGCGTCCTTTGTCTGAAGGAGCCCAAAATAAGTCACCTAAATGGAGGGTGGCATGGACATTTGCTGCATACATAGCTAGTGTATAGACATACAGCACATATCTAAAGTATATAATAAACGTAGAACATATTTACGGTATAGAAAATAGTATTTATCTTGTGTATATTGCATAGTACATATCTAGAGTATAGTACATACAGTACATATCTAGTATATAGTACATACATATCTAGAGTAGTACATATAGTATAAATCTAGAGCATGGTACATCACTAGTGTATAGTACATACAGTACATATCTAGAGTATAGTATGTTTAGTATATATCCAGTGTATATTACACAGTACATATCTAGAGTATAGTTCACATACTGCATATCGTATGGTTCTGTAGCCTGTACCTTGTCGTTGATGGTGGGCCACAGCTGGATGAGTGTGAAGCGGTATGCGACCACGGGCAGAGCACAGAGGATGGAGGTGAGCAGGATGGTCAGCCACACGTTGGGCTGGTTCAGGGAGTTCCTCGCCGTGCCTGTCGAGGAACCGCGTCATCCCAACACGTCTCACATGCTCTGACATCATCTCAACTCCTCCCACATGCTCTGACATCATCTCCACCCCTCCCACATGCTCTGACATCATCTCAACTCCTCCCACATGCTCTGACATCATTTAAACTCCTCACATATGCTCTGACATCATCTCAACTCCACCCATATGCTCTGACATCATCTCAACTCCACCCATATGCTCTGACATCATCTCAACTCCTCCCACATGCTCTGACATCATCTCCATCATACACTAGCTGACATTACCACCCCTTTCCTCCGCTCATATGGTACATGATAGTATTTGCGGTTGTGAGATGCTGTTCAGGGCCGTTACCAGCAGAGGGCACATCACTCACCAATGAAGGGAAAGGTGGAGGTGAAGATGAGAAACATGCCGTTGCTGTACATGGTGAAGGTGATGGCAAAGTAGGCAGACAGACTGCCCCACACAAAGAACTGATTCACCGCTGTCCAATAGTGGGTGTCCAGACACAGCTTGGACAAACACACAGATAACAGGTCACTCTCAGCTCACACCTTTCACGCATTTCTCTTTCTATTCCAGCACATCAAATATATGATCTAACCTGTATGAGACCTCACCTGTACATTATCTGCCCTTTACATTCCCTACCGGCTCATTAAATCAACCTGTAAATTAACTCACTGTTGCTTACCTACCCTGTATAAGACCTCACTGTTCATTACCTCCCCTGTATATGACCTCACCTGTACATCACCTCCCCTGTATATGACCACACCTGCCGATTACCTCCCCTGTATATGACCACACCTGCCGATTACCTCCCCTGTATATGACCTCACCTCCCCTGTATATGACCTCACCTGTACATCACCTCCCCTGTATATGACCTCACCTGTACATCACCTCCCCTGTATATGACCTCACCTGCCCATTATCTCCCCTGTATATGACCTCACCTGCCCATTATCTCCCCTGTATATGACCCCACCTGCCCATTATCTCCCCTGTATATGACCTCACCTGCCCATTACCTCCCCTGTATATGACCTCACCTGCCCATTACCTCCACTGTATATTACCTCACCTGCTCATTACCTCCCCTGCATTTGACCAAACCTGTTCATAACCTCCCCTGTATTTGACCTAACCTGTTCATTACCTCCCCTGTATGTAACCTCACTGTTCATTACCTCCCCTGTATGTAACCTCACTGTTCATTACCTCCCCTGTATATGACCTTACTGTTCATTACCTCCCCTGTATGTAACCTCACTGTTCATTACCTCCCCTGTATATGACCTCACTGTTCATTACCTCCCCTGTATATGACCTTACTGTTCATTACCTCCCCCAAATATGACATGACCTTGGTACGACCTCACCTATGCCTTTACCTCCCTGTGCATTCTCACCATTGTTAAGTTACATTTGTGGTGCCTCTATTCTATTATTTACGGTAGCCATTTATCTGTTTTAGAAAGTTCTTTGTGTGTGGCGGGAGTTTCCCCGCGGTGGTGGCGATGCTGCAATGTTATGATGTGGAGGGCTTGAAATAAACAGATTCAACAAGTTGTATAGGAACAACTATTGAAATGAACCAACCCTCACCTGTATAGTGACGGCGATGAGCAGGCATGTCTGCGCCAGCAGGGCGAAGGACTGGTAGTCCACGATGTCCTTGCCGTCGTCGCGCACCGTGTCGTACATGGCGGCCCAGGGGATGAAGAAGAGGATGAGGGAGCTGTAGCAGCTGTGCATCATGCAGCGTACGAAGGCCTTCTTGCTGAAGTAGAGGTTCAGCTGCCCCGGGGAGAAGAGCTGGGGGTGCTGGGAGCTCCAGCGGTCGTTCACGTCCTGCACGCACCGTGAACCGCAATCACAATCCGAATTACATTTATTACATTATTGTACACAAGATTACAATTATTTGGCTTGGTTCCTCAACAGACACATAGCAGCAACAAGACGTACGTACCTGGTCGAAGAGGCTCATTCCGAGGACTGGCAGAGCCGTGTAGACCAGGTTGTACAGAGTGATGAACCACTCGTCGTACACAGTCTGCAGGGGAGGACACACAACCACACACACACACACACACACACACACACACACACACACACACACACACACACACACACACACACACACACACACACACACACACGCAAGGCTTAATTTCATTGGCTGAATGTTTGTTCAGGTTCACAAGGGCCTTCATTGGGAATTTAACTGTTTAACGTGTCCTTCGTTTCAATAAGTCATCCTTCATCATTAGAGGCGCAGGCCACAAAGTAGGCTCCTCCTCCTCCACAAGTTACTGCTAAAGCTAGCTACACAGGAAAACCGACTGTTCTCTGCTGCCACCTACTGGACAAAGTGTGAATGACAGCAGGTAATAAAAACGTCGGACCACAACCAGATAACCCCTTTGAATCCACTCCGTCACGCTTCACACTCACCTGTGCCGAGAAGCCGCAGAAGAAGGCGTACCAGAAGTGGACGAAGGTGAAGGTGAAGTTCTTGTAGAAGAAGTAGCGGAGGAACTTGCACATGCGCAAGTAGGACCAGCGGCCGTGCACCAGCAGGAGGCGCTGCAGGTAGCGGAACTGGGCGAAGGAGTAGTCGCTGGACAGCACGGCCTGCATGCCCTCCTGGCCGGAGATCCCCACCCCGATGTGGGCCGCTAGAGGGGGCGGAGCATATGTATCAAATCAAATCAAACTATTTATATAGCGCCTTTCATACAAAATTGCAATCCAAGGTGCTTTACAATAGAATGCAAATAATTTTTTTTTAATAAAAGGGATTCAGAAAAAACTGTATTAAATAGGTATGTTTGAGGGTTTCCTTTAAAGGTCACAGATTGTGATGTCCTCAGCTGTCCTCAGGCAGTTGTGTAGGTAGGGGCGGGGCATTTAAAGAGAGAGGACATGGCACAGAGAGGAGGGTGGGGCGAGGAGAGAGAGAGGATGGGGAAACAAGAGGGCTGGGGGCGGAGTCAGGGAGAGTAAGGTTTGTTTAGAATTTAACATGTTTAACGTACACTTTTTCTTACTTTAAAAAAAGGTGCACAAGAAATTATCATAATTTGGTCGACATGTAAATAAAAAGGCTCCTCCATTGGGAGAATGTATCCACACCCTCCCTCATGCTATCACATAAGGCGGCGGGCTTCCCCCCAGTCTCACCCTTGATCATGCTGACGTCGTTGGCTCCGTCGCCGATGGCCAGCGTGACGGCCTGCTTGTAGTGCTTCACCAGCTCCACCACCTGGGCCTTCTGCAGCGGCGTGACCCGGCAGCAGATCACCGTCTGGCACATGCACGCCGTCCGCAGCAGCTCCAGCTCCAGGTCCTTCTCCAGGGCGTACGCCTTGGGAGGGGAATTGTGGGTAATGAAGTTTGCAAACAGGAAATGGAATGTGGTCACGTCGCGCTTTGAGTGAATTTACACCCACTGAAACAGTTTACAACTAGTGCCCCACATTCACCCGTTTATGCTCCCATTCACACCGACAGTGGTGTCAGCCGTGTGAGGCAACAACCAAATGCCAGGAGCAGTTGAAGTCAGGGGACACCTCACCTCAACACACCCGGGAACAAACCAACTACAGGAACCGTTTGAGGGACTCCCTCTCCCAGAGTTTAATGGTTGATTTAGACATGTTGGCTGACTACTGAGAGCATTATGTTCGCAATTGTGTTTTATGTTAAAGTTTATAGCTTTGCTTTAGGGATTTTCTTTTCGCTTTAGTGCACTATGGGGTTACTCTTTGAAATGGACCTAAGAAAATAAATGGCATTGCCTTTGATGAGATGCATAGGCAGATGTTTAAAGATGAGTGTAAAAGAATGAGAGAAAGATGCCAAGATCAAAAGAGGATTAGCCAAAAGATTGTAGAACACAACACATGAATAGTTAATTTAGCTTCCTAGCAGTTGCCTCCCGTACCAGGCTGTGTCCGTTGATGACCAGCGCGTACTCTCCGTTCACAGCCTCATCCTCCACCTTCCTGGTCTTCTGGCGCCAGAACAGGCCGGCCCGGGACTCAACCACCACGGGCTTATCAGGAGCGTCTGGGCACATCGTCCTCCGGGCCTTCCTGCAACACAGGAGGACAGGGGAGTCAGTCAGTCAGTCATGCCGAGTAGCATAGGGAGTCCTGTTGGGTTGCCATCCTGGTTCCTCTCCTCGGTCCTACTTACTCCAGCTCTTCTCGCACACCCTCCGCCGTGTTGGCCGCGACGATGAACACCTCCGTCATGTCCTCCCGCAGCATGTTGCAGGCGTAGCCGATGTTTTCCGCCGTCTCTGTGGCAACACACACACATGCTGAGACCAGAGCCTTCCGGAACCTCTCAGAACCTCAATCCTACCAGATGGCCCGGTGCCTCCTTCTGTTTGAGGGAGTTTGCCGGGGTTTGCTTGGGAACTGCGACTGTTGGCATGTTTGGCGATTAAAACATTCCAATAATGTACATAATGAATTATCGCCATTCTCTTTTCCCCACCTTGTTTGTCCCCTGTCAGCACCCATATCTTGATGTCGGCTTTAGCCAGCTGCTCGATGGTCTGTGGGACGCCATCTTGGAGCTTGTCCTCCACCGCGGTCGCTCCAAGTAGCTGGAACCACAACACACACTGGAGTCAGAAACAACTGCTCTACCTTTAAGTGTACACTGTTAAAGCCTGTGTACCCACTTCACAGTACAATTGCTCCACAAAACCCCCCAAAAAAAAGATATTTTTTATGAATACATTTTAAACTTAAAGCTGTAATCAAAACGGTTGCAGGACAAAGTAGCCGTCTTTCTTCTTCTCTGCCAGATTACGTTTTAAAAAATTATGTTTCGAACCCAGAACATTTCAGCTTCAAAATACATTAACCGACGGCGAGGCTATCCTGCTTAATAACGATGAAATCAAACAGAAGTAAAACAAAGTGAGTGAGCGGACCATGAGGTCTTTCTCTATCTCCTCGTACAGCTCGTCCAGCCGCTCCTCCTTGCCATCCATGGCGATGTTGGCCTCATGGTGGCGCCGCCTCCAGTCCTCCATGTAGTCGTCGTCCAGGTCCTTGTAGGCCAGGGCCAGTGTGCGGAGGCCGTCCCCCGCATACTCCTGGACACACAAACAAGACAGTGTTCAGGAGACATTGAACCCAGGGAAGATCTTGTACCTCCACAGTAAATAGGCTGGTTATTCAGTATACAGGTGCATCTCAATGGATTAGGATATTGTGGAAAAGTTGATAATTTCAATAATTAAATTTAAAAAGTGAAACTCCCAAGTGTTTTTTGTGTGTTCATGAGCTGTAAGCCACAATCAACAAGATTGATGCAATGAAAGGCCTGAAATATTAAACTTTGGGTTTTGAGAATCTGTTCAACATATGAGTTTCACTTTTTAAATTGAATTATTGAATTAATTAACTTTCCCCAATATTCTAATTTATTGAGATGCACCTGTAAATATTCACAGTAAATATTGATTCTGATAATGTTAAAGCGTGTATAATTATTTTTTTAATTCACAGAAGGGAATAGAATATTATCTATAATATATATGTAGAGATGTATATATCGATATATAGTTCTCTATATATTTAGTATATACATAAGAATGCTTTATTTAGCGTGAACTTCTACAACATACTGTACTTTACTTATAATATTTGAATGATAAGCAATGACAAAGTAGAGAACAAGTCCTCCCACATGCAGTCCTTCTTTGGATTCTCTCAGTACATAATAATGCCCAATTCACCGATCCTATGGTACTCATACTCACATTGAGATGGCTGGTGGTGGTGTCCTTCAGCTTCAAACACGAAGGGTGGAGCCTCTCGTACACGATGGTGTCAGCCCCCTTACAGAACAGGATGAGCTTCCCCTTGGGGCTACGCACTGGTGACCACACACACACACACACACACACACACATAGAGGTTAGAACAGCATTCATAATAATGCTATCAGCTGTATAGGGGGATTATTTGTTTATCAACACGGCGGATGCGCAAGCAGAATGATGGCAAAAGGAAAATTTGTTTCACCGGTTGCCATGGTTATCTCCGTGTGGTAAATTTGCAGTTGCGGTGTTAATTAGCGATTTTGTCAGCTTACTGTTACATTAAACTGTAATCAGAAAACGCGGTTATATGCTATAGACCCTATAGTGTCTGTGGTATAAAGGCTGGGACAAATTTCAAATTATAAATATGTACACTTTATGTTGAAAGCATAGCGTCGCGATTCCCATTGAAACGAATGGAGTGGTGATTATTCTTCAAAAGGAGAGCTCGTAAATTGGGAAAAATGAATTAAACTGTAATCAGGCAACGCGGTTATATGTTATAGACCCTAGACTCTAGGGTCTATAGACCCTCCTCGTCCTTGTCTTACATGTGGTCCTGTCTCACCTATTGTATGTACTGTCTTACATGTGGTTCTGTCTCACCTGTCTCCCTCCTCCTCCTGTCTAACATGTGGTCCTGTCTCACCTATCACGGACATCCTCTTGCGGACGTTGTTGAAGTCCAGCACGGCCAGGAGGTCGTAGGTCACCTCCTGGCCCATCTCCATGATGCGGATGGACTCGGGGGTTCGGGATCGGAACACGAAGCCGAAGTTCCTGGCGGCCGTGACCAGGGCGCCCTCGTCTGGGGACTGGGCCTGGTAGTACAGCTCCCCTGGAACACACACGCACCGTGGGTGAGGAGGGGGGACAACAACCTCCTCCTCCTGCTGTTGGTGGTCGGGGAGAGACGGGGGCATCCTGGTATATACAGGTGCATCTCAATGAATTAGAGTATTGTAGAAAAGTTCATTCATTTCAATAACTCCATTTAAAAAGTGAAACTCATACTGTATATTCATTCATGAAAACCGTTTTCATGAGCTGATTAATCATCAAGTTTAATAACGATAAAGGCTTGAAATATATCACTTTTGGTGTAATAAATCTATATAATATATCAGCATTACTTTTTTTAAATTGAAATATTGAAATGAAGCTTTTCCACAGTATTCTAATTCATTGAGATGCACCTGTATTATGTTTTAATTGTATAGGATATCATGTCCATCATGTCAAATGTAATTATTAATTAATTGACATGGCACTTTGCACCTTTAGGAGAAAGCCCTGGCACGGTCACCTCGTGCACGTATGTTGATGAGGGCATCTGATTTACTTTGGTCTCAGGACCCATCAAATCAATAAAGTTTTCTCCTTTTCATTCTTGAAACACGCTAATGATCAACACAGCAGACCAAACAGCAGCAGACTGTATATACAATGCTAATGCTAACGGCAGCCCTCTCTGGAGCAATCCCGGGGGGGGGGGGGGGGGGGCACCAGAGAGGGTCCTCACCCTCGGTCTTCTCCTCGGGCATGACGGTGTGGCAGAGCGCCAGCAGGCGGAAGAAGTGCTGGCCGGCGAGGTCCCCCTCCCTCACCAGCTCCACCAGGCTGGGGTCGTGGAACACAAACTTGGGGTCGGCCAGCTCGTTCCAGGTGAAGTCCACCGTCTGGGTTTTCTGTAGTCACCAGAAGACAACTCAGTTCAGTTCAGTACTTTATTTTTCCCGCAAGTTTTAACTATACTTTAACACTAACACTGCAACTGCAGTTCACGATGTTGGAATGAATGGCGAAGAATTGTACAGCTTACGTCCGTAATTTCAACTCGTTGTCCCGTAAAGTCAACCACTTCCCCTGGGGAAATAGAAAAAAAACGATTTAAACATCAATTCATTAAGTTTCAACCCAAAAGTATATATTTCTTTCTAATTTAAAAAAAAGTGCAAAATATGCTGTATCTTCAACAAAATTAATAAAGTTTCTACCTATACCTCCAAATGTGTGTTTTCAACTAAATTGGACAATATTTTTGGTATATTCTCCCAAAAAAATTATAAATATTGATATGATTGAATGGTTACCTTAAAACCCAATATTGATTTATATCTACATTTTAGGGATATTGCTGATGCTTTTATCCAAAGCATCTTACAACGATTCATTCACACATCGACGGTAGAGTCAACCACGCAGGGCGACAGCCAGCTCGTCGGGAGCAGTCAGGGTGAGGCGTCCCCTCGACACTGAGCTAGTAGGAGCTGGGGATCGAACTTGCAACCTTCCGGTTAGAAGTGAACGCGCTCCACCTCCTGAGCTACTGCCGACCTATTCCCGCATGAGGCGGGAGACTTCCCCGATGCTCCTACCGTAGGACTTCCCGTTGATAGAGCACTTGTTGAAGGTCATGATGTTCTGGGTGAGGGTCCCGGTCTTGTCACTGAAGATGTACTTGATCTGGCCCAGCTCCTCGTTCAGTGTGGTGGTCCGGGCCTGTGCCGGGGTGTCGCTCTTGGGGTAGTACATCTTCCTGTCCCAGTCGATGTAGAAGCTGTTGCCCAGACGGATGATCTCCACACTGAGGTGGGACACCCACACACACACACACACAAATCAATCGTTATATTAAATGATTATTAATAAGGAAAATAATGAGGATGATATCTTTAGATCAGCTTTTTTATGTAGCATCTTTCATACAGAGGATGCCGCTGCATTCATCAGCATGAAAGTGCTCTACAAACCCGTAGACTCGAGACGTTGATCAATGCATAAATTCAGCAACGGGTAATAGTATAGTAATAGTTCTCTTTAGGGTGTACTGTTTGTCAGTTAGTCAGTTAGGGAGGCTTGATCAGTTCTTCAGCATGAGCCTACAACTGAGTTAAAACTGGCTGTCCCTTGGCGATCTTACCGAAATGAAAAGAGGTTGTTTTGGTCACCTTGCTAATGTGGGACCCAAATCAAATCTGAGTCCAAGAAATCAAGGGAGTCCCTATTGTTTTGAGGCCCAACTTAATGTTTTCAATGATTTCAATGTTATCCTCATTAAGCTTTATGAAGTTATTGCTCATCCATTTATTGACAGTAGCATTAGTATAATTTGGTTAAACAGAGATGTATGTTTGGATTATCACCCCAATAGCTATTTTAGTTTACAGTGGTGATAATGTAACCAAGCAGTAGCTTATTCACTGAGAATAGTAAAGGACTAAGACAACTTCCTTGTGCAACACCAAAACATATATGAGGCTCTCCAGACTGAGAAAGTTCTCCCTGTAATATATTTAAAGGACATATATTACATTATGATTCCTTAGGACGCAGTCAGACAGACCAACTCAAAGTGGAAGACGATGAGGAACTTGTGATAAATCTGTCTTATGCTGCACTTAACTCCAAGAGAACCAGAACCAGACCTTATTAGTGTCAGGGTTTAGTCTGCCGTCACAAAGAGCAGTAAGTGAAGTTACATTTTTATCTGTGACCAATTACAAATGCAGTGATTTTTTTATGTCAGAAAATTCACTGAAAATTCTAAATCAATTCAAAGCCATGTGCGGATTGTGGTGATTGGCTGGTTGAGGCCGCCTCACTTGACCTAAGTCAGGCTGATTAGAATCAGGGTGAGGCTGCACACCTGTGGTGCATTGGCTAATACACACACCCACACACACGTTAGCACGGACCACCTGCTCTGCTGGTTACCTTTTGCCAACTAGCCAATAATGGCGTTACATCATCTCCCTGTTGTGCTTTGTGTCGGAAGAGCCCAGCAAAGCCAATTAGATGGCGTGTGGCAGGGTCTACTTCCACTCTCCAGACACCTCCCCAAGGTCTACTTCCACTCTCCAGACACCTCCCCAAAGTCTACTTCCACTCTCACTTCCCCAGTCTCAATGAAGCATCGGTCTGTCTGCTGCCATGCCGTCTATCGAGACAGCCTCTTGTGGAGGCTGTATTTTTGTATGAAGTTAGCAGTAAAGTAGTCTGGATTGAGACAGCCTTCAAAGGCAACATAATGAGTCACTACATCATGGTGTCGCAAAAATACAGAAAGTCCTGTCAAAATCAATTGTAGCAAAAGCCGTAGCAAGCTTCTTATTTGATATAACTTAGATTTTTTTTTTTTCTTCTTAGTTTGAGCAAGTGCAGGGGATTGTGGGACATCTTGACAAACCAAGGATATGTTCACTCTGCCTCAAAACCTGCCTCGTTGGAGGAACCTCGGCAGGCAGCGTATGTTGTAAACATTAGAGTGAGCCATGAGTCAACCTCTCCCCAATGCAGCCTATTCAGGCAGCATTTTAATCGTTTGGGACCCAGATGTGTGTTCGTTGACGGGTTGAAGCCGCCTCACCTGGCCTGAGTCAGGCTGATTAGACTCTGGGGCTGAGTGAGGCTGCACACCTGTGGTGCATTGGATAATCAAGACACAGACGCACACACACATGAGAGGAGAGTTCTCCTCTCATCTGTGTCATGTCAGCATGTAGCATGTTCCCCCTGCTCTGCGGGTTACCTTTTGCCAACTTGCAATCAACTGGTGTTACAACGTCTACCTTTGTTCTGCATGTCAGAGGAGCCCAGCAAAGCCACTTATTGGGTGTGGTTGGCAGGGTCTAGTGCTACACTTAGGTCCAACAATATACTCTCTGAACCAAATATTTAACTAGCATGAATGGACTCCTGTGTAGTCCAGAGTGTCGTGTCATCCAAAGCATCTCTTTTAAACTCCATAGAAGAAACCTGATTTCAAGAAGTTATCTTCTGTAAAAGTGATCACAGATCCAGCATCTAATAGAGGCAACTTTGTGAGGAGGCATGACTTTTGCCATCGTTGTCCGTGTCACACGCTATCTCAGTGATCGTTTTTGCCCTAAAAAATAACTAAAACCTCAGCTAAAACAATGCTGGTTGTTGCAAACCAATACTTTGTTAAGCGGATAGTAGAAATAGAGAAAAGAAAAATACAAAATTAAAAGAAAGATAGAAATGAAGTAGAGAGCGTCCAACCCCAACCTTGTTAATGAGCACAGAGTGAAATATTTTCAACCTTCGATCAACGGTTTAATGGAAAATTTCACGACCAGTTACAATTCTAAGAACCACACAAATGACAAGATTAACATGAAAGAACTCAAATTGGAATCCTCCTCGAAGTTAAACACTAATTAGTATAAAGTAATTATATTGTCCACCACTAGGGGGCTTCTGAACCAACCTGACGTAGAGCGAGATGGGCACCACGGTGTTCAGGATGATGACGTAGGACCAGAAGGTCAGGAAGGCGGAGAATCCGGCGTTGACGCCTTTCGGGCGCGGGAGGAAGGCGGTGAACACAGAGCCCTCTCTCACCTCCCAGATAGCGTTACCCACCGCCAGGATGCTGCACATCACGGCCAGAAAGCCAAAGATCTGGAGAGGAGAAGGGCACTCCAACTTTATTGATGCATCAAAAGCCCTCAGTGCATTATTTAATAAAAGATAATTGTCAATGGACTGCATTTATACAGCGCTTTGCTAACCAGTGGCCAATCAAAGCGCCTTACAATCATTGCCTAACATTCATCCATTCATGCACAGACGGTGGAGTCCACCATGCAACAGCCAGCTCATCAGGAGCAGTCGGGGTGAGGTGTCTCGGCTCGAACTAGCAACCCTTCCAGTTACCAGCCAACCGGCTCTACCTCCTGAGCCACATGCCGGCCTGTAACAACAGCGGGTGTGTGTGTGTGTGTGTGTGTGTGTGTGTGTGTGTGTGTGTGTGTGTGTGTGTGTGTGTGTGTGTGTGTGTGTGTGTGACCTACACACAGAACCAGCACGTTCATGAGGCCGTCGATGCTGGTCCGTTTGAACACCGTCTTCCCAGAGTTCTGCATCAGCTTGGTATCCGGACCTGAGGACAGGAAACATGGACAGAAAATGAAGTCTTCTCGATATTTTAATGGATTATTTATGGGTTCAAAATCCCGGAAAAGTTGGACCATTGACGTCGTTAAAGATCGGTCAAACTGTTTCCCATTGTTTTGCAGTAACCGATGGGATGTTGCATGCTGGGTATTTTCACAACCCACGTACGTTCAGAAGCTACTCTCTCATTTGAGGGGTGTGCCAGTGTGGGGGATCCCCTTTAAAAGTACCTAAGATGTTATAATAACATTTTATAAGAACTGTGACAGTTTGTTAAATGTATGATATGTAATTTCTCCCGCTAGCGATCTGTCAGGTTAAACTGACGTAAAATAGACTGATATTTAATTATCATATCGATAAGTTTGATCTCTACTGGCATGTTTACCAGTAGAGATCGTGTTTAGTGAGTGAGTAAGCCTTTGACATGCAACCACTTCAAACATAACAGACCGCTAACTTCAATCTACAGATTTACTGATTTCTCTGGGTTTGAACATTGTCGGAAACATTTGGAATACTATAAGTACACAACTCAACAAAATACAAAACATAATCCTTTTTAGATGTTACTTATCCTACCGTTATCAGTAGCAGTTATTTTATACGCAGTACCATCAGCGCCCTGCAGGGGTCAGTGTTTTACCTCCGAAGACGACGAGGCCGAAGCACCATTCGGTGTTCCTGAGTGTGCAGCCTCTCAGCAGCACCTTGTCGTTGTCCAGCGCGTACGTCTGCTCGTTCACAGTCAGCGTGCCCTTGAACTTGTCCAGGCGGTTGTTGGGGGGCTCACAGCGCACCTCCCCTGTGGGGAACACACATTTCAAATTAAAAGTCCTCCAAAAAAGTAAATTTGACTGACAAATCTATTCATATTAAAGCAGGGAAATGGTACACACTTTATTACACACCACTTAGTAGCAACAACTTTATTTAAACTTTATTTAATGACCCTTTACAGTTGGTGTGTGTGTGTCACCTTTGAAGCTTCCAAGCCCGGGGATGCTGTCGCCGATATCTCCTGTCACCGTAAGGGCCTGTTTCACCTTCAGGTTGGTCTCCCTAGACACACACACACACACACACACACACACACACACACACACACACACACACACACACACACACACACACACACACACACACACACACACACACACACACACACACACACACACACACACACACACACACACACACACACCACACACGACACAAGACAGAATGTTCAGATCCCGGCATTATATTACCTGCTATAAAAGTGTAACTGAACCCACTGTTTTAGCCCCAATTCGAACACTATGAGATTTAAAAAAAAGCATTGTGATACTTCTTTTAATTTAATTTGTATATATAAATGAAGTATCATCCGTTAGGCATTTACCACTGGATTGACAAAAACTTGCTTTTGCAAGCTGATGTTGAGCTTAAGTGCAGGGCTCATGGATAATTTTGGAACTTAACCACAAAGGAAAAGTGTCCAACCATGAGGACAAATGCTACCTCCTTGACAGCATTATTGGCTCCACTTATTTATGCCAGTCAGCCTTTTCCCACATGAAGATTATTAAGTCTGTGAGTCAGTGTATACCATATGAAATGTGCAATACAAATAAACTTGACTTGACTTGACTAAGTGCAAATACCATTCAACTATGACTGATGGTAATTTGAAAGCCTTCTTGAGAACAACTACCAGCAGCTACTGTCCGGACTATGCAACCCTGGCTGACTCCATTCACCGCAAGTCATCAGAGTATGGACTCAGTTTATATAAATAAATAGATGTTGAGCATTTCTTTATGTAGGTAGATCATTTTGAAAGTAGCTTGCAAGCCCAAAAAGTGTGGGTATCCCTGCTTTAAAGGATGGTCTTATTTTAGTACCAGGGACGACATGTCTGGGGGTCATACATCCATATCAAAACGAGTAGACCTTCCACTGCACATTTAAGTCCTCCAGCATCCCAAAAACCACTAGAATAATCAAGTAGAATAAAAAGTGATGCCATACCCATCCAGCTCAGCCGTTTCTATGTAGACCAGGTTCAGAGGCTCGCTGGAGGTCAACAGCAGCAGATCAGCCTGGGATAGACAGTCAGAGAGACTGATGGTCAGACAGAACCACAGACAGACAGCCACAGACAGACAGACCCAGAACGACAGCCAGACGGACGGACCCCGAAAGACAGCCAGACGGACGGACCCCGAAAGACAGCCAGACAGATGGACCCAGAAAGACAGACAGACAGCCATAAAGCGACAGACAGACAGACAGACAGACAGACAGACAGACAGACAGACAGACAGACAGACAGACAGACAGACAGACAGACAGACAGACAGACAGACAGACACACAAACACACAAACACAGACAGACAGACGGCCAGACAGACGGCCAGATAGACACACAGACGGCCAGACAGATGCACAGTGACAGACAGATAAACAGACAGACTTAGAGTGACAAATACATGGACACACGGACATACAGACAGACAGAGAGATCCGTACTCACCGTAACAAACTGGTTGTTCTCCAGTTTGATGACGTCTCCAACCTGAACATTCATCCACTTCTCACTCCGTAGTCTGGGAGGAGAAGACATGCAAGAAGCATGTTTAAAAAGGAAGAAAGACAACACACACACACACACACACACACACACGCACACACACACACACACACACAAACAACCGCATAGAGACACATGCGCAAGCAGCATGTTTTGAATATTTTCACTCCAGTGAACTTTAGACTTCCAGGGATTTGGAGACTTTGAAAGTGGGGACTCACTCTCCATCGATGAGGACGTCCACACAACGGTTGTTCACCTGCTTGTCGCTTCTGTGCCGGTTCTGATTTGTCGGGAAAATTACCAGGTGAAGTCATGAATTCATCGTTCACCCAATTCAACCATAAACCAAAGACTATTCGCTTTGATCAATAAAGCGGAAGTTTGCCTCTAAGCGATGGTGTCAATGAAATTACAAGTACAAATACAAGCAGTACTTTCTGTTATCTACCTTATCTGTACCTTAATTGAATAGGATCACCATAATAATAATAATAGTAAAAGATACATTTTATACATCAATTTATGAATACATCAAGTAACATAACAAGTGTTTATTATCATCGTGATCATCATGATGGCGATAATAAATAGTATCTGCCGTCTCTCACGATGTCATCGCTGGCGTCTTTGACGGCAGTCATGGTGAGAACCAGAAGGAGAGGAACCACCGTGGTGAACCAGGAGAGGGACGAGATCTCAGGGATTAACTGGGGACCAATACACACACACACACACACACACACACACACACACACACACACACACACACACACACACACACACACACACACACACACACACACACACGTAGGTAGGCAGGCAGGTTGATGGATAGGTCTCTAGGTAGGTAGCTAGGTGGTGTGGAAACATACCTGCAGTATCAACAAGACCAGGAAGTAGGCGTTGGCCAGCCTCTGGAACTGTTCGAAGAGGTTGAGCGGTAGGAAGCTGAAGACATTGTACTTAGAGGTCCTGATGGCATTGTCCTGGGAAAGAAGAACAGAGTGCATGTTTAAAGAGACATGTGCATGCACTGTAGTGCACGTACAAACATACATGCGAACGCGCTGTAGTGCACGCACAAACATACATGTACACGCGCTGTAGTGCACGTACATGTGTGCTACATGGAACATGGGCCATTCAATTCAGCGCAGTGATTCATGTTTCTGTTTGGTATCAAGCAAACTATATACATGGGCCAGATAAACAGACGGAGAGAAAGATGGCTAAATGAACCGTATATGTAGACCCTTAGCTGAATGAGCTGAGCATACACAACACAATGTTCAATAACTGAAGACACACGGTGGTGCCATGAGGGTTTGCTGATCGCGCCAACTAATAAAGAATCATTGCAATACGGACCAGGAAGTAGAGATAGTGGCCAGTGAGGGGAGGCGAGATGGGGGAGGAGGCGACAGTTGGTTCATCTCAGAAAGAAAAGTTTATATTGGTTATGGTTGGTTAGAGATTGTCCACTCACAGCGTACTGATAGGGGAGGTTCAGAGGTCGGTTGTTGGCATGGATGTACCGCTCTTCCTCTTGAACAGGAAGTGATATCATGAATAAGGAAACAATGTGAGGATACAAATCAATGACTACAGCTGCTAATACTTCTAATTATAATAATAATACAGTTAATAATAGGAACACTTTACTACTAATACTTAGGCCAATAATACAATAAATATATTAACAGCAATAGTATAATCACATGCTATAATTCTACTATGCTAATAATATACACACAAACACACACACACACGGAGGGAGCTTCTTACCTTTTTCCCTTTTTTTCCCACACAGGGACTCAAAGTATGTCAACAACGAACCCATGGTCAGATCAGTGATGTCATGCTACACCTATAAAGTGAACAGTGATGTCATACTACACATAAAGAAAGAACAGTGATGTCATACTACACCTAGACAGAGAGCAGTGATGTCCTACTACACCTAGACAGAGAGCAGTGATGTCATACCACACTTAGACAGAGAGCAGTGATGTCCTACTACACCTAGACAGAGAGAAGTGATGTCATACTACACCTAGACAGAGAGAAGTGATGTCATACTACACCTAGACAGAGAGAAGTGATGTCGTACTACACCTAGACAGAGAAAAGTGATGTCATACTACACCTAGACAGAGAAAAGTGATGTCATACTACACGTACACAGAGAACAGTGATGTCATACTACACATACACAGAGAACAGTGATGTCCGGGAGGTTCGGAGGTTCGGAGCATAAGCTCGGAGGAAAGTGCTTTGAACACTCTGTTGGGTCTGAGTTCAAAGTTTTGTGTGGAAATAAAGCAACCCAAATCCTCCGAGATCACGTCACAACAATTGCTGCCCATTTCATTGATAGACTAAAGTGAACTTGCAGCAAGCACTAAGAGGCGAACTTAACATCCATTCTAACGTTTGCGTTACGATATAGCTTACAATTATAAACATCACCTGATACATTTTTCGCTCATGTTCAACCATCGCAAGCAGTTCTAATAACTGTTCATCTGAATCGGCAAAGAAGCGCAAAGAGGTTCCTGCGGGCATCCATACTTGTTGCTATGAAGTCTAGTCTCACTCACAAACCGGTTTTATGTCATAGCCTAAGAACTTCTGAGAGGCGTTTCCTGAACACTTTGTTTCGGAAGTGAAGGTGTACGTAAAGACGCGCAAGAGCTTCCGAACCTCCGAGCTGTTTTGAAAGCGGCAAGAGAGCAGGGACGTCAAGATGTCACCTCACTTCAACAGATGGGTGGACCAAAATGGCGGGTAGGTAGGCATGAATAGCGAGATAGATTGACACACAGACAGATAAAGAGCTGCAGAGAGACATACAGCAAGGTAGGTAGATAGATCGATAGATATAGATGTAGCTAGGTAGGTAGATAGATCGTTAGATAGATATAGAGGTAGCTAGGTAGGTAGATAGAATGATAGATAGATATAGACATAGTGAGGTAGGTAGATCGATAGGTAGGTGGTTCAATATAGAAGTATGTGAATCAGTAGAGAGATATTTAGTGAAGAACTTCGTACTACCTATCCCAGAAAAGTTGAATCTAAACGACGTTTGAATCGTAATGAACCCATGACTTCCTCGTACATTTATAAATATATAGAGCTTATATGGCTTGGTTATCATGAGATGGCGGCCACTCCCTCTCTTCTTCGACCTTTACTACCTTCAGAGCACCTGCCTGTTGATAAGCCAGCCGTCCAAGGTGAGAAAGAATCCGTCCAGAATCATAGAGCTGCTCCTATGGCTTCATACACTCAAAGTCACGGCTATCATCTGATCTGATCTGATATATACTTCAGTCTACATACTCTTTACTAACTCAGAGTCACAGCTATCATCTGACCGGATCTAAACTTCAGTCTGCATACTCTTTCTCACTGGGTTGAACACAAAAATGTATAGATTTTATAATATACGTAAACATTTGATAAATGCTGCCATTCACGTCAGTTTAATCTGGATCGGTAGAATCATTCGATGGAATCACTTCATCGTTCACACCGAATGTCCAAATACATGAAAGACACCCCCATGTTGGTCACATCTTATTTAAACAACCACAAGATTGAAAGCCTCCAGAACTTTATATATGAAAACAATTTAGCTTAAATGATTGAGGCTGAAGTTTCAGTGAACTATCTGTGAAAAATTGATGCTCCTAATACAACAGAGAGAAACTTATAATGTATCCAAACATCTGCACTTAAATGCTGTATTCTATATATATATGTATTCTATATATATATATATATATATATATACATACACACACACACACACACACACACACACACACATATGATGCCTGGCCCAGTGATATGAATAGGTTATTTATAGTTTAATAACGATTCAGTTTCCACCACAAACCCATTCATATCCTCAAGCCACATCACATCACTGCAGAGGTCCACCATAACCACAGCCATGGCCATATTTCCTCAAGTCAAGTCACAGGTTTCCCTCTCTTCCTTATCTCATCAGATCAGCTCCAAGTTCATGTGTCCAGTAGGAGTCGACCTAGTGACCAGACCCTGGTGGTGCTGTGATCCCACCCCTGTGCCCGGTCCCTCCAGTCAGGTGCCCCAGTGGAGGTGGAGGTGTGCGGTCGGGTAAATGACGAGACACGTACCTGGGGAGGAATTCTGGTTTCCCGGAGTCCTTCAGGAGCCGTGGAGGAGCGTTGGGACGGAGGCTTAGGACACAAGGGAAGGGGAATTACAAACACACCAGTCGGACGCACTCACCAACACACACACACACAAACGTCATAAAAGCAGGAACCGACGGAAGTAAAGCACAACCGCTCCCTCCCTCCCTCTTGGATAAGGGGCGATCGAGGAGCGCGAAGGCACGTCTTTCTCTCTCTCTCTTTACAACAACAGGTGCTCACACACTGACCCCGCCCCCTCGCCCAGGTAGGGGATCCACAGGTGGGTTACAGAGAGAGAGAGAGAACGAAAGGGGAGGGGGGAGTATATATAGAGAGTGAGAGACTGAATGAGAAAGACAGAGACAGAGAGGAGTGTGTGTGTGTGTGTGTGTGTGTGTGCGTGTCCACCACCGTACCACCGGTGGAGCGCGGGCTATTTCTCCTCATGCATCCAATCAGCGCCTGAGCAAACAGAACAAGCGATCTTTGGACTCTCCAACTGGATGGTTGGAGAGAGGGGGGGCAGTTTAACAACAATACGATAGGGGGAGGAGGAAGGTGAAGGACTCCAGCCAACCAGAGAGCCTGGCCGTGTGTGTGTGTGTGTGTGTGTGTGTGTGTGTGTGTGTGTGTGTGTGTGTGTGTGCGCACACACACACACACACACACCAATGCCAAGGGCGTGTCCAGCACCAGGAAATACCTGGAGCCAGGTCACCAGGTCCTCTCGACCACAGGTTCGATCCTACACTTACTCTACTCCTTTGGTCACATGTTTCACAAATCAATAATTCATCAATCATTTCCCAGCTCTTCTGGGTGTCGACGGGGTGGATGCTTATGTACATCCCCAACCTTTCAGAAATGGAATTTAATACGCTGTCCCGAGCACAAAGAGCCCCAGTGTGATTCAGGAGGCAGGCCTCCAGCTGACCCAGCAGGTGAATGACTTATTGTCCGCATAAACCCGTGTGTGTGTGTGTGTGTGTGTGTGTGTGTGTAGGTGTGTGTGTGTGTTACCTCCTTCAAAGCAATTAGCAATTTATTTATAAGCATGCGTCATAAATATATATATTTATCATAATCGTGGAAAATCTCTTTACACCCGAAAGCATTCAATAAATCCAATGCTTTGAGAATAAAAAGAAAAAAAATATTTTAATTATAGGCGGCATGCCTATAATTAATTCAAATGGTTTAATTCGGCCCCCAATGAAATTATTGGTTGGCACATGTTTTTGGGGAGTGGCTTTGGAGGCAGGTCTGAAAGGAGGGGTGGAATTTGTTTCAGCTAGATTCTTTCAAAATCTAGCTTACTCTGGCTAGTGTCTCCAAATTGCCTTCCCTAGCTTTAATTCTGCCACAATCTTGCTAATAAAGTGTCATAATTGATTATCCCTTAGCAAAATAATTATGATGACCTTTAAAATCTGTGTTACAAAAACTCTAAGAACCAAATTCGCTTCACAGCCAGATGTTATGTATTTTTCTTAGTGTTGAGGAGATCCTGGGGCTGAATAGTATTCCAACAATCCAACAAAATACATCAAAACTTAAAAAAAAAAACCTGGATTAAAAAAAACGACAAAACAATAAAAATGCTTCTCCGACACTTTATACAAAATTCAATAATAGGAATGTTAACTTTTTAATGAACACCACCATCCTCATAACAGTGATGAAAAACAAAGTCACAATAATAACAAGAAGAAAGCTAACAATAAGAAGATACTTTGACAGATAAACTACTGAAGTAACGTAGTGGAAGTGTGAGGGGCTAAAGAGGTAAGAACAACAAATCGGCTGTAAATCGACAACTTGGTACAACTTGGCACAAGGGACATGTAATACAAAGAGTGGCTTTATACCAGAAACACAACCGCTCCAAACATTCATAAACCATAAGTGTAACATAACAAACAAAAGTCATGTGTAGTGTTTTGGCAGTTGTCATTTGGTGCAAAAACAAATTCTCAAATGTGCGGAAACAGTTGTTTTTTGTTACAGCAGTGTCAGTTTCAGTGGTTGTCCAGTTTTTTGATTGATAAGAGTTCATCCAGCATTTGTATCACAGTATATCATCAGCTGTCCACAAAACCAACCACTCGCACACTTCCAAACACAGTGGAGGACGTCGTGAGGTCCTCACGAGGGTCGAGGGATCAAAACATTCAGAAAATGAAACCGAAAGAAAAAGACCCGACAAGAATCAACCGACTTCAAAAAGAGAATCGAGTCAATGATAAAAATAAAAAACAAGTATGAAATAACGGCAAAGAGCATCACTTGGGGGAATGATTGATTCATAATCATGTGCGGATGTTATCATCATAGTTTCGGGGACGGAAAAGGAATACTAGATTAAAAAGGGTTAACAAGATGCCAACATTTTCTCTCTTACCAAAATAAGGCCACTGAGAGGGAGAGGACAGCAGTAGAATGCTGTGTAAACCGCAATTTCAAGCCTTCTACACACATACTAATCTCCCACACACCACTTTTACATGTGGGTGAAACAAAACAGAAATGTTACATTAAAATGTTACTTATCTTACAAAAAATATATAAAGAGGCCGATATTTTATTAATATGTTAGCACTTTCGTCATTCAGGGACATTACGGTACTTGATGTGAATTTGTGTTAAGTGTGACTGAACATTTCCCTGAATGTTTTAGTTCTTTTGATTTTGATTTTCTAAATGAAGGGAAGCTTGTCAGAGGAGAGAACACTTCAGTGGAACCCGGAACTCAGCTTGTTCAAAGAACTCAGCTCAGCTCTAGAACTCTGGTTGCAGAATTCTAGAATCCTGCAGGTTCAACTTGGCCAACATATAAATACACCAATCGGAAAAGTAAACATGGCAAATCCGGCATTAAACATATTTAGACGACTGCAGACAAAATAAATATACACATATAAAATAAATAAATAAGAATCAATGAGCGAAGTTAAGAGTACGGCTATTAATAAATCCATATAAACAATGTCTAGATTCGTGGTCTCTATAGGATTTGGTTTTACCGACATGGATAAGAGGCTAAGGTTTGTGGTCACCATGGAAACTACGACATCAGCACTGTGATTGTCCTTGCTAGTTAACATCAGGGCAACGGGAAACTGGAATGACGGTTCTCTGAGTGGAAATAGAAACCTCACACATCAAGGCACACATTATCACTCTTTGATTATTACTTTGATTCAACAGTTTGCTTTCGTACCAACCCAAATAGCTGGTGAATAACTATCTATGTCTTCTTCAGTGGCACCCCTTCGGTTGCTTAGAGACAGTGTGATTGACCGATTTTAGAACTCAACGCTACAGAAACTAGGGCCGCCTGCTCTCCATGCAATCATACTGAGACAAGCGGCCGGTCCCCCTTCAGCATTCCCCTGTTTATGAAGCAGTATTCACAATTAGTTAATCTTGGAAAAAATAAATCAAAAATCAACCTCCCTCTAAACCGGTGGAGCTAAATAGAGTGGATAGAGTTTCAAACACAAGAGCGTGTCTAATTCTCTTTCACAGTTTCTAGCATGTAAGGCATCAAACACAGGAGTTTGGAGTGGGAGTGGGGATGGAGGCTATGATGATTGGGGGGAGAGTCACGGTCCTGGGGTGAAGGTGACGGGCATGGTTTGTAGAGATGGAGACGATCCCGGGTATCACGGTGGAATTGAATGGGTGTGGGTGAAACTGATGGAGGCATTTATCAGGGGAAGATTAAGGTGATGGTGGCGTGCGTGGAGGTGACCAGATGATCAAGGGATTGGGTTAGAGGTGATGGAGGGTGACGAGGTCTGAGGTCAGGTAAACAGTGGGGGGAGTGAGGTTGGTGGGGGGAGGGGATGATGGGACGAGGGTGGGGGGGGGTATTGCAGAACTTGTGATTAGGGCGTGGCAAACACAGGACAGGAGGCGCCCACAACCGAATCCAAAGCCAAAGAAGGGTGAGGAAGAGTCTGTGAACGACTGGAAAGGCTGAGGTCGCTCTAGGATGGGGGCTCAGGTGTGTTGTGTCTGTGAGAAGTGAGGAGAGGGATGGAGCGTGTGGAGGTGCGGACCAACCGGCGTCGAGGGAAACCAAGGTTACGAGTGTGTTAGCCATGATTCAAACCAAAGCGTCTTGGAGACGGACCACTCGTTTCACCTAGTCGACCCTCTCCTGCTCCAGAGTCGGTTTGCGTCAGCCATCTTTACCGGCGTGGAAGGGGAGCATTCGCTTTCCCCTCCGTCCTCCTCCGTCGAGTCTACCTCTCTGGCTGTCATTTCCTTTCCTTCGTCATTCCCTTCCATCCTTTCCCTTCCCCTTCCTCCTCACCGGCCCTCCTCGGCCGAGCGAGTCTCCGACTTGAGGCGCACAAACTCCTTGGCGACCTCGTCGCCGGCGCGCTGGGACAGGATGCGCATGGCGGTCTGCCCCGTGTCGTCCATGCGCACGCCCTGGCCCAGCGGCAGCCAGCAGGCGCCGCCCGTCTTCTCGCCGAGGTCCCGGAGCTGCATCACCGCCAGGCCCACCACGCGGTCCGCCCGGCCGAAGCAGTAGTCCTTCACGCACAACTGCAGCTCGTAGCTCTCCCAGCCCTCCTTGCCGCCCAGCACGCTAGGGGGAGAGGGGGGGGGGGGGGGACAGTGGTGGTTAGGTGGGACTGGACCCCCCGATGTCTGTGGTCTCCGACCTTTGAGGGAGCCCAGTGCGCTATGCGCCAGGCTCCCCGTTTCCCTTCCCGCTTGTTTAGGGTTTGGATCCGAGTTAAATGGTAAATGGACTCAGCACTCAAAGTGCTTTACAATATCGCCTAACAATCACCCATTCATGCACACGTTCACACACCGACATCAGCTTGTCGGGAGCCGTTAGGCCCTACCGGCTTCCTGAGCAACACACCTCACCCTGACTGTCATGGTGAGGTGTCTTGCTCAGGAAGACCTCGACACTCAGCTAGGAGGAGCTGGGGATCGATCTAGCAACCTTCCGGTTACCAGCCAACCCGAGCCACATGCCGCCCCGTCACTGAGTTCACTGTAAGACGCCACTAATGAAGTGGGCTAGAGCTGCTCAGCCATGGATGATACAGCGGGAACAGGCCCTCACTGTGTCTAAGGACATTTACATTTAGGGCATTTAGCAGACGAATTTAGCAGACGCTTTTATGCAGAGCAACTTCGAATACATTTACAAAAGTACATTTGTCAGAAGAAGGAGAAGCAATATATCGCTGTCAGTACAGTAAGCATGTTCATAGAAACAGGGGCCAAGCACTTACAATCGCTAGGTTAACACATTACCCGTATCCAACAAAGATAGGTAGAATAAGCTAAACCCAATGTTGCATACTATTTTTAAGTGCCAGGAAGTATAACATACAATAAGAATGTAAGGAAAGTATAAGGTAAACTAAAGAAAGAAGAACTAAGAACTTCAGTAAAGTCAGTCAGAAATAAAGTATGGAAAGCTATTCCTCATCTACAGACTATATAGTAACATATATTTAAAATAGTAACATCGAAAAGAACAGAATTTGAATAACATAACGACAGTCTATATTGAATAAGACCGAGTTGTTTTACTTACAAGTTAAAGGTCTCGTTGAACTTGGGCGACCAGCAGTTGTTCTTGGACTTGGTCTGGAACTTGCGTTTCTTGTCGCTGAGATGAGGACCTATGAGAGACACCTCCACAAAGGGCCGGAACATCCCAGGAGTCTGCCACTTGAGATCATTGGCTCCCAAGACTAAAGGATCACACACACACACACACACACGCACACCCACACCCACACACGTTATATAATAAGTCATGCACTAAAGAACAAGGAGGCAGGATTGTCTCGGTCCCCAACCTTTCTTACGCCATGGACCGGTCCTGTGAACACGGTGTTACACCGTGCTGTGTTACCCATCATAAAGTTAAAGGGGACTTATTATACCACCAGGTGTGAGTGTGATTAGCCTTACAAGCCGTTTCGAAAATCGGCCTAATATGACATCCCTAGTGGGTGTGTCCACCTAGATCTGTGCTGGATAGATGAGCAATGTTTACTTCAGTCCACTGGGTAGGCTGGTAGATAGATCTATCCAGCACAGATCTAGGTGGACACACCCACTAGTGATGTCATATTAGGCAGATTTTCGAAACGGCTTGTAAGGCTAATCACACTCACACCTGGTGGTATAATAAGTCCCCTTTAACACCAGGGTTCACAGTTGCATATTTTCTGCAACATCTCTCTCTGTCAAGCCACAGTACCCAGATGCTTGAATACTGAATGTTTGGACCCCTACTGACCTTTGACGGTGATCTTGCGCTCCCCGTTGCCCGGGTGGGTGTGGAGCTCGATCTGGGCCGAGACCTCCCCGATGGGCTTGTCCACGCCGGACCCTAAACCACGCACACAAACCGAAAAATACTTCGTCAGGAAGGATAAAGGTCCAGGGACTAGAATAGGTTTGTTTGATTCACCACGAAAAAGAAACGAGGGATAGGATTAGTAATATGTTTGTTCTTTTCAATATATTACTTCTAAGTTTATATTGTGACGTGTACCATGGTATGTCCACCTCTGAATATGTAGCATATACAGTGTTGAGAATGGGTTGTGAGGGAGGTGGGGGAGGGCAAAGAGGGGGGAGACAAGGTAGGGTAGCTAGCAGATCACTTCAGTTTCGGGCGCAAACGCAACAGTATTTTCTGGCAAGCATATCCCATGATGCATTTCTTTCCCCCACAAACCGTACACTGATCTTAACCTAAACCGAGCCGAATACATGAAGCCCAACCTTTAACGTTGGACCTGTATAACCTCAGGGCTCACTTAGTCTATTCATTGCTAATGCATCATGGGTAACGAGTGCCAGAAAACGTCCGTCCGGGCGCCGCCCTCGGTGGTAACGTACCCCTGCTCGGCTGTATTTTTTCGTTGGGAGTTAACCTAATACCCTTTCCATTGTGTACTGGCGGCCGGCACAAGAGACAACACAGAACACACAGAGTCAAATCAACACAATCTGACATTGAAACACACAACATATGATTATTATCAGATTTCCTCAATGCATTAAAAAGCTCCCAAAGGGAATTCTATTGGTCAAGAGAAGAAAGACATGTTTTGAAGTAACATCACACAATTTCAGCCTATTGCAGTAACCATGTGTGAGGTAATTCTTAGGTTTGAGGTCAGTGTTGAGGTTCCTCTTTAACCTTTTACCTCATCCCTACCCATCATAGGTATGCTAAGCATACCTAGTGTTCCTTGGGCATGTTGGCTATCCCAATGCTAAGCTAACCTGTCGTCGGCATATTTGCTATCTGACTGCTAAAATAGCTGACCTAGCCTACCTTGAACGCGTTGGCTTGTGACAAAGGTCTGGATGAGCGTGTCCGTGGACTGAGTGTAGAGCGACAGGGCGTGGCGTAGCGACGAGAGCTCGGCACTCTTCTCCAGGAAGGCCTTCTTCAGCCCGTTACCGCCCGCATGGAAGTATTGCTGAGGAGAAGCAAGGCTAACGTCATCTGACCATTTCTGTCGGCCCCAACTTCTCATTTGACACTTTAAAGTTCAGTCTTCAACTTGTTAACGGAAAGAGTGGTGTTTGACCTTTATTTGGCCTGTGAACTCTTAATTAGGAAAACTTCTTAAAATTCCTGGCCCCTACTTCCTAATCGTGAGATGGACAGCAACATATTGATACCAATTTCAGGCAATAGTATTTGCAGCAAAAGGTGAAGTGTTTCCTACACATTACATTATGGTTTAGGCAAGTGGAAGTATTTCCGTCACATTACAAACTTGTAAACGCCATTTTGAAGCGTATGGATTATTACATATTACATTTTGGTTTGGTTCTAAAGAACAACAGTCTTCCACTGCTGCTGCTCCAATCTGTCTTGTCTGCGACACCTCGATGAATAGTGAATGAAACTGAACTTGAACCTCCCCCCCCAGACAGGTCCACATGACACCGCAGCCCCACACCAACTGACCTTTATGGTGTCCAGGGCCATGTCCATGACGGCGCACTGCTTGGGAGACAGGCTCTTGGCCTCTCCGGCCATGTGGTCCTGCAGAGGCATTCACATTTACATTCAGGGAATTTTGCTGACACTTTTAACCAAAGCGACTTACAACCATTCTTTCACACATTCCCACACCGACGGCGGAGTAAACCACGCAGGGCGACAGCCAGCTCGTCAGGAGCGGTCAGGGTTAGGTGCCTTGCTCAGGGACACCTCGACACTCAGCTAGGAGAAGCCGGGGTTTGAACCAGTCGACCCGCTCTACTCCTGAGCTATTGTCTCCCGGTCGGTCTCTAGGAGAGACCGACCGGGAGACAATAGCTCAGGAGTAGAGACTCAAGCAACCCACGACTCTAGTACTCGCCGAGCATTCACTGACCCGTGAGTACTAATGAGTTCTGGTATAAGATGGATGAGTGATGTATTGGTCAGACTAAAGCGACAAAAGTCTAACCGATGACCGAATGAAGGGGCAGTTAAGGTGAAGTCAGGATATCTCAGTACGTTAAGGAACAATGTTTTCTCGAAATTATGTTGAGGTAATACATTTAGGGCATTTAGCAGACGCTTTTTCCAAAGAGACTTGCAATAAATACATTTGTCAGAAGAAAGAGAAACAACAATATATCGCTGTCGGTAAAGTAAATGTATTCATAGAACCAAGTGCCAAGCACTTACACAACAAAGATAGCTAAGATAAGACGCTACACAATACACAAAGTACTGTTTGCTGAATGCTAAGTGACAGGACTTACAACACACAATAAGTTCCAGGAAGTAATACAAAGTTATTTCAATGTCATACGTTATTATTATAGTTGACTTTAAGTATTTTCTGTCTATACAGTAAGTTACGGTTAAGTCTGTTCCAGACATTACTGTGAGTTAAGGTTAAGGCCCAATCCCATTTCTACCCCTTACCCCTTCCCCTTACCCCTTCCCCTTGTTTTGAAGGGGTAAGGGGAAGGGGTAAGGGGTAGAAATGGGATTGGGCCTAAGTCTGTTCCAGACATGACAGTACACCAAGGTGTGGTCTACTCCTGACATCACTGTACCTTCAGTTTGGACAGGGTACCCAGCTCCTTGGCCGCAAACAGGATCTGTGCTCCCTGCGGATATTTAAAGATGAACGACATTTCATCAAATCGTGGACGCATAAAGAGTTAATTGAATGGTGGATATGAATATAGATTCAAACTGAGAACTGCTGGTTCCAGAGTGTGTTCTCTTGGTTCTACAGTGTGTTCTCCTGGTTCCACAGTGTGTTCTCCTCTGGTTCTACAGTGTGTTCTCCTGGTTCTACAGTGTGTTCTCCTGGTTCTACAGTGTGTTCTCCTGGTTCTACAGTGTGTTCTCCTGGTTCTACAGTGTGTTCTCCTGGTTCTACAGTGTGTTCTCCTGGTTCTACAGTGAGTTCTCCAGTGTGTTCCTGGTTCTACAGTGTGTTCTCCTGGTTCTACAGTGTGTTCTACAGTGTGTTCTACAGTGTGTTCTACAGTGTGTTCTCCTGGTTCTACAGTGAGTTCTCCAGTGTGTTCCTGGTTCTACAGTGTGTTCTCCTGGTTCTACAGTGTGTTCTACAGTGTGTTCTACAGTGTGATCTCCTGGTGCTACAGTGTGTTCTACAGTGTGATCTCCTGGTTCTACAGTGTGTTCTCATGGTTCTACAGTATGTTCTCTCCTGATTCTATAGTGTGTTCTCCAGTGTGTTCCTGGTTCTTACGAAGGTGTCGTGGCCCTTGGGAAGGACGATGGTCTTCTCCAGGCTGCTCATCACGATCCTCCAGAGCTCCTTTAGCACGCGCTTCAGCACCGTCTTCTCACACACCGTGGCAAACAGGGTCAGCCTGGAGACACACACAAACACAAACTAGTAAGTACATATACGTATCCACAGAAGTGCCCACAAGTCCCCAGGCTGCCCCCCCCGCGGTGAGTCCACTCACTTTCCGTCCAGGAAGTCCATGAGGGGTCTGAGCATGTTGTCCAGGTCGGCCTCCGCCTGGTTCTTACTGCTGACCGGGCCCTTGATCTGGTACAGCAGGGTCGCCATCTGACGCATGCAGTCGTTGATGCGCACCTGGAAACTGTGTGGGATAGGTTGGGGTTATCTTTTTGTTTATATAGACTTATATCTCATACACATATTGTAACAAGTTCAATTCAGTATGACTCTCGATGTGTATTTTTGTGTGTGTGTGTGCGTGCGTGTGTGCGTGTGTCAGGTGCCTTACAATATTTGTGGGCTCATATCATCATATGTATGTGTGTGTTAAACATAATGCTGTGTTTTATATCACAGTTCATATTGGCTCTAATTGATACAATTCAAGACGTCCCTACAGTTGTGACATCTTTTTATCTGATTCCAACGTCAGATGGATCGATCAAATTCTTCACAACCATGAATGACTCGATCATCGATTAACGGTCAACATCCCTGAATCGAACTACTGCATAAATTCACTAAATTAAATATTTATAATGTGGAGCTCTTTATTTGACTGAGAACTGTAGCCCAGATTGGAAGCAGACATCCAAGCAGTTATCCCAACAAACAAACAAAAATTCCTTTCAGATTTTATGTTTCGTTATGGATGGATATTACTATCAGCAGATTTTCAAGACCTTTTGAAGACTTTAACCCAAATGTCCATACGTCATTCATAATTCCATACTTTCCCTGAACTGCAAGCACCCTACTGTTTTTCTGTGTTTTTGTTCTTCCATCTTCTTATTTTTCCTCTTAAGAGAGAGAGTGTGTGTGTGTGTGTGTGTGTGTGTGTGTGTGTGTGTGTGTGTGTGTGTGTGTGTGTGTGTGTGTGTGTGTGTGTGTGTGTGTGTGTGTGTGTGTGTGTGTGTGTGTACCTGTTTCCAAATGTAGTGCTGAGTTCATCCAGGACATTGTTGAGCTTCACCTGCAGTTCGTTTAGGAGGGCGCTGGCCTCTGAGTCCATCTGCAGGACAAACACAGCCACACACACACACACACATCTCATGAGCTTAAACACACACACAAGCTTCTCATGAGCTTCAACATACACCGTTCAGAATCGACTAATCCCTCATCGTTTCATTATCAACAGAGGATATATAGTGTAAGAGAACGGTCAACAGTGTTGCCGTTTCATCATAAGAAAATAGTCCAAGGAGAAATAATCAACACTACTTTTCAGGGCAAAGCATTAAAACAAGTATGAATACTGACAATATAAACTGCTGAGTTGTTGACAACGCAACAACACACAGTTTGTCAGACCCACCCACCTTCCTCTCAGAGACCTCCACCTTGTGAGTGGGTGGATGGTGAACAGAAACAACAGGCGTTAAATACGGACACAGGCTTGGCTTCTCAGTGTTGAGTGAGTCGTACAGGGCCAGGCGGGGGCGAGGGACAGGACCAGAGGGAGAGAGAAGGTTTCACTGCCAGGGAAGGTTGGGATGGTTTACGGTCATTAGGTTTGGAATCCACTGGGATGCTAACATCACAGAGGTATGGATAAAGCCCAGGAAGATTTAGGAATGACTGGGAATGGAAAGCTTCGAGGCACAGACTGGGACACAGACGGACAGAACTTGGACTTCCTCAAAATATTGCTTAGTCTGTATTTGCGTGCATGTTTACATGTGTTTTTTTGTCTGCGTTTCTGTTCATGTGTATCAGTCTGTACATCTATCTGTGTGTGTGTGTGTGTGTGTGTGTGTGTGTGTGCGTGCATGCCGGTGTGTCAGTGTGTGTGTGTGTGTGAGTGTTGGTTTATGTCTAATCCCCTTCACTCACCTTTTTAACCTCACAATCAACCTCAGGCTGAGTTTTGGAGACAAGGTCACACAATAAGTTAGAATGGCAGCATAACAAGCTGTCCTCCATTCATGTTGTGTTCTTATACAACAGATGTGTCATGAATATGGTACTCTTTGGTCAAGTGAAACTGACTACATCACCTACCGTTTCTACTGGCACTGGTGTGTCCATCTTTAGGTTTTGGTTTTTAAAGGAGGAAATATGAGATTGTACACTTGTTAATCAAGACCGAACAACCTTTACATCAACAAGATGGACAGGCCTTTATCATGAGCGAACAGAACAACGTAACTGATATACTTCCAGAATAAACAAGAGAGCTGTATACCTGCATTGGAAATAAGATGGAACAACCTTTATCATGAACAAAACTGAACTTCTTTAAGGGGGAAAAAAGAATAGACTAACTTCATTGCAAATTGAACTACCTTTTGCAATACCTTTATTATAAACTACATTTATCAGAAAGACAATAAGGCTAGTACGGAAGAGGATTAGGGACACACAAAAAGTCAGAATTCCGACTTTAAAGTCAGAACTACGAGTACCTGTAAGGACCAACCTCCGTGGGAGAGATACTTTGCTTTATGCAGTAGGAGGAAGAAGAAGAAGCCAATTCGTTAATGGAAGACCAAAAGGTAGCGAAACTGGCACCAAAACAACACATGTTCCAGTTTCACTCAACCTTTGGTCTTCCATGAACAAAATTGCTTCTTCTTCTTCTTCCTCCTACTGCTTAATTTGTTTTTATGAGTGGCCCTAATCCTCTTCCGTAGGTTAGGAATCTAAACTACAATAAATAAATGTTTATTTAATTCCGGATAGAAAAGGCAAATTCCAAAATATACCGTATGCAGAAAAAGCTAAACCAGCAAAATGAAAAAAATATATGTTAGAGGCAAACAACAACTTTAGAAAAGGGAAAAAGGCACAAAGTAATAGAAATGGAGGAAATAAAAGGATTGTTGGCGTGTTAAATGAGAGATAGGTATGGTTTTGAGGACAGGCAGGGCAAACCAGTAGGACTGAGACAGGGATCAACCGTTTAACCCATAAATAACCACACGGGATAGACCGGGCCAGAACCTCCACAAGGAACATGGCTGGGAGGGGAACCAAAGAACAACATCCACCAGACGCAGGGTTCTACACTGTGGTATACGGGGGGGCGACCCAGAGGGAAGTGGACCAGGGAAAGTTCTTGGGGGGCCGAGGGTAATAAAGAACTCTGAGATGACAAACCTCAACCTCTACTTCCTCTCCTACATTTTCATCCTCCTCTTCCTTCAATTCCCCAAGCTAAGGAGTGAGTGGGAAAACACACACACACACACAAGCTTAAATATAAGACGGGAATTCCAGCTCATGCATGATTCCCTACTTCCCACGGCCGGAAGTTATTAAAACATGATATAACAGGAAAACGTTATTCATCATCTATAAATAAATGGGAGTGCTAAAATAACTTTGAGTAGTACCCAGTACCCAGTTCCTTTCCACACTTTCATTCTTTGTTATATTTAGCTGCCATTTTGATCAAATATGATAGTGATACTGTGTTTCTTTGTGAAGGTACTATATATTCCTAAAAAATAATGAAATACAAACACTTTTTTGAATAACTTACCTGGTTACTTCTAGAAACCAGCTAGAAACCATCTGTACACTCCAACAACACAACACACTTTGTTATCCGACCAAAACACATGACACCCAAGCCACACAACGTGACTCCAGCCGCTGCAAACCAGGACCGGGTAGCGAGATCCTGATCCAGAGCGAGCTCCTTCCGGATATGGAGCGAGCTCCGTCTGGATCTGGGAGATCGCTCCGGATCTGGGAGCTGGATCTGGAGGGAGATCTCCTTCCAGATCCAGCTCCCGAAGCGATCAATACAGTCAAACACGTCCCAACCTGTTCACCAAACACGTTGTATGTGTGAGGCTACCAGGGTTCTAGTCTAGTCAAAGGATAGGGAAAATGACTTTTAAATCTAAAAGTCTACATCTAATTCTGGGAATAAGGGTATGACCGTGGAGAACCCACCTCCTCTTCCACCTCCTCTTCCACCTCCTCCTCCTCCACGTGGGCATTGCACTTTTGACCATGAAGTAAACACATCGGTTACGCCTGGAGCAACACTCATCTCTACAACTCTAAAACTGATCTAGATTATCCATTTCTATATTTAACCAAAGTGATGTTGAAGGGACAAGCAAAGAAAACTCTAAATGCATAATGCATATGTCAATTGTGCTAGGGTGTTTTGATTATGACTTGACTCATGTTACTATACAGCAGCCATTGATAGCAATGAGGTAACTATTGCTAATCTCAATGAGGCCCAGGAGGTTAGCCACATGCTAATGTTTAAGCATGACATCACCATGTGGTGGATGGATGGGAATAGAATAGGCCTATTCTAACACAGGTATCATTTGAACAACCAGAGCAGCTACGTACCAGGGCTTCCGCGTTAGCATTCTGCCACAGGGAACACAACATCATCATCAACACAACAAGAACATAACATCCTCAGAGTCAACGTCTCACGTTTGAGACCGGATGAAACACACTTTCAGCAATATTGTCACGTGCACTACCTCGATGTTCAAACAGTTCATGTCTGTGCTCAAGCTGATAAAAGTATCCATTCAATTACATCATGTATCCGATCACCAGGTAAAGATCCTGAGTCGGGTTCCCCTGGTAGCCTGTACTGGTAGAACTGGTAGATGTGTCTGGTAGTACCAGTAGCTTCTACACACCTGTTTGGCGCCCATGGACTCAAACATCCTCTCCAGCAGGATCCTCAGCTGCTGAACGTTGTTCAGGAGGACGCAGGGCTGCACACACAACAACATCCTCATCAGGCCCTCAAAAGCAAGGCTCACATCGTCCTGAATGCAGCGGCGTTACATATGGCTCAGAGCGGCATGTGGCTCAGGAGGTAGAGCGGGTTGGCTGGTAACCAGAAGGTTGCTAGTTCGATCCCCGGCTCCTCCTAGCTGAGTGTCGAGGTGTCCCTGAGCTAGTTCGATCCCCGGCTCCTCCTAGCTGAGTGTCGAGGTGTCCCTGAGCAAGACACCTGATCCTCACTGTTCCAGTCGAGCTGGCCTTATTGGCAATGTTGTAAAGCTCTTTGTCTGGCCACTGGTTAGAAAAGTGCTCTCTAAATAGAGCCCATTTACCATTTAAATACTACTGAGGTAGGAGAAAGGAAGACATTCAGATTATGTGTAAACTAGAGTGTAAATAAATGGATGTATAAATAAAATATGACATATGAACAACTTACTATCTTCTCTTGGTCTATGTATGAGGGGAAGCTCTTGGTCAGAATGGCACTGTACTGCAGGAGAACTTTGGCAATCGTCTGTGTACGTTGGAAAAAAACAGCAACAACCGTGTTACAAATTCAAGCAGAATACATAGCATTATGAAAAAGCATGAAATGTTTTCCGTGCCACGGGTTAAATCCCTAAAATATCGGGCGGGATAATGTAGGGGCTCCTAGATGAAAGGTTCTGAGGACCGCTTATTTATTGATTATTTTTCATATTCACAACAATTAAAGCAACAGCAATGAAATGATTGAGCCTCAGGCTCCCGTCAACAATGCAATACTATAAAAATTACAATTTATAAGAGAAACACAAGAAAAGTCACCCAGGACTTCAATAAAGACAGAAGCACTGCACAGTGCATTTACAGTGGTTTAGTTTCATAATGATCGATTTTATGTCTATGTGTTGGAGGAAATAACACGACTCGTATAGCCTAAGTTAAAAATTAAGCTTTTTCTGGAAACATTTCAAGGCCCGGTACTAAGGGGTCCACGGACCGGTTCTGGTCCTGGGACCAGGGGTTGTGAATGGATGCCTTAAGATACGCGGAAGCGAGTGGCAGTTTGCGGCGGGGATGCGCTACCTTGGAGAAGCGCAGGCTGTACTGGGCCATGACGCCGGGGTCCGGACACTCCAGCTTCTTGATGATCTCGAAGCTCTGGTTGAGCTGCGTAAAGATGTCCACCACGGAGCAGGAGAAGAGCGCGTGCTCCGAAGTCTGCTGGAACTGAGGAGGAGAAGGAGGAGGAGGAGGTTAGGAGCAGCTCCAATGGAGCACTAGGGGTCCAGGGAGAAGGCCCCATCACGTCGCCATCGCCGTCCCGTCAATGCCGTATTGTTTGCTGCTCGGGGCCCGTTCGCAAATTAAATACCAAACAACAAACAAGGTGGTAAGGAAACAGAAGGAGGTGAAGAAACTGAAGGAGAGGAAACAGAAGGAGAGGAAACAGAAGGAGGAGAGGAAACAGGAGAAGAGGAAACTGAAGGACAGGAAGCAGAAGAAGATGAGGAAACAGAAGAAGAGGAGAAGAGGAAACAGAAGGAGAAGAGGAAACAGAAGGAGGAGAGGAGACAGAAGGTGAGGAAACAGAAGAAGATGAGGAAACAGAAGAAGATGAGGAAACAGAAGAAGAGGAGAAGAGGAAACAGAAGGAGAAGAGGAAACACAAGGAGAGGGAATAGAAGGAGGAGAGGAGACGGAAGAAGATGAGGAAACAGAAGAAGAGGAGGAGAGGAAACAGAAGGAGGAGAGGAAACAGGAGAGGAAACAGAAGGAGAGGAACAGGAGGAGGAGAGGAAACAGGAGGAGAGGAACAGGGAGGGGAACTCACTCCGTCCTTCTTGTCTCTCTCGAGCGCTCCGTGCATGAACTCCATGGACACGTCTTCATTCTCCTCCAGCCACTGCAACACAAACTGCAGGAACCACCTGCACAGGGGAGGACACGCACAGCTCAGGACCTTTCTTGGACAGTTTCTCCAAAAAAATCCAAAAGGAAGCTGGACACTAACTAGATAAAGCAGAAGAAAAAGAGATTAAGTTGTATGTTTATTGTGTTATTTGTCTTTTCGGAAGTAGAACGACTGATTTAGAAGTATCAGAAGACTGGGTCAGAACATCAACCGACCAAACTGGTACAGGAACCAATCAGAGAGCAGTGTTTCACCAGAGCTGGTGGTGTGAGCAAAGTGTGGTTTCGGTGTCACTTGGAAATTCTGAAACCTTTTGACAATGGGTGACTCATAAGGGAAGCGCGGTGGTTTCAGTGGCCGGGGGGGGGGGGGGGGGGGGGGGGGGGCCTTACGATGGGTACTCGGGCACGTCCGCCGGCACGGCGCTGGGCAGCTCCTTCACGTACTCGTTGTACAGCCACTTGACCTTGAAGTGCAGGTTCATGTAGTCTGCGCTCTTACACAGACGGTGCTTCTCATGGTCTGGGGAGGAACACATAACGAGTTGGGGGGCGGGTACGGTGTGTGGACACGAGGTGTACAACAAACTAACTCAATCTTTTCCAGAAAATTATGTTTCGTCATACATTTAGGGCCTTTAGCAGACGCTTTTATCCAAAGCAACTTACAATAAGTACTGAAGAAGAAGAAACAATATATCGCTGTCGGTACGGTAAGGATGTTCATAGAAATAGAACCAAGTGGCAAGCGCCAATAAGTGCTAGGTTAACCCATCCCCGTGAACAAAAAAGATAGCTCGGATAAGATGCTAAACAACTAATTACTTTATTTAAGGGGTTGGAGGGGGCGGATCACGTGCACGTTAACACACGCCCACACACTCAATAAAGAATACAAACTTAGGGTGGCCCTACCTTCCATGCCGTACTTCATGTCCTGTGCGAACAGCGTCCACATGACCTCAGCGGAGACCTTCCCCACGTTGAGCTCCTGGGGGAACCTAGAAGCCCCCAGTGATCAGAGTCAACACCCAACACCCAATTCCTAACCCCTGTTTAACCCTTACCCCTAACATCTAATCATAACCATGCTCAGATCCTGGGGAAACTGAGACAGAGTTAGAATATGGGTTGGTTGGATTCTTGGAATCAAGATATTCCAAGGACGAATTGTAAATCTCTCCATTTTTAGTAGTCTATGCTTTAAAACACACATACACTCAACCACACTTCTGTAATGTTCTATACATCTTGTTTTCAGTGTGGAGAACAAGGCGAAATTTCTTAGGGTCAGTCATTCAGTGAATACAATAAACATTACAAAATCTGTACATAAGGTTTCTAAGGTAACAAAGCATTTGTTACCAGCAGCTACATACTGGTTGGTTTACTGGGATTAAAGAGCTACATACTGGTAAGTCTTCAATGGGATAAAGTGGTACATACTGGTGGAATTTTAATGTATAAAGAGCTAGATACTGGTTTTGGTTATTGGGATAGAGAGCTACATACTGGTTTTGGTTATTGGGATAGAGAGCTACATACTGGTTTTGGTTATTGGGATAGAGAGCTACATACTGGTTGGTTATACTGGGATAGAGAGCTACATACTGGTTGATTTTACTGGGATAGAGAGCCTCATACTGGTTGGTTTATACTGGGATAGAGAGCCTCATACTGGTTGGTTTATACTGGGATAGAAAGCTACATACTGGTTGAGCACGGGCGTGTAGGAGTTGCGGTCCTCCTCGATGATGGACACGATGAGGGTGATGAGTTTGGGCCAGAAGTCCAGGTTCTTGATGCTGGGGCCCGGCTCCTCTGGAGGAACATCCTCCCTGGTCTGGAGACCCCCACACACACACTCAATACAGGCTGAAGGTAAGCTAACTACAGGCTAATGACAGGCTCCTCTGGAGGAACTCCCCCTGGTCTGGAGACCCCCACACACACACTCAATACAGACTGAAGGTAAGCTAACTACAGGCTAATGACAGGCTCCTCTGGAGGAACTCCCCCTGGTCTGGAGACCCCCACACACACACTCAATACAGACTGAAGGTAAGCTAACTACAGGCTAATGACAGGCTCCTCTGGAGGAACTCCCCCTGGTCTGGAGACCCCCACACACACACTCAATACAGACTGAAGGTAAGCTAACTACAGGCTAATGATATTCAGTATAATATGAAGATTAACCCAGCGTTTAACACATCATGTTTGTACATCTTAGGCAATTACAAAAATTATAGCAGCGTAACTGCCACAAATTTATAAAGAAGGAAAGAAGGAAGGAAAGTAGCACAATGCACTGTTCATTTGGAGTCTAGTTTGTTTTTCATATAATGTGCCACTTGTTTTACTCTGTCTACAAAGCTTCCACTCTATAATTTATGCTGTTTAAACCATTTGTTGTTTTGTTCACCCTGTTTGTTCTGTTTGTCTTGACTTTAGCATCTATTTTTGTTTTCTTTAGCACTTTGTATTTTTTGTATTGTATCTTATCCTGTGTGTATTGTATCTTATCCACTAGTGCTGGGCTGTTGTAACAAAGGAATTGATTAATAAAGTTGTTATCTAGTCCAACTAGTAAAGCTATTTAAATGTATGACCATATGTCATGTCCATGACAGATCCCTAGTGTGTGAGTGGTGGACCGACCGTGTCCAGCGGCTGGTACTGTCGGCTGTACAGCTCCTGGCAGTTGTTGAAGATGTAGTCATATGTGGAGTTCAGGCAGGCCTTCACACAGTCCCGCACCACCTGGCTGGCCCGCGGCGGGGACTGCAGCTCCTGGACCTGGCCAGCAGGGGGCGACAAAGCGACGCGGACGTTACTTAGGAATCAGGAGGGTGCTCCGCCATCAATGTACGGTATATATCAACAAAAACAATGCTAAAGCTGGTGGATCTATTTGATAAAATGTATGATGAATTTAAGACTGTAGAACACTATTAGAATAATAATATTTTGATTGGATTAACTGCATAAGGCAGTTATTTTAAATACAATACCACATTATTTTAAGAATATTTTACCCCATTATACATAAAAAGGTAACAAACATATCCATATGCAAACTGTCCATCCATAAGGGGGGAGGAGGAGGAGAAGGAGGAGGAAGAGGAGGAGGAGGAGCATACCTTCATCCTGAAGAAGGTGATGCTGGTGAGGAGATCCACGGTGGACTTGAGGTCCTGGAGGCGGTCCTTACTGCTGGCCGGGAAGTGGTTCTGCACAAAACAACATAATCATCACTGGTTTGGCTGAGCTCTTTTATTGATTGATTAACTCTTAACTCTTGGATAACATCTTAATAAGTAACGATATTGAAAATGTTTCTTTTATATTAATGTAAAGTACCTTTTGAAAAAGTGGTTGCCGTTCAGTCATGATAATAAACACACAGTGGTTAAGATGACCCGATGTGGCAGTTATCCCTATCTTGTGATTGTTGTGCCTAATTAGTTCTAGTTAGAACTAGTTCTTACCCGGTACGTGGAGAGGTCTATTCTCAGAGAGTTGTGGAGCTGGTCCAGGAGTTTGACAAACCGTTCTTTCTGTGAGGCAGAAGAGAAGGATAAGAGTGAGTGAGTGAGTGAGTGAGTGAGTGAGAGAGTGAATGAGTGATCCAGTGAGCGAGTAAGCATGTGAGTGCATGCGTGCGTACCGACCCCAAAGTTAGAGTGAATGAGTCTGTGTATGGTGTGTGTGTGTGTGTGTGTGTGTGTGTGTGTATGGTGTGTGTGTGTGTGTGTGTGTGTGTGTGTGTGTGTGTGTGTGTGTGTGTGTGTGTGTGTGTGTGTGTGTGTGTGTGTGTGTGTGTGTGTGTGTGTGTGTGTGTGTGAGCACCGACCCCGAAGTTGGAGGCGGCAAAGCGGTCGGAGGCGGTGACGCTGGTGGAGGCGGTGGTGTGGGCGTAGAAGGCGTTGATGTTGGCCAGCAGGGTGCTCATCACCGCGGGGACGCCCGGACACATGTACTTGGATGACAGACACGCAAAGTGCCTGAAATGGACCAGCAGAGGGCGCTACACTTAGAGTCTGAAGCCTCCCGCAGCCACGACGTTTGTCTCACAGTGTGGCCTCACAGGACATGGGAACAAGGGACAGAGCCAGCGTTGCTATCCTTGTTTAGACTAACAGATGGCACCAGAGTAAAGGACGGACATCACAGAACCATAAATTGGGTTAAAGTTAATGAAATTATTTGTTACTACTACGTCAGAGGGGGAGAGGAGGGGGACAGAGACGCACACAGTGTGCGAGACAGAGACAGAGACAGGAGAGAGAGAAAGAGAAAGAAAGAACACGAGAAAGAGAACGAGAGAGAAAGAGAAAGAAAGAACAAGAGATAGAAAGAGAAAGAGAATGAGAGAGAAAGAGAAAGAAAGAACAAGAGATAGAAAGAGAAAGAGAATGAGAGAGAAAGAGAAAGAAAGAACAAGAGATAGAGAGAGAAAGAGAACGAGAGAGAAAGAGAGTGAGCGAGAGTGAAAGAGAACGAGAGAGAAAGAGAGAGAGGGGAGAGCCTGAGATACACAGGGACTTGGCAGAGAGAGAACCTCGCCTCACACACTTATGAGACAGAACGACAGACCCCCATAGAACCAGGGACCCCCCCCCCCCCCCCCTCGCTACGTACGTCATGGCCTGGTAGATGGACTCGATCCCGTAGCGCATGGCAAACTCATCCACGATCTCCTGGGCCACCTCCTCAAAGTACACCCTCCAGGAGTCGTCCCCACGGGCCTCGGGGATGCGGACCACCCCCTGGCCCAGCACGTCCGTGTAGTGGTGGAACAGGTTCTGTGGGGGAGGCGAGCCAGGGTAACTTTACATCAGGGACTGCAGATGTAAATTAGCCTTAAGCTAATTGGTGCGATGCATCAAGTTGTTACGTATATGTTTCAATTTCACATGGTCCCTTTCAAATAAAATTGAAACTACGACTGGAACCCCCCACACCCCTCACACAATAACTTAATGCGGTTAACGCGAGAACAAGGCAGAAGGCTTAAATGGTAAATGGTAAATGGACTGAATTTAAACAGCGCTTTTCTAACCAGTGGCCACTCAAAGTGCTTTACAATATTGCCTAACATTCACCAATTCAAGCACACATTCACACACCGACGGTGGTGTCAGCGACGTACGGCGACAGCCGGCTCGTCAGGAGCAGTCAGGGTGAGGCCGTCTTGCTAAGGGACACCTCGACACTCAGCTAGGAGGAGCCGGGGATCGAACTAGCAACCTTCCGGTTACCAGTCAACCCGCTCTACCTCCTGAGCTACTGCCGTACGAGACCCTCGGACTCAGAGAGGTGGGCCGTGCCTGTCATCAGAAGACGATACACGTCTCACCTTCGCCTCCCGCACATTGTCATGAAGCCTTGGACAAGCGATCACTGCGTCGCTATAGACATGCTAGGTCAAGGTTCCTTCATTGCCATTGGCAACTGGTGCATAGGAAATGTGTCTGGAACCTCATGCATGGTACATACAAAGGAAAAGGTGTCAGCCACGACGCCCAAAGAAACACGTTCATAATTAAGGCAAGGACTGCAAGAGCTCTTGCGCCAAGTCCCTATCCTAGCGGTACCATCTTAGCCCCTTATCTTACGACCGTCTATATTTCTTTAAGTACCTCGTGCAGACAGGTGTACTGGACGTGGTACGGAGCCACCTTCTCCTCCCCTTTGATCTCCACACTGATCTGCAGGCGGATGGCGCCCGACACCGCCGACTTGTCCGTTCTCTTCTCTGGGAGAGGACACACGGAGACACAGGGTTAGGGCGCACACAAGCACACACACACACACAATAACGCACGCGTGCACACACACTGTTACATTTCTTTTGCGCCTCTATTCTATTATTTACGGCAGCCATTTACCTGTTACTAGGAAGCACACAGTTATGGTTACGGTACTTGGCATGTGCCGTGTTTTTGCCGCTGTTATGCTCTGAAGATCTATAAGTAAATGGACTAAACAGGTTGTATAAGAACAATTATTGGAGTTTAACAGCATGCAAGCACGTGCACGTACATGCACACACACAGACTTCAATATACACACTTGGAAATGTATTTATGATTCCATCCCAGCACTTGCAGGGTTAAATAATAAACGCTCGTAGTTTATATCCACAGAGCCCGACTCCTCCTGCTTGCGTAAAGGCCTTGAGGCCATTCAAGAAGTTTCAGGTACATCAGAGTGTCGACGTGGAGTTCTAATTCCAGAGCATTTAGACAGCAGTTCCCCCCCCCCCCCCCAGTGTGAACATTGTTAGAGGATCCGCAAATAGAACCACAGCTTTACCACCCCCTTCACCAGCACCACCCACTTACCCCCATGAAGATTGGTGCAGAGGAGTGTGTGTGTGTGTGTGTGTGTGTGTGTGTGTGTGTGTGTGTGTGTGTGTGTGTGTGTGTGTGTGTGTGTGTGTGTGTGGCTGGGAACAGCCATTGGAGCTGGTTATACGCGTGTATGTGAGTGTGTTGCACCCTCCCCTACCATTTCCCCTGACAGCCTGGTTATTAGCGGTAATTTGTACATGTTGCTGGAGCAATGCGTTTACCGCCGGAGAGCTGCCTCTAGCTAATCACAGCGGTTGGGGGGCAGGGGGGTGGTGGGAGTTTGGGTTGAGCAGCCATCTTGGTTTGGACCGCGGAGGGTTGCTAGCCAAAGGACTCTTGGAAGAGAATCGTCAGCAGAGTGGAGCGTAGATTAAGTCGTTATTTTATAGTCCGACAGACTTTTTGTTTGAACCCAATTTGATCCTTTCCAAAAGAATGGATCAAAAATTGGACAAAGAAAGCCCGGCCATAAACACATACAGCACAGGGGGGAATGAAATGGCAACGTCCACCATTGCCATGGTTTATACCGTCTAATCCATAACTACCACCACTTCATGTCTTTCCTTGAAACAAAAGCACCCGTCGACAAACAAAACAAACATCACTAATTTATTCTGTGTTGTAATTTCAAAGAACTTCCCATTAGAATAACACTTCAATAATCTGAAACCTGCGATAATATTTTCATTTTTAATTCAAAGAGTAAGGTTAAACACCATCCTTCATATTTACGTGATTGAAAAAGAAAATCTTAATTGGATTTGAAAACATTAATATTCCGCACAGTGAGGTTCTGTTAAGAGACTGCGTTGCCATGGTGGACAATCTCAGCGGCGTAATTAAAAGGCAAGCCACGATGATTGGCCACTCGACAACACACACTCAATCACACCAAAGCGGCACAGTAACCGCGCACACTGTCCACTCACAGTCACACACTCCTCGACACACACTCATACATCACGAAATATTAGAATAATCCAATTATATAATAAATAATAATGCAAATTGTATTCTAGGACGTTAAGGTACAACTGCCGCAAACACGGGTTGGCCCGTAAAATAAATGTTCAAATATTTGTATTGACACACTTAAAAACCAAAAGACAAAAGAGAGAACTAAAGAGTAAAAAACAACTCCCTCCAAACTCGCTGATTGACCGTCGCTGCTTACCGAGGATTATACGTCCGTCATGTCAACCAAAAGTTTTCCAATTCACAAATAGGGCTGTTGATAAAAAAAGCTGTCCCAACTTCTTTTGAAGAAATCTTTGTTTGTGTCACTTTAGCACCCATTACATGCACCCCTGCTCAAAGGGACAATGATATCCCGCCGCACAATTTGAGCTCCAGCTGTCTTTCACTTAACCTCTTACCATTTGCATTTACATTACATTTATTATATTTATATCCCAATAACAGCTAGTTATGAGGGCCGGGGAGCTATTTTTATTTCAGCCTACCACAGCATAGCCCACCCATTAGGGAGGAAGACAAAGAATGAAGGCATGGAACAAGGGAGGACGCAACAAAGAGACAAAGAGAGACGGGAGGTCAGAGCGAACAGAAGGAGAGGGTTTGACGCGGACATGAAACGTGTCTCTGTGACGGAACGACAGACCCGCTGGAAATGCCGCATTGGTGAGAGTAAAAAGGGCATAGGAACAAACTGTAAAAGGAATGATCGAAAATGGTTGTGATCATGGAAAACAAGCGCAAATGTCCTTAAAGTCTAGTGGTGCATAACGGGAATTATGTACATAATGGGAATTATGTACCCATTATTGAAATATATGCATGTGTGTATGTGGTGTGCATGTGTGTATGTGGGTTTCTATGCGTGTGCGTGTTTATTTATTTTTTATATTTGTTTGATTTGTATGTGTGCAGGTGCATATTTTTGCATTTGTATGTGTTCCTATTTTTACATGTGTATATTTGTATTTGTGCCTGTGTGTGCATATTTGTACGTGTGTGTATTTGTAGGTGTGCCTGTGGGTGCATATCTGTTAGTGGCCGTGTTATTTATTCAGCATGCTGTAGGTTTCCCCGATTTTACAATGGGAACTCCGAGTTGGAGCTCCAAGTGATGTGCCCACGGGCAGTGGCAGGGTGTGAGACCGTGTTTCCTGATGTGGCGCTCCCAGGCCAGGTCTGCAGCCGGGCGGGTCGGAGAGCTAGACAGCGTCTCCTAAACCAGCCCGCCGGCGTGGTGGAGGAGACGCTGAGTGGAGCTCCGAGGGCCCGGTCTGCTACCAGCACACCGCTACACATTGCACTGATAAATGACTAAATATGGCTTTGAAAAATAAAATGAGGCCATAGATGTATAAATAAATATAAATATAAATAAACGAGTCAAAAGTTTGCCGCAAAATAAAATAAATATGTTAATATTTTAAAAAGGATGAATTAGAAAAATGGCTACTTTCATTTATTTCAGGGACTTCAGTTTCATAAGGTCACATTCATTCATTGATTTATTAAATCATTTTTGATGCTTTATGATAGTGAGATAGACAGGAAGGTATGGGAGATAGGGGGGAGGACATGCAGCAAAGGACCGCGGGAAGGAATCGAACCCGGGTCGAATGGTACGCGCTCTGCCCAATGAACCACCGGGGCTCCCTGTATTTATCTATTGACAGCCAGATGTGAACAGTAATGGACGTATTGAAGCAGAGTGACACTGACCCAGGTTGTACCAGACGTCCATCTCTCCGCTGAGGGTCCGGACCTCGATGATGCTCTGGCCCAGGAAGTCATCAGACTCCCTCTTCAGACGCTGCTTCACGCGGGACTTGATGTCATCGTCCTCGTCCCACACACGCACTTTGATCCGGTCTGAGGAGTTGTGGCACTCGCTGGATGGACACGGCAGAAGTACATCTATAGTTACCATTCTGTCTTTTGTTTCAGACGCTCTTTTCCAGAGTGGAGTCTGAGCACCATCAACACACAATCAAACTCAGAGGAGCAACTGAACAAAGCCCAAGTGCTGTGGGACCTATCGGTTCCCAAAGAATGAGTGAAATGAATGATACATCACATGAGGTTGGAAGAGAAAATGTAAGAAAGGCAAAAGCCTGCAGGGTAGTCAAGACAAGCTTAGGGGGTTTGAAATCCAGCTTAAAGGTTTGGGGTTCAATCCCCCAATGCTCTCAGTCGACCTGTAGAGATCCCAGTGCAGCATTCCCTCCAACCCCTACCTGCTCCTTAATGACCACAATCATCTTATTATTCCTCCTATCCTGTACTCATGACAATGTTCATGAATTAGCTAGATTCACCGGATAGTGCATTTGCTAAAAACATCAGCTAACTTACTAAATGGTAAAAAGTAGCTTAATCAAGATGATATTATATACTTTTTACTCTATCTATTGATGCTGCTTCATTTTTTTTTTTTACTTATTTTTACATATTTTTAGTTTATTTACGTAGTATTTTTGCTTCAATGTGAATGTTGAGGAACCAAGCCTGAGAATCTTACTCTTGTGTAAAATAAGATGTAATAAAAGTAACTCTGATTCTGGTTGTTTGTAAGTGAGGTTGTTTATAAGTGAGGTAAGGTTATGGAGGATTCATGAGTGTGTGTTGGAGCGGCTGGACTCACAAGTGGTTCTTCTCTTCCCAGACCGGGTTGAGGTTCCCGTAGATGGTCTTGGTCCTCTTCTTGGTCTTGCCCACCTGGACCGTGACGTAGGGGTCGCTGGAGCCCGTCTTATCCTTGGCCTGGAGACCCTGGGCACAAACAACTACAAACACAACATTAGAGGGTCAAATATACACAAAGGGGAGGGCTCAACTTAACACAGAATATATAGTGTCGAGAAGAGACTGCTCTTGAGTGACTGACTGACTGACTGACTTACTAACTGATTATAGGCATGCAGGGGACCTGTGAGGCTGACTCACAGCTCTTTTTGAGGGATGCCTCTGAGGGTGATCCTGAGTGTTTGAGTACAGTAATTAAGGCTCTAAAGTAGTCTTTAGGGGCATCAATCCGTAGTTCTTAAGGGTGTGTTGTGTAGTTCTTAGCAGTGATGGTGATCTTGGCTGTCTGACTCTAGTTCATCAGAGGCTAACCTGTTGTTCTAAAGAGGCTAACTGGTGGTTCTCAAGGGGGTGTTAATGTAGTCGTTTCCAAAGATTTTGATGTTGGCTGTCTGACTAGTTCTTAGGGTGCAACCAGTACTTCTTAAGGGGAGTTGGTGCCGTGTTTACCAGTGATGGTGATCTTGGCGGACCACTTGGAGGTGCCGTCCAGGACGCTCTGTTTGATGGTCTTCATCTGCTGGCCGTGGAGGGACTTGTTGACGCCGAACACATCCCTGATGACGTCGAACACCTCGGGCTTGTTCCTCTCCCTGATCTTCATGCGGTCCTTCATGGCCATGATGATGTTCTGGGTGCGGTCGCCGGCGCCGTGCTTCGAGCTCTTCTCAGCCGCGCCTGGAACACATTCACACACACGTCGTAAGCACACATAAAATATACAGATGGATACCCACAACACACACACACACACACACACACACACACACACACACACACACACACACACACACACACACACACACACACACACACACACACACACACACACACACACACACACACACACACAGCATAAGACTAAACATACATACACAACACATCCACATACAACATACAAGACTAGTAAAGACTCAGAGACATAATATACAAAAATACACTTTAACACACATTGACAATTACATTTAAGGCATTTAGCAGACACTTTAGTCCAAAGCGACTTAAAACCATTTATACACACATTCACACACTAAGGGTGGAGTCAACCATGCAGGGCGACATCTAGCTCGTCGGGAGCAGTCAGGGTGAGGTGTCTTGTTCAGGGACACCTCGACACTCTAGGAGGTAGGAGGAGCTGGGGATCGAACTAGCAACCTTCCAGTTATAGGGTCAACCCGCTCTACCTCCCGAGCTACTACCGTCCTACACACAAAAGATTCCGCTAGACACTGCAGTTCTTGGGGTTCGAACCAAGGAACCGACAAACACCGTCCCCATTAGACCGCCCTGCTCAGAGGAACACCAGAGGGATCGGATCCAGCCATCATGGCGGTGTGACTCACGCTGGAGGCAGTCGGCGTTGAGCAACTCCTGGCACTTCTCGTGGCACTTGACCCCGCACTCGGAGCAGCGCATGCCCTGGCGCGCGATGCCCCACAGCAGGCCCTCGCAGTCGTAGCAGTAGGTGGGCGTGGTGGCCGTCCACACCTCGAAGTTGTGCGGCGTGGTGCAGGAGATGGGGTAGATGAGGGCCTGCAGGCTCTTCTTGTACACGTGGGTCTTCTGCAGGGGGGGGGGGGGGAGACGTGGAGGTGCACGCAAAGGGTCACTTTTTGTTTAAAACCTCACAATTTTCAAAATCATTTTTTCAATCAGTTTTCAATAATTAGTTGATTGAGGTCTTTGTGAATACTGCTTTTGCTTTCAAAGTTCAAAGTTCAAAAGCTTTATTTGTCCAACATGTTGCCATATTATTTATTATATATATATACAAATTGTCTTTCACAAATTTCCTACTAGTTTTAATACAACTTTTGCTTTAACCCCAAGAGTTTAATTCACAGATACAATTATTTAATCCAGACTCTTTAAATGGGGGACGAACAACATAGCTCAGTTTCATCTGCAGAATCTCTCGCCATCTTCAAATAGAAATCTTAGTACGCATCACATCAACCAAACTTTCGTAATTTCTTGTAGAATTTAGAACAAACTGAAGAAGGCAGATGGGATGTGAACACATGCTTGCGTCATTTCATGATAAATCTCCTGAATGAATGAATCCTAAAGGTAAGCCGTGCGGGACAAAGCCCTTGCTCTGAGCAGCTTGTACGTACCAACTCCTCGTCCTTGATGGAGGACCGGGCCGACATGGAGGACGCGATCCCCGCCTTCCGAGCCTGGACCAGGGACTGAACCACGGAGAGAGCCGGGGGCAGCCGCAGTACCACAAGTCAATCACCGACATCACACACGCACAACCCGAGAACAACACCCCAACGTATCCCCAGAGTCATCCACAGAGAATTAAGAATTTAAAAGAAAACTTAACGGGCAGGGTATCTTAAAGGCACCCAGTGCAACTTTCGAGGCTTAAAAATAAACATTCAATTTCTAGTCTTTTTTACACGTAGTAAGTTTCAATAACTCCATACCATTACATACCGACATTTAAGCAGCAAAGATGAGACGTCGTTGTGTGGTGAGAACTGATACAAAATCGATAACAACAACAATGCCGCCATTTTCTTTATTTTTTGTAACCTACAATAAATAAAGCAGGCTTCCAGTCAATGGAAAAATGGCTTCTCCCCACCGGCGATTGTTGTTGTTTACGATTTTCTATCAGTTCTCACCACACAACGACGTCTCATCTTTGCTCCTTGAATGTCGATATGTAATGGTATGGAGTTATTGAAACTTACTATGTGTAAAAATGACTAGAAATTGAATGTTTATTTTTCATTGAATGTTTACATAAAGTTGCACTGGGTGCCTTTAAGGGTATTAGTGGTGGGATTTGGGGTAGCAGGGTGGTTGTTAACAGAAGAGGAAGCACCTGCTGACTATCATTAGGAAGAATAAAAACTCAACATAACGGAAGGGGAGGTTATGCCGAGACCCGTTAGTGAGAAAGAACGGAGTGAGGGAAGTGCTAGCTACAGACTGAGGGTTAGTACTCACCCGGGTTAGTTTGGCAAAACAACCCCTACAAACAGCTCACCAGGTGACCAGAGAGCAGGGGGGGGGGGGGGAGGGAGGGAGCTACCGTTCTAACGGTATCATCTTCATTAAGGGGAATACCAAGCAGGAACTTCATTAACCCGAGAGATTTCCTGAAATAATGGAAGCACTCTGTGTTTATGTTACGGAGGAGCACTTTGCTGTTTGTAGGGGTGTACAAAGAGGAGTTGATGCGTTTGACCCGATTCGTCCTACTTGATATTGTTTCTGGAGCAGAAAGGGGGTTTGGGAACGGGGGTGTGTTCTATTCACTTACCATGGCCTGACCAAGGAGTATGAACGCATTCAAGAGAGTTGTGGGGGGAATAGTATTGGGTTTAGGAGAGGAGGAAGAGAAACGTTAGCACTTGGATTTTCATATTTAGTGCCATTTTTGTTGTCGTTGTTTTTGTAACATTCTCATCCTAGATGTACCCTCTAAGAAGGTTCAAGCTCACAACAAACACACAACACACATACACACAGACACACACACGGGTGTTACGCACCACGTCGCTGACCAAGGGAATGGGCTTCTTCTTGCGAAGGTCTGGCATGCTGTCAATACCGTAGAGACCCGTTCCTCCACTGGGGATACACACTCCAAAAGTTTAGACATTCTGGTTCAACTTCAATACTTATTATTAATTAATAATAATAGACTTACCCTGGTTTGGCCCAAGCCTGTCTGGCAGTAGACTCTTCATGGCTGACCTACAAGATCAAAATGTTAGAATTTATATGAGAATTTAGAATGCTAGAATATAGAATATTAGCATTTAGAATGTTTAGGATGACTCACAATTCATTTGTCCAAAATGGACAAATTAATTGGTATGTTGGTATGTTTTTTTTTAATCGCGGAAAAAAAACCTCATGTGCGTGGTATTGAAAGTGAATAGGATTTGTTTGTCGACTTTGGTTGAGTTCCACACCTTGGGTGTCAGGGTGCATGCAAGTGTAATTGTAGGCTATGAAACAAAATTACCTGTACATCATGATTAATGACAACACAAACACAACTTTATTTCACTAAGTCAACTCAAACAAAGCTATAGCAACTGATGATAACAGACCATTAAAAAATGAAAGAAGACGTATTACATATATCCGTCTATGGCATTACAAGCAGGATATAAATGATCAAAGTTACAGATGAGGAAGTGATTGGTACGTACAAATGAAAAGGAAAAATAAATACATAATCATGCTTGATGCTGAGCTGGACCATATGGGAACCATAGGATGAGCCGCGATGGGATGAAGAATACATGAAGACGCATAAAAAGTGAGTATATTTATTAGTCATTAACCTGGTCATCTTCTCTGCTAAACTCTGCGAAGGAAAATACAAATATAAATCATGGATTTTATCATTGCAGAAAATGTAAACACAAAAGGAATTAATGTTAAAAAACTAAAATCAATTTGTGTCACTATCAAATATATTTTAAAGTTGCAATTTGTAAGATAAAGCCCCTCCCAGTGAGTAGGCGGGAGACTTCTGGCATAAATCCCCCCCTCAATAAAATGCCTTCCACACAGACGGCCTCTTTCCGGCCCCCTAGTCTCAATTCATGACAAGCGAGTGTACGTGATGCTGACGTGTTGATGGCGTTACTATCATACGACGGGTTCGAAACCGTGAGTAAGGAGTGTGGCTGCTTCATACTTTTCTCTTCTGTCCTGTATTTAACATTCAAACGCCTTTCTCCTTTCTACTCTTACGTTGAAATTGTGGATACCCCTAAATATATGCAGTATTGATATCACCGCAAAAGAGGCAGTACCAGGGAGTTGGTAGCCTCAACCAACAGCTTTGATATGCTGTCAACTGAATACTGCGTCCTCCACTGCATACTTTTGCGGCACTCCCGCTTCCTACACAATCCACCCAGGGGCCACCCAACATCAAGTTTACAAACTATCTCTGATATGTGTGAACACGTCTGATACGTCTTATCTCTGGTTGTGTGTTGCATGTTTGAAAGGGCAACTCCTGAGTTTGTGTTTGAAAGGCCTATAACAGTGTTCTGTCCAATCTGACTGGCTGTGCAACGCTGTGACATGAACTAGCCTGGCTTGGCTGGCTTAGGGGCGTGAATGAGAGGGGGTTAGGGATGTCTATAGTAAGATTCTTGTAAACAAAGAGGCACAACCAGTTTTCTCTATTTGTAGAATATATAATTTTAGGATGTGATTATCAGCATTGACTACAGATATTTATTATTTAACAAGCCAGGTGAAATTGCGACTTTACACATTGCGACTAAGTTGAATGAACGTAACTACTGTGACGTAAGGGAAATCTCTGTAGGTTGGTACCTTGGTTAAAATCCTCCAGAGAATAGGACCCTTGGGACCCCTGTGAGCCATGTGAGCCATGCGACCCAGTATAACACCGGGAAAGTCTTTGGGTCTGCCTCTTTTCCTTTAGAATACGCTGGAAGTTGGCGATGCGTTCTCTATGGCCAACATCCTCGGGCCTTTTGTGCTCCTTCTCGTCCATGGCACAGTCTTCCTCTATGGGGATCAAACCTGACCCACTCCGACCCAGCCCCTGAGATACTGCTGGTCCCACCACAAGGCTTCCATCCTTGTCGTTTGAGCTTGTGTCCAGGGTGGGATCCTTGACAGACGCCTCTCCGTCCCCGTCACAGGTCGGGACCTCTGCTGTACTCTGCGAGAGCTCGATGGAGTGACGCTGGATTAGGGGACCGGCGGGGAGAGTCGCTTCATTGGGGGATTTTTGAGGAGAACTTCTTGAATTCTCAATTGTTTGACCACAGTGCAAATAATCGGACAGCTCGCCAAATTCCCTTGCTGGAGCGTCTTGCTCAGTAGGGTTCTGGGGTGGATTACTCTTTCCCTTTGCATTCTGGGATGGGAACACATCAACCCCATGGAGTTCAGGGGATGCACTCCCTGGAGAGGGAGCTGCCTCAGGCACAAACCCAGTGACATCGATGTCAAATTCTGAGTCGGTTCCGTCCATCTTTTTGAAAGCTCCTTTGAAAGCCGACTTGAACGTGAGCACTGCCTTGCTCAAAGTCATGATGTCGAAGCTAGCAGCGGCGAGGGTCTCCGTCGCGTTCTCCAGACCGTCTAAAGAGCGCTGGCCGCCCGACTTCTGCTCAACGGGGACACCACTGTCCCTGGGCACGAAGCAGTCATAGGTCCACTCCCTGTCCAGGCTCTCGGCAGAACGAGCCAGGGTGCGGGCCGAGGAGTGGCAGGTGCCCCGGGGCGAGTCCCTCTCCAGGTAGCTCTCGTCGCAGTCCGTGAGCAGCAGGGTCGAACAGCTCAGGCTCCTGAAGGCGCCGAGGCTCCGGTCATCCGCGAACGCGCCCATGGTGTGGTACCCGGAGCTCCGCGAGACCAGGCAGTTGGCTGCACAGTCGCACTCCAGGTTGGTGTCTTCGCCCTGGGGCCTCCAGCCCAGGTAAACAGAGGAGCCGGTGGGGGAGTTGTAATGTTGGCCGAACAACAGCGAAGGATGCTCTGAGCTGCTGTGGGACGATTGACCAGCATTGCTGTTCTGGGTCTCTGTCGTCCATCTGTCCCACATCTCCGAGCAGTCCCCGCTGTTAGTGCACGAAAACATGTCCTCCTCGTTCCACGCCCCTTCGCCACGCCGCACACTTTGTTTCCTGACAACAGAGTCCCAGCCGTCGTAGAGTCGATCGGCGGCTGGCTGGAATCGGTCGCTCCTTTGTTGACAGACGGAGCTGTGGCACGAGGACAGGGAGCTGTTGCTCAGGTAGTGGTGGCCACAATGATGCTCCAGGCAACACAGGTCGGCCGCCCCGGGAACAGAAGGTTGATTCCTTGGGCTGTGACCCGAGTCATTGGGCTCCGGTCGCTTTGCCCTACGAGGGCTCAGGCTTTCTCTCAACTGTTTAGGAGATCTGTGGGTGGGTACGAGTCCGGCTTCTTTGCCCCACTCACAGCGGTTCAAGAGGGGACTGATGGCGGTGCATTGGGGGGTTTCGATGGCGTTCTGTCTGCCGAGGCTGCCTCTTCTGACTCTCGCCGTCTTGGAGAGAAGGGGTTTGGGCTCCGGTTCAGCTGCGCCGCCCGAGTACAGCTCCCCTATCTCGCTGAGCACGGCGTCCACACAGCAGGACACCTCGTCCACCGACCCCCGCACCGATGTCAGATAGTCCCTCAGGTCCGAGATTTCCTCCTGGATTTTGTTGATGCCTCTCAGTTCCTTCAGGATGTGGCGTACTATGTTGTCGGAGCCTTCACCTTCTCCTTCATCATCTCCCTCCTCCTCGTCTTCTTCTTCATTCCTGGGTATGTTGTCCTCCACCACTCCGATGCCATCTTGGCAGTCAGAGCTGCTGGTTTCCCCCGACGGGGTGAGGTCCGGGGGATCGGGGGTGGAGGGGTCCACGTGAACGGTACAAGGGGCCTTCAGTGGACCGCCTCGACTCAGCTCAAGAAACCCTAATACGGGTGGGCCAAGACCCCCTGCGTGACCGTGGCAGCTGGGGAACCCCTGGAGCCCTGCCGAGGGGTCTCTCTTTAGAGGTCCACAGGTGAACGACGTCTGATTGGTTGGTTTGATCTCGAGCGAAGTCTGGTGGCGAGGAGGCTCGTGGCTCCCCGGTTCCGCCAGGGACTGCAGCTTCCCCCAAGTGTCCCGGTCCACCTTAGGGCTATGGGATCTCTGCTTGGGCAGCTCCTTCCTCTTGGGGGACTGGTGACGGGGGGAGGTGCCGGTGAAATGCCCATCCTGTCCACCGAGAGGCGCTCTGGAGAACATCCCTTAGAGGTCAGGAGGTCTGGGTCAACCCGTCTCTAACCATGGACCGACAGCTAAGGAAACGGCGTGAAATGTCCTGGCACATGCCGCATTCCGAAAGGGATCCAACAGGCCTGAGATCCGTCTCTCTTGGCGCACGGACAAGCCTTAGACACACACACTGTAAGCAGATGCCATCATAGTCATAAAAACATTGAATGAAAAGCAAATAAGTACAATAGCTGCTCAGTTAAAGGTAGACTAGAGTACAACATTGAACAATACGAATCTCAAATGTGATCCTCTTCTCCCCTCCCTTGTTTGATTTCACAAATTGATTTTAATTGAATTCACACTGAACTGGCTTACAGTACAATGGGCAAAAAAATATGAGCCCAACTGTTGCACAGCAGCAGCAGCAGGCAGCCGCGTGCACGCGTAGGACACGCTGCAGCTGGCTGTAGCTCTGTAATTAGGGGAGAAGGGGAAGACAGCTTGGTAATTAGATGGCAGATCATTCCTCTCCTCCTAGGCCGTGTCACAGTTCTACTCCCACACCAGCTGAGCGGATCCTTCCTGCTGGCCTAACCTGTGTGTAGTGTGTGTGACTTTGACTGTGTGTTAGTGTGTCTGTGTGTTAAATTGTGAGTGTGTGTTAGATTGTGAGTGTGTGTTAGATTGTGAGTGGGTGCGTGTGAGTGTGTGTTAGAGTGTATGTGTGTTAGAGTGTGTGTGTGTGTGTGTGCGCGCGTCAAGCTTCTCTCAGAAGAACACCGTTTAATTTGATGTTATGCATGATGTTCCATGGCTCAACCCTCTCGGACATGAGCTGGTATATCAATTAATAATAATCTTCAGTTTTTCAACGGTGAACAATAAAGTGTCATCTTAACTGCAAGCTTAATAATAATGTACTGCATTTATCCAGCCGCTCAAAGCTCTTTCCATAGTGTTCTATATCGAGACTTATTGAATTCATTATGTATTTTCTATTAATAAAGTTTCAGTTTTTTCAGTTTTACCCTGCTTTGCAATGCTTTGGGTGATGATTTATCTCAAATACCTCATCTCAGCACACAATGTGGCATTAATATAACTTTGTAACTCAAGAGACATCTTCCTAGAGACGTAAAGAGATTGTATTTAATAATTTTCAAATTGTATAAACTCAAATTCCTTGTTCAGAAGACCTTCATGGTGTCCTCCTTGTTGTTAAGACAAAGTCTAACAAAGTCTAAATAACAACCAGTGATCCCAATCTCTCACATGTTTAAGATCAACTATTTAGGAAAACACATCATTCATGAGGAGCAGGGTGAGAAGAAATCCTTCATAATTTAGGTTCTCATTAAAGTCCCACTGAAACACCTGTCAATTGCAGGATCACGCAATGCCTATCGTGTTACTAATCTCAAAGGTCCACAAGGGGAAGAGGACAGGAGCTTGACTGCTTGTTTTTTTGGGTTGAACTTATCAGGAGGGGTTGACAACCCAGCTCAGGCTACGGCCGGCTTTACAGACGGGCTGATGGGAAAAGGGTGACATCAGAGGTTGTCATCGCTCCACCTATTGCAGGACCAGTTTCTTATGCTTCTCAAGCAACACAGCTAAACAACGGCTAAACAACAGCTCCACACAGAGCGTAGACACAGTCTGACAACCGCGGCTACAAAGGCTGGTATTTTTACATAGTTAACAACGCACTAGTTGCATGAACACACTCCGCAGCATACAAAGTGTAGGATATTCGAGCAGCTCCATAAAGACTAATGGAATATTTGGTTAAGAGCTGAAGGGCAATGTAGGCTGTGGTTATTTGAGGGGAAAGACTTCCCAAGTTACTCAGACAAGAATAGGAGCAGCTAGTGAGTGGACAAATGTTAAGCAACCTGACCCATCTCAACAGCTACACTACTACTTAATGTGTCCATTTACAATTAATTTGGTTATTATTTTAGACTGGTCCAATTAATTAATTAATTAATTAATTTTTAAAATGAAAAGGTCTAGAGTAAAAGGTTATGGAGTGTAAACAACAGCATACCTTACCTTGGCGTTGATAACTAAACAAAACAAATTAAACTAAGAACAAAATAATGAACTGCGTGAAGGTTTGTTTAATCCATCAGGTGGTGGAAAAAAAATTATTGCAAAGAAATATCCACAGTTGACTTCAACGCAATCTGTGGTTGAAGCGCAATCTCTAAGGTGGCATCTGAAACTGGGCATTTCAGTACGTGAGCTGGGGGGAGAGGAGGCTGGAGCTAGAGGACGGCGTGCCCCTCGGTAGACAGACTCCCCCTCTCTCTCTCTCTCTCTCTCTCTCTCTCTCTCTCTCTCTCTCTCTCTCTCTCTCTCTCTCTCTCTCTCTCTCTCTCTCTCTCTCTCTCTCTCTCTCTCTCTCTCTCTCTCTCTCTCCCTCTCCCTCTCTCTCCCTCTCCCTCTCTCCCTCTCCCTCTCTCCCTCTCCCCCTCTCCCCCTCTCTCCCTCCCTCCCTCCCTCCCCCTCTCTCTCTCTCCCTCTCTCTCTCTCCCTATCTCTCCCTCACTCTCTCCCTCTCTCCCTCTCTTTATCTCTCCCTCTCCCTCTCCTGCTGTGATACAACATACATTACCCAGCAGGATGGATTTACGCACCTCACAAGGCTGCAGAGAGAGGCATTCTGGGAAAACAGTCTACACATCAAACTTCTAAACTGCTCAGAGACACACACACACACACACGTTCCAAACTGCTAAAACTGCTCATATTTCTGATCCCGCCGCTATGACACCGGCCTGGCAGATTAACGGCGTGTCCTAATTCATTACAGTGGTCTCAACAGCCAGCTCTGCTCCTTAAGTGCTACCCTATGTTCCAATAAATAATATCCGGACTGCTTTCACCTTGCCCGCCTCCCGCCTCCCTCCTCCGCTGCCTGCGCTCAGACGCCCCTTACGTCGCCGTATCAACCAGTCCTTGCAAACCAATCAGGGTAATGGGAACAGACTGAGGAATAAACTGTTGTCTGGGGAGCGCCACGGGGCCCACCAGAGAGAAGATTTATAAACAGCCAGGGTACGGGACGCCTCACCAGACCTCAGTGTCCTGGTGACGGGTGAGGAGCCACTACGGTTCACACATGTTCAGACCTACCACCTCTCAGGCAGCAGTGGGAGGTTGCCAGGTTATACTGGTGATATGTTTGCATTTACATTTTTGGCAATTAGCAGACGCTTTCATCCAAAGCGACTTACAATAAGTACATTTGTCAGGGGATTGTGAAACAATATATCGCTGTCGTACAGTAACGGATGTTCATAGAACCAAGTGCCAATCGCTCGGTTAACCCATTCCCCGTATGTAACAAAGATATCTAGGATAAGACACTACACAACGAAGTACTATAACCAAGTATAACACACAATAATGGCATACATTAAGTGCCAGGACACAGCCTGGGCAGTAGGCGTCCTCAACCCCTGCCTGCCTGCCTGAGTGTTACATTATCGCGCTTCACTTTGGATGAAATCACCTGCTGAATGACTAAATAAAGTGTAGAGTCGAAAAGGCAATTTGGCGGCGTGACCTGCATTGACACGGCGCTTAATGAGCAGGTCGTGCTCAGGAAGCCCGCCCAAGGGTGTCTACAGCCAGGCGGCGGACATTTGGGATTGAACCTGGTACGTTTGGGCTGGGAGTCAAGCAGCCCAACCAATACACTGCACTGCCCCAGCCCCTCCCCGGGCCCATGGCCAAACTCATTGAACAAAGAACAGAACGAGGGATGTTTGAAAATGGAACATAGTGTACAATAGGTCCCTTTTGTGAGGACCATTCATCTCCCTATAAGATGTATTGCTTCAATTGGTTCAACCTGAGTACTTAACAAATTCCCATTACAGGATCAATTGGCCAATCCAATCACAAAGTGACTTGTGTTTAATTGGAATTGTTTCACATTCTAGCTTCCCCATTACAGAGAGTACGTTGACATGTAGTCAGAGGCACTTGATACTCATAAAATACACAACATAACGCTATCAGGTTCAATATGGCCACACATCCCCCCCTGGAGAAGGAGGTAAAATATGCATACTAGAACAATTCTAAATCAGAGAGAGACCAGAGACACAGAGAAAGAGGAAGAGAATAAAATAAAAGACCCAGAGGTGAAACTCAACCAATACATCAGTTAGTGTTAGTGGGATCACTAATCAGTGTTTACATGTTTCAACTGAATCATTAAATCGGTTTGTTTGATATGCTTGCCTGAAAAGTTACCCATATACTCCAGAGCTTTAAAGCACCATCTCTAAATGAATTAAAGCATCTCTGAATTAAATATATCTCAAATTACCGTATAAAATGACGATGTGTAAAATGGCTTGTTGGGAACACAGATTTACAGCTGTAAACCAAGAATACAACAACAGCATCCACTAAAGTTTGGTTCTCAAACTGATATGCGATGTGTTTTGTACCGAAGGAATGCAGCGATAAAACATTTAAAGTGTCGGGCAAATCCATTCAGATCAGCTGTGGAAATGTGAATGACTAATAGCAATAATCATAGCCTACCTCTCGGAGTTGTACTCTCACTTTATTGATGGCCTTCAACCAGCGCACCCTGGAGGGAGTGAAGGGTAATGGCGGCCCGTCGTCATGGAAACTGAGGACCAAGAAACACTTCATCAACCTGTGAACTCCAGGGAACTTCCCGCACACCTAACACTAGGAGAACAACATTGTATTTTGGATTTGATATTTACAGTATGTCGCATATATCTTTTGAATATGTACACGTTAAAGGGGTAGTTCGGAATTTTGGACATAGGGCCTGATTCCCAAGTGAGCATTGGTATTCTATATCACTGGAGACAGTTTTCAACACATTTCATTCATTCCTTCTAGTTGCAGAGTTCGCTCGTGCTAGGCTAGCGCACGGCAACGGGCAATGCTAGCCTGCTATTAAAAACAGTCTTACCCACTCCACAGTACACCCGAGGTAAATCGATTATAACGCCAGACTATAGATTTAAATGTCTGTGTTGATAGAATAATGTTAGAAATAAAACTAACCTTGCATCGCATGAATCATCGAGGGACTACTTTCTCAGCAGAAGCGGGATTTTACTATGCGCTGGTTAGGTTTGTAACCGAATCACGACAGAAGAACGTAAACAGAGAAGCGTGGGACAGAAGCGCAATTGAACGACTAGGCAACATGGTGGTTCAGTGTGCTTTTAGAAATTGTAGAAATAAACGCTACTAATGGGCACCACACAAAGTTTCCACCAATTTCCAGTGCGAGATCCAGAAAGGACTCAACTGTGGCTTGTTGCTGCTGGCTTGGACATCAAAACACCGGCTCGTACATGTACGGTTCGTTGGATACAACAAATTCCTCATAATCGTCTTCAAAAGCAGATGCATCGCTAACTCCTCCAAACGTGTCCATATATTGTTAATTGAATACGCTAATAGAATTCCTTCGTTCACTGTACTCCGCGTTTGTAGCAATGACAGCGGCAGGTAAAAAAAAAATAGAGCCGGTAACCTAGGTATCAGTCCGCCGCTGCCGTAGCCTACTACCAGGAATATAACACTGCTGCTGAGACCCAGCAATTCCCTCAAAATGCAATGCAATGCAAGGTTGGTTTTATTTCTAACATTATTCTATAAACAGACATTTAAATTTATAGTCTGTCGTTATAATTGATTTACCTCGGGTGTACTGTGGAGTGGGTAACACTGTTTTTAATAGCAGGCTAGCATTGCCCGTTGACGTGCGCTAGCCTAGCACGAGCGAACTCTGCAACTAGAAGGACTGAATGAAATGTGTTGAAAACTGTCTCCAGTGATATAGAATACCAATGCTCACTTGGGAATCAGGCCCTATGTCCAAAATTCCGAACTACCCCTTTAACACTGCAGTGTCTGTTCAAAATCGGCCTTTTGCTCATATTGCTGTTTATAGCTATTTCAAGAACGGCTCACTAAAACATCTTCACAATCAACACTGCACTTCCTTGGGTCCTCATCAAGTGGGAAGCACATTGGATGACCGGTTGGACACATAGTAAGATATCCTGTATGTTTTTTGTATTTTAATTTCTTGTATTTCTGCAACAACAAACTAAAAAGATTCCTTGTACATAAAAGCTTAATTGGAAATTAAAACAATTTCTGAGACTGAATGAATGAATGAACTTGCATCCATTTTAAGTTCACATTACAAAACATTGAAACAATGTTTGAATGCTGAGCGAAGGAGCTTCCATACCGTTGAAGTCTAGCCAAGCGTCTCTCAGCGGGAGTGTCGTTCTTCTGGACCTGAACCACTCCCTTGACGGCGATCCTCACGGAGGCCTCCTCCCCCCTCAGGGAGGTGCCGTTCGTGGGGTGGGGAAGTCCATTGACCGGTGGCGGTCCTCCGGCGGAGGAGGAAGTGGGCCGAGGGTCGTTGCTGTGATAGGAGTGGAAGGACTCCTCCTGCTCGGATCCTCCCGGGCTCTCCTGGCCCATCTCACTGAGCTGGGAGCTCACCTGGCTCAGGTTCCCAGAGGAGCCAAAGCGACTACTTTCCACCGGACTGGAAGGTGTCGGCGGGTGAGGGAGATGGCATAGTTAGAATGTTACACAGACAAATATTCAGGTGGATTGCACATTACAAACTTGTAAAGTAACAGAGAAAAGAAATGTAAAGAAGCTAGATCCTTAACCTCACAAGAATTCAAATTTTTACTGGCAAATTGTTTCACAATAAAAACAATTGCTTGGTCAATTGGACATTGCTCGTCTAAAGCTTATTATGTGAGGTTCAGGTTCTTTCGCAATGATTTCTAACATCCATACACTCAATTTAAAATATTAAGTAGAATGGAGAAGGAATTGTAAAATGAGGAGATGAGTTACGTTAAAAAACGTACACTGTATTCATAGAATCTCGGACAGTCTTAACAACTTTCTCTATAGAACACAAGTAGAAATGTTTCAATGACCAATAAGTCTGTTTCAGAATTAGCGAAAGAGTACTTTACTAAAACCGATAGCATCTTTGAAACTCAAAGATGCTATTTTATGTTATTTACCAATAACTGGCATAAGTCAAGTGACTCTAGAAAGTGGTTGGCTATTTTACTTATTTGTCCAAGATAAAATGACGTATACACGTGTACATTTAGTTTTGAGACATTGTTAAAGGGTGATCTATAGATGAAACATGAACACATACAATGCGACAGAACTACACACAAAACTCAAACAAACAGATGGACTGCAGAACTGGACAAGGAATGCTTTTAAAATATCACCAAGGCATCATAAATGGTAAGGAAATGGGTGTTGCCATTTATTATGCTTTTACTAGCCTTTTTGCACTCAATAGCTCCGTCTTGGACAGGGTGTCCAGCTGCACTCCAGAAGTGGGGCCCGCGGAAGAAGGGGTTTCTACAAGACCTTCCTCCTCCTTTTGGGAGGGGGACACTGAAGGATCTACTTCAGGAGTGGAGAGGCAAATCTGGGGGTGGGCTATAACACCCTGGCTACCTACCGGTTCCTTCCTCTGGGCAGCAGGAGTAGTAGGAACAGACTGAGCGTTTGTTGTGGTGACACTAGGTCTTGGCTGGGGTGTACTGACGGAGGGAGCAGGGGGTTTTGAGGGCTCCGTCTGCCAGGGGAAAGAGATCTTGGCTCCAAACAAGGAGGTGGAGGTGGCAGCCGGTTGCTCTTGCTTCTCTGCAGCCGGACTTTCCTCTTGAAATATCCCTGCCGATAAGGTTTTAAACCCTGAGAACAGACCACTGACTGCATCTGACTGGGGCGTTGAGGGGGAAGCTGCGGTCTGTGCTGGTGTGGAGGAGAAAAGCGATCCCAAAGATTTCCCTGCCTCACCTGGTGTTGACATGAAGCCAAATAGGGACTTGGCTTGAGATGGGTCTGGATTTTGGGGGACCGGATCAACGGTAGGTTTCCCAGTATCTACCTTTTGGATATCAGGTGTTGCTGACATGTCCAAGTCTTTATTTTCAGCCTCACCAATAATCAGAATAGGCTTCTCATGCATTACCTCCTCCCCTTCGATATCACTCTTTTCTTTCACAGTGGCATCAGCCAGATTACTATTAACACTTGGAGGAACCACATCACTTACTTCTTTCGGTATATTTTCCTGAGCCTCAGTACTAACTTGAACAATTTTGAGTGGCACACTTTCACTTTTATTTTCTGTCGGCGGAGCAGCAGCCGGTGTTATCTTGGTCTCTGCTGGTTTTGGTCCTTGTGGGTCTTTGGCAACGCTCCCAAATAAGGATCCACCAATTCCTCCAAGGCCTGCTCCAATCTGGGACGCTGTGGTCTGGGCGGTCGCCCCTCCGAACATTCCGCCCAGTAGAGACCCACCAGCTGCAGCTGTTGGTGTTTGTGCAGAGGAGCCCCCGAAGAGCCCACCCAGCATTGATCCTGCGGCCTGGGGAGCTGCAGGTTTGGCAGTTGGTCCTCCAAACATCCCCCCTAGTATAGAACCACCAGTCGGAGGTCCAGTAGTTTGAGGCTTAGCCTGTGGAGCCGTCCCACCAAATAAACCTCCAAGTAACGACCCAGAGTTTGTGTTCTGGTTGGTGGCTCCTCCAAAAATACCACCCAATAAAGATCCCCCCGTCTGAGAAGGTTGGGATGCTCCTCCTACACTAGAAGGTGTTGGCTGTTGTTGCTGCTGCGGAGTAACTGGTGCAGTTGCCGGTTTGAAAAGTGAGGACATAAACCCTGAAACTGCATCAGCTGAAGAATCAAGCATCGATTTATCTGGCTCTGGGGGCTTCTCTTGTTGTGCTACAACTGGAATGGTTGACTCAGACAAAGGCGTTGCCTCGTTGGATTTTGATGGCGATTGATTCTCGCTTCTTAGGTCTACCATTGGTTCTGGTTTAGTTGGCTCATCTGGCTTGACTGGTTGTTCAGTTGCTGTACCAATATGTACATCTTTAAATTGACCATCAACGGTTAATTCAGGTGGCTTGTCAGTATCCTGAACAATAGAAATGTTACTCTCAGGTTTAGTTGAGTTTGCTGCCTGTAATGCAGTTTCAGTGTCAGGTTGTTTGAGTGCACTGTCTTTCTCTTGGCCCACAGAAGATATATCTGGTGTTTGGCTCTCAGTGGGTTTTAGATGTTCAGTCACTGTGGGAGATGGACTTGGTCCTCCAAACATTGACAGCAAGCCTTTAACAGGGGTTTCCCCTGGTGCAGAGGGAGCTCCAGGAGGAGCCGGCTGGGAAGTCAAACCCCCAAACATACTCCCAAGTAATGAACCGGCCGTTTGGGGAACTGTTGTTTGGGAGGTAGCTCCGCCAAACATTCCACCCAATATGGATCCACCAGTCTGTGGTTGTGGTGTGGCAGTGGAGGCCGCGGTGCCTCCAAACATCCCACCAAGTACAGATCCTCCAGTTTGAGCACTGGAAGCAGCTGGAGCACTTCCCCCAAACAAACCTCCAAGCAAAGACCCAGCGGTTTGTGGAGTGGCTGCCTGTGGACCGGAGCCTCCAAACATACCCCCGAATAAAGACCCCCCAGTTTGGGGAGTGGTTGCTTGAGGAGCAGGCCCTCCAAACATGGACAACAGACCTTTAGCAGGTTCGTTTGAGGCTGGTGGTCTAGGTGCCTCGCTTGCAGGCGATGGTCCTGCTTTTGGAACATCAATGCCAGATCCAGCTTGCACATGTGTGGCCTGTAGACTTGAGCTGCCGAGCATGGAATTCAATTCTGAGGAAGTTGGTGGTTTATGAGGAACCCCTTCCTGAGGTGTGGGCTCTGGGGTTGATTCCTTCTGAATTGTGGTCGCATTGGCAGATGTAATTTGCTTCCCAGTAGAGTCAATTAACGGTGTTACTTGTGGTTCCACTGATGCAAGACCAGGCTCATTTGAAGTTGAGATTTTACCCAGTGTATCACTGGTGGTTGGCACCTCTGATACTTGTGAGGGAGTTTGTTGTAAAGTAGACGTGAACATGGACATTAGGCCTGCTCCCGGAGTTGAAGTACCGGTGCTTCCAGGTGCTGGAGGTTTGGCGGGACTGGGACCACCAAACATTGAGAATAAACTTTTCGCTGGACTTTCATTGGAAGTCGACAAGCCACCAAAAAGTCCCCCAAGGACAGAATTGGCTTGCTGCCCCTGTGGTTGGCCTTGTGGTTGTGGCTGTTGTACACCTTGTGTTTCACTTTGTGATTGAGACGTGCATTGTTGCCGAGGTGGGGTATGCGATGTTTGAGGTGGCTCACTAAACATTGATAGCAATCCCTTTGCTGGTGATTGACTTGAACCAGAGGCACCTGGCAGAATCCCTCCAAGTATAGAACCAGTCTGTGTTTGGGGACCACTGAACATGGATTGAAATCCTGTACTGGCCGGCTCCTTGGGCAGAGCGGTCCCTTCGGATGGCAGTTCAGCACTGGGCTTGGTTTGAGCTTGGGCCGGGATGGGACTTTGGTTTCCAAACATTGACATTAAACTTTTACCAAAAGATTCTTGCGGAGGTACTTGGGGACTAGTGCCTGCAGCAGGTGTTGTAGCTGATGGCGCAGCCTGGGCGGAACTCTGACCACTGAACATTGATAATATACTTTTGCCGAGTGATTCTTCTTGATTTGCTTGGGGAGTAGATTGGAGAGTAGCTTGAGGAGCAGCTTGGGGAGTAGATTGGGGAGTAGCTTGAGAAGCAGCTTGGGGAGCAGGACGTGAAGCAGCCCGTGAAGCTTCATTTGGTGAAGGTGCTTGTGATGCAGGCCCAGTTTTAGAAGCAGGTTGTGCAGGACTCGGGCCAGTAAATAAGGATAAGAAGCTTTTACCAATTGATTCTTCTTGTGGAGCCTCTGGAGCTGCAACCGCTGAAGGTGACGGACCAGCTTGAGCAGCTGGAGATGTTCCTGACAGCATTTCGCCAATGGAAAACCCAAACAGTCCACCAGTTGATTTGGGTACTGGTTCTTGTTTGGTCTGTCCTGTTGGTGGCATTGTTTGGGATCTGCCTGGCCCAGGACCTTGGGCAGAATTAGAAGTAAATACTTGTGACACACTTTTGATTGGTTGCTGAATCGGTTTTGACCGAGAGGATGAACTCTGATCCATTGTCTGTTGTCGCTGTAAACCCTTCGGTCTAGATGCCGTTGTCAAAGAACTCTCCGGTACAGTGGGTTTTGGTTGGGGTTGCGATGTTGATGAGGTGTCAGAACCAAAAAGGCTGCCTAAGGATCCAAACAGATTTGATACTCCTGTTGCCTCTGTGTTAGCTGTGACAGGCAAGGTACCAGTGTAACCAATTTTATTCTGCTGATCAGGGGGCTCTGGTTTGGGTTCTTCTATTCCTACTGCAGTCTTGAACATGCTCATAAATCCTGCTTGTGGTTGTTCCTTTGGTTTCTCTACTTTGATTACTTCAGCTGGCTTCGGTTGCGTCTGTGTCAGTTGTCCAGATTTGTTTAGGGAATCCCTTGAGCCAAATGGTCCAGAGACCGGTTTTTGAACCACTGGGGATGCTTGCTGTGACATTGTGGACTGTCGTGCAAGTCTAGGTTTCTGTGCAGTAGTCTGGGAAGGTTCTTGAGTTGGACTAATTTGACTAGCTGTTGGAGATGTGGGCAACATTCTTGAGCGACGGGTAGATGTGATCTCCGATTTTTGTTCGGCACTTTGTGGTTGTGCCACAGGGGTAGTAGAATCATCTTTAACTATCTTTGACCTAAGGCTCTGCAGACCCAAAGATATAATGCTTTTAGGCTGTTCAGTGGATTTCGATTTTGCTGTTCCTTGCTGCTCTTGGGAGACAATGCTAGAGTCTGGCTGAGATGACTTTGTCACAAAGGATGATATGAGAGAGGATATGTGTCCACGGTTAGGCTGTTGTTGACCGGGGGTAACTCTCTTCCTCCATTCCTCCTCTGATGTATCTTTTATGTGCTTCACAGTCACAGCACCAGATGACCGTCGCCGTTGGCCAGGTTGATAACAGTTGTTAGGGAACTGCTGATTTGGACATGCTGTAGGGGTAGAGCTAAGTGAAACAGCAACCTTTTGGGCAAGAAGACTCTTTGTTTCTTGATTGTTCCAACAAGGGCCTGAGTACTGTTTATTTTGACAGGAGAGGTCCATGACTTGTGTGTAGGGGTCCTGATTAATGTATCTCGCCTGTCTGGGATCCATCCTGACTTTGTTCAAGCTGTACGATGCCAGGTCTCCAATGAGCTCTCCCTGCGGCGCAAATGAATTTTCAAACATTTCCGAGAAACGTTCAAGGTTCAAATTCATGATCTGATTTCCCTTTCTATATGCAGCTGATAAATCTACTGGTGCATTCAGAAGCTGGGGATGATTCTGGTCTTGTCCGGGTAACCAGAGAAGCTCGTCTTCATTGTACAGGGGAACTTTAAAGCCACACACCGACACCTGTTCGTTGTCCAACCAAGCGCTAGGAAAGCCCTCCACTGGCTGCACACCTTCCAAAGGCTTTCCTTCAGGGGCGCAGGCGTAGACAAACTCCCCGGCTGCATCGGTGAGCAAGGTGTAGATGTATTCATGGTCGGTGTAAACGAAGTAGCCACAATCACCTTCCTCTGCTGGCCACCACATGCCTTGCTCCAACAATGCAAGCCATTGCTGGTACCACTCGATATCTTCAAGATACGCGGGGTCCTCAATCTCACTGGAGGAACGTGGAGGGAAACTTGACTCTGTTTTATTTGAATTATATTTGCTCTGATGAATCACTCCCTTAGCCGGGACATTGTGGAAACCATTGGTTCCATGTTGCCAATTTGCAGAGTAAGATAGGCTTGGTGGGGTCTCCTCGTAAAAACCTTCATGGTATGAAACTCCACTTAGACTGTAAGAGCTATCATTATTAAATGAGTGCCATTTCCCAAGTTTGGCATTACCCTCTCTTGTAGTTAAGTTTAATGCACTCTCCTCCCTGTTTGCATATTGTAAGTCGTCATAGCTGTTCCACGGTTTTTTTTTGCCATATGGGTCATTATTGAAACCTTGGCTTCCTTGGAATTGATGAAGCTCATGCTGCTCTGGTTGGAAATTAACTCCTTGGCTTGGTTGCAGTTGAGCTGCATTAAGCTGGTTCATATTGGAGGGGTTACACTGGAGAGAGAGGTTCTGTAATGATTCCCTTTGGCTCCACTGTCCATTAACTTGGTCTGGGACATGTTGATAATTCTGGGACTCACTCTGAAACTGCTGCCAAAGAGCAGACTGCTGGATCCAATGATTTTCATCATCATAAGTGGGGCTTATTGCATACGGTGACAGCTGACCTTCATACAAAGAAGAACTGCTTCCCCTGATGCATTGCTCCATTGGTACGAGAGCGGGATTTGAGTAGCCCTGTGAAAGGCAGGGGATATTACTGGTGCTGTACGCCATTGCCTGAACATAATGAAGGGATCCTGGATAGTATGAAAGCTGTGCTAAATTCCCTGTGCTGACTGAGGAGTACGTTTCTCGACCCTGAGGAGATCTAGAAAAAGTGGCTGAGGTCCTTAGGTCCAGACTCTCTCTGTCAATTGAAACAGGGGCTCTTACCAAAGCATGTCTGCTTTGGTTGGAATAAAATGCATTGCTCCGTCTGTCATCTTTTTCGGAATTAGCGGCATTTGGGGTACGTTTATTTATTTCTGGTGCAATTTCTGGTGCAAGTTTATTTATTTCTGGAAGTACTCCAGAAGAGTATCTTTCAATGTTTTTCTCTGAACCATGAGCTGCCATTTCTGCTCGATTAAGTTGTGAAGATTCCCTGGATTCAATTTTGTTGAAAATCGCTGGTAGAAATCCAAGCTGTTTAGCAGGCTGTGCAGGATAATTGTCTTGCTCCACCTTCTGTTGTTGAAGAGACTGATCGGTATCAAGGGAAGGTCCCTGAGTTTGAATCGGGGACTGTCTTGACAAAAGGTTCATTCTCGATCTTGGCTGCGGCACTTGCCCCGCTGATCCCTGCCCGAGGACGTCAACATGTTCAGTCGGTTTATTCAACTTGTTAAACATACCCGAGAGTATTCCAGGCTGACTCGTAGTCCCTTGTTGGGTCTGAAAATTCTCACTATCTTGGAGGGGGTTAATCTGCAGTTCTGCCTGTCGCTGTGCAGGAAAGGTTCTACTAGGTTGACGTTGTCTTGCTGCCATGTCATCTTTTGGTTTATTTGTTGCCATCCGTTCGCCCTGGCTGGAACGACTTTGTGCCATGGACCTTTGTTGAGTGGATGTGGACTGTTCATAGACATCATCTGCAGAGGCAAACTTGAAGAGCCCAGATAACAGACCAGTCTGGTTGGATGGGGGTGTGCGTACTGGAAATGTTTGTTGTCGAGTGAAGTCCAGTTTGTTAGTTTGTTGCAGAAAGGTTTGACTTTCCCTCAAAGGAGTATGAAGATTTGAACCTTGAATTTCTTGTTGATGGTCGTTCTGTTGGTAATGTGCATCACCACTCCGTTGGTGTTGAGACTGAGCTGTTGGACTCGGGGTCACCTTCTCAGATGATCCAAATTTTAACAAGCCAGAGAAGAGCCCACCTTGTAGTAATGGTACTTGTTGTGGGGGAGAGGGATGAGTGGCCTGTTGGTCACCAACAGGAGACCGTGGTGGTGGACCCTGAGGAGGTTTGGGGTTTTGTGATACATTTTCATTTGATGAAAACTTCAGTAGACCTGAGAGAAAGCCTCCCGAGGCTGGGGGGTTTTGTTGAGGGAGAGTTTGTTGGTTGACGTGCTGGAGATTGTTAGGCGGTTGATTTCTGAGGGGGTCTTGATAGTTTGAATTGTTAGATATGTCATTTGTTGATCCAAACTTAAGAATCCCAGATAGAAGTCCCCCTTGCTGGGCCTGATTGGTTCCCGTACGAGACAGGTCATCCGTGGAGCTTCCTTTAAAAAGACCAGTTAAAAAACCTTGGGATTCAGGTGGTGGTGGTGGAGCTTGCTGTCGCATGTGGTGAGATGTGGCTGATGGTTTATGGTTCGCAGAGGGTATCGAATGCGAGCCTGCTGGAATTTGGTGTATTTGGGTCTGCTGTTGACCACTGGGAATGTTCTGGGTTGAGAGAGCAGAGTTTGTGTTAAAGATGGTTGAGAACCAACCAGTCTCTGTATTTCCCTGTGGTTGCGATGTTGGGGCGGTAATAGAAGAAGTATGAGTTGAAGGATCTGACATCCCTGATGGTAAAGGAGTCGGGGGATTTGGGTTTCGGGCACTAACATCTTCACTTGATGCAAACTTAAGGAAACCTGACAGGATTCCTCCCTCTGCGTTGGGGGGTTGGGGATGGGATACATTTCCAGAAGAACCGAAAGGTCTACTACTGGAGGTGGATGGCTGTTCCACAGTCCGGACATCTACTGCTGATCTAAACACAGGGTAGACTGCCACTGGTGGTGGACCCTGAGGAGGAATAGGTGCTGCAGGTGTTAACAATGTGCTTAGAGCCTTCAGGCCAAAGAAGGTTGAGTTGACCGGTTCGGAATGCACAGTTGACTTTCCGGGCACCGATCCTTGTGAATGTTGTTGCTTGCAAGCCATTTGGTTATGTCTCTCATTCCTCCATCTTTCTCCATCAATTTGTTTCATCGTCTCTTTGTGTTTTTCTTCCCCTCTGGTCTGTTCGCCTCCGTTCAGACGTTTTTCATCCCCATGTGCATTGTTTTGAAATCCATTCTTCAGTGGCGGCTGTTTTCTATCTGGCATTGGTGCATCAGGTCCAGAAAACAGCTTCAACGGGTTCAATTTCCCCAAAACAGTCCCCCCCGTGTCAGGCTGAGGTTTATCAGCAAATTCTTGAACTGTCTCAACCAATCTAATTTCACTCTGAGAATTGACTTTAGCATTGTTTCTGTCATTATTAATGTGAGGTTTTACGTCACTTTGAGAAGGTAGAGAACTCACAGATTTGTCTGGAGAATTTTCTACTGGGGATACCATAGCTACTGGAGCTGCACTGGTTGATTTTGGAATAAAGGAGAAAAATCTGGAGATACTAGATGGTTGTGGGGGCTGAGCAGTTTGCGGTGCTACAGAACCAGATACCTGCAGTTTTGGACCGGAACTAACTTTATCTGTGATGGAACTAAACAAAGAGCTCACAACGTTTTTAACACCTGAAATTCCTGGCTCAGAGTTTGCCTGCGATTGAGTCTCAGCTTTGAGATCTTTCGGCGAGCCGTTTGGTTCATCTCCAAGGGAGTCGGTCCGGTTGCTTCCGACTGACAGTCTGGATTTGCTCGTTCTTGGGAGGGAACCGTACTTGCTAATTTCTTCCTCTTTTTCCGCGAGGTACTCTGAAACGGTTTCGACTAGACATTGCAGCTCATCCATTGGGTCCACAAATTCGTCGCCAGGCTCCTCCAACGGAGACAGCAGGGCCTCCGGAGTCCATCCTCCCAGCTTGCCTTTACCTGCCCTCTTATCCAGATGGCAATGCGGAGCATCTGCGGGATGTCCAAACGATAAAGAATACCTGTCCAGGCCATGACCTCTGTCGTTTGACAACTGGAGGTCATCTGCCAAAAAGTCAATGGCTTCCATATCCATTTCAATTGGGTAGTGCCTGTTCGGGCCTTCAAAGTCCTCATAGCTGAACCCTGCCCTGAGTCTGGCAGCTTCTTGCTCTTTATAAGCCATGTAGTTCTCCAACGTGTGCTCCAGCTCGTTCTTTGCCCACATCCGGGTCTGGTACAGAAGCCTGTTCCCGTACGGCCGGAGACACGGGGTCATCTGCTCCTCCTCCTCCTTGATCTCTGCCACTTTCATCATAACCATCTCGCCCCTCTTCTGCTGCAGGACATCCCGGTCTGGGCTGGTTTCTCTGAGCTTCTCTGGGACTACGGCCAACAACCCTTCGGGGTCCCGGGACTTTTTCCTCCGCCGACGTCGGTCAATAGTGTGGTAGCCTTCCGGGTAGGGGGCCTCGACCGGGCGAGGGGGGACGCCGCTATGTTTGGGGTCGGTTTGATCGACGGCGCTGCATTGGGACTCGGCGCAGGCTCGAGCCATGCGCAGGATCACCGTGTCCTCTTCCTCGTCGTCTAGGAAGTCCCTCAGCTGAGGCTTTGTCTGCCGTATGTATTTGTTCTGCAATTTGTCCACCCCCGTGCCCGAGTCTACCGGGATTATCCTAACCCTGCCTCTCTGGTTTAACAATCTAGTCTCAGTTGGGGCAAGGGTAATAATAAGGATGAAGGCAAAGGAAAGCAAGGGAAAGGGCGGATGCAGACAAGAAAAGAGAAAATATGGAAAAGGAAATGATGAGAAAGAAAAAAGAAAAATCAAGCAAAGTAAGCAGAGTAAGTGCATGCAGAATTAAAGACACAGAACGTTTCATGCAAATTACAACATTGAATCAAAGATATCCAATTTGAATTGAAATAACTATTTAAAAGAATAAACATTAAACCACAACACATGAACTTTGGGTATTGTTGCTTAGCTAACTATGTTAGCACAATGTTAACTAAATAAACTCTTGTTTACATCAAATTCACATAAAATTCAACAAACACATTTTCAGAATACATGTGTACCAATCAATGTGTTTAAGTTTTTTGCATCAGTCTGTCAGAGCATTTGCATGCACAAGCGAGTGTGTTTACGTGTAGACAACATAAGTGCATGTTTTTATGCATGTACACTTGGCATTTTGGATATTTGATCTAATCCCTAGAGCAACAATCATGCATTTAGACACTTTTTGCAGCAGCAGCAGCAGGTTCAGGGAAAACCAACTAAAGTCACCACCCTGAGGACAACATCCTAAGAGGACAACAAAATAAGATTACGTTTTCAGGGCACGAACTCCGAGAGGAGGGGTGCCCTCCATGACGTTGGAGGGCACAGAGCCAACCAAGCCAACCAGACTTGGTTGGCTCTGTTTCTGATCTCCTTCAACTGTGTTTTGATGTTGTGACATTATCCGAATCAATCATCATCTGTCCACACAGGCGCAGTTAATGCGCTGGGTCCGAGCTGAGAGCCACAAACCAACACCCAGACGGTAAACGCTGTCTTGGCTTACGCCCGACAAGCGAGTGATGAAAAACAAAGCGACAACTTTAACGTGTGTAAAGTAACACACATGACTAGAATAACAAAGCTGGTTCAAAAGTTTGGGGCTCCTTCCAGCCAATTTCTCTTGAATATCAAATCCACAACCATGAATAAAATATTCTAACCGATATAACATTGAACATAACTAGACTTGAGTCATCATAGTCGCAGATATCTAGGATTCAAATTTATGGTAGCAACCATTAGGTCTACTCCTGCCACTAGAGAGTCGTCAGCAGAGTGATCCAGTCTCAGCAGATACAAGGAGAACCCACACTAAACATCTTCAGGAAACAGCTGAAGACCCACCTCTTCTGGGAATATCTTGCCTGCTAACTTTATTTTAGCTCCTAACGGCTTTGTTGAACTGTCCTTTGTCATGGAAATCAGAAAGTACTTTGAAGTGTTATATATATATAAACTGTACTCTGTGATCCCCAGCTGGCTATGGCTTTTGTAATTAATTTGTATGCTTTGATACATTTCTTAAACCAAATATAATTAAGATTAAGATATCTTTTAAGTTAAATGTTGTTGCTCATGTATATTGTCATTTATAGTGCTTGTGTGCGCGTGTGTGTGCGTGTGCGTGTGTGGGGTTCTTTACAGCTCTGACTATGTTCGCATAGACTGATCTTTGTGTTTTATGAGAATTATAAAAAAAAAAAAAAATAGACACAAGCACAAAATGCGATGGCCTGATCATGACTCATAAGAAGGCCGGGGTGTGTCTGACCTGCTCCCCGTTGGCTCCCGGTACTCCATGTCGAAGCTGTGCACCGAGTCGGCACAGGGCTCCCGCGGGTTCACCCCGGGATGGAGCTGCTGCTGCTGCTGCTGCTGCTGGGGGGGCTGCTGCTGCTGGATGAGGTGGTGCTGGTGGTGGTGGTGGTTCGGGGCCGCCCTCACGGTCGGCCTCACGGGGTACTGGTGCAGTGACGAGTTGGGCTGGGCCGTGGTGTGGAAGCGGGGCGGCGGCGCGCTGCTGCTGGTCTCGCTGCGGTAGTCGCTGTCATGGTCGTCCTGCGCGCTGTCGTGCTCGTCCAGCGCTGCAGTGGGGGTAAACACCCAGCGGGTCAGCTTCAGGAGGCAGGCCACCAACAGGTCCATCGCCTCCATCGCCCCCATCGCCTGGTCGCTATCGACGACGGCGGCGATGATGGCGGTGACTGGGGGTTGGTACGCTCTCGGCCCCTCGGACCCTTGTGTTGGGGTACAGCATGGCTCCTCCGTGGGTCCCCTCACGAGCGACCGTGACGGCGATCGGGAAGGAGACTACGGAGGCTGCTACCCTACCGTCTCTGACAAATGTCAACAGCACCGACACCTGACCCTCAGTATCTACGCCTGTGTTTGCTTTGCTTTGCCAGCGTGTCAAAGGACCCATTGTTCACAGCACTGTGGGGAATCCCTAAGCTACAGTGTGTGTTTGTGTGTGTGTGTGTGTATATATGTGCTCTTTGATACTTCCGTATAGAGGTGGAATTAAGTGATTACTAGCTAAGTTAAAAGGACACCACAGTGTAGCCAAAGGGATTTACAGTGAATTTGTGATAGGTCATTTTTGAGCAGGTACGGATTGGGGCTGGTCACTCTAGGATGCTGACAGGTAGACGGAGGACAATGGGGGATCCGCCCTAGAACCTTTTGACTGGGAAACAAACCCCCTTTTCATGATACTGTCCTCTCCTTGTTTAGATGAGTAGGCATTTAACAAGTCTGATTTGTTGACATTAATAAAAGGGGTTGTCTCCATGGCTTTGAGATGCACTAGGGTTAATATTTGTATTTTATTTACATTTGCACTTCTACGCTCCTGAAAGACTTTGGTTAAGACAGAGGCTTAACACCACCAGGAAGTGGGGTTTGCCAGGTTAGAGAGAGTACGGTTGTACGGTCAAAGGATATGCCTATTAGGATCTCAACAGGCCTTACAAACAAATTCAACACCCCCTGCCAGACAGAGAGGCATCACGTTGTCATCGTTCTGCGTCATATACTGTTATATATGGTATCGATATGTATTGCATATCATTTTTTTTCGTATCGTTTGTTTGATCAGATACTTTTGTTTGTATTATAACAACATTGTTGCACACACCTTGTACAAACTCAATAACTCTATGTTGACCGTCTGTTAGTAAAGGAGAGCTCAATGAAAACATGACCACAATTAAACTGTTATAGCCTAATAAGAAAGAGGGTATATGAATAGAAAGCATAAAAAAGGGCAAATTCATTATAAACTCTTGTTACTAATCTTTGGTAAAATAATTGTTTTACGGTCTTATATAGTCAAGACATAAATATTTTATATTTACGTGACCACATTTTTAGACGTTTTGCAGTCTCAACACGCTTCCGAGGGGAGGAGGAATACACAGATCTGGATTGGGCAGGAAAGCAGTCGCTGTTTGTTTTGCAGGACGAATTAAAGCGAGGGGTGAAACCATGTTGCCCGCCATGAGGACAAACCAATAAAAGCCTTTAAGTAAAGCAATCATCTTAATGCTGCCAGTGACATCATACGAGGAGGGGGCGGGTCTTCTGCAGCAACGCACAAGGCCTGGGAGAAACTACCTCAGACATAACAAGATGTACGGTCCTTGTTATGTACGGCTGAGAGTAAAAGGACAAATAAAAAGGAAGATATTTCCAAGGTGACACCGAGCTAGGAAGGGCGGGGCAGAGAGCGACTTGGCGGAGGAGTGGTGTTGGAGTTTAATGTTGCTGCACCCTTGGCAGACAGACACACAGCCACATTCTACCCCTTCACAAACATCTCCTAGATATATTGGATTGGTGAATATTTGATTTGAACGTTAGATTAGTATCTGTAATATGTTGAGTATGTTTTATTATTAAATATGTCTAGATTCTCTCAAAAGTGAATGAAGGCTATGCATTTCAATGGTAAATTTTTAGAAAGTAACATAATTGTAGGAAATAGCAGTTGGCTGTTATATAATAAAGAGATAGTACAAGGATTCCCATGCGAGTTTAAGCTCACACTAGACTTTGAACCGTTTTATTATATTAAGTGATTTTATTCTTGATTAATTGAATGAATTCTAAATGATGAATTAGAGAGATGTCATCAGCGATATCGATCTTCTGAGCAAACTCAAACAAAGGATGTGCAGAAACAGTGATGAACAAATCAGACACATCAAAGGACAGAAAACAAAAATAACAAAGATGGAGGAGAAGAGGGTGAGCATGAACAGCAGAGGGCCAAATGGCTAACGGTGAAGCAGGGATTTATCGCTTAAACAAAACCAAACCAAAACCAGAACAACAGCCATTGGTGGGACATCTGTGGGACATCTTGAGGTATACTGTATATTTATTACTGGGAGGGGTGTGTTGGAAGGGGGGCTCAAGGACATGCGCAAGGTGGCAGCAGGGAAGGTCTTTGGGAGAACACGATGGTGGTCTGTTTTACATACTCTGAGTGTCAGCCCATCCGAAATAGCTGCCTGGTGTTGTGGTAGGCGTGAGGAGTGAGACGTTTGTTAGACCACATAACATAGAGGGAGTGAGAGAAAAGTGATACCGACATAGCACAGCGGGAGTGAGAGAAGAGTGACCCAGACAGAACAGAGAGAGGGAGTGAGAGTACCTCGACCTTGAGGAGGAAAGTTAGTGAGCAGAGTAGACAACAAAAATCGATATTTCTTTGTTTTGTTTGAAACTAATCAAATTAACTTTTGTAGTTATTTGTTTGTTGGTATCCGTCACTGACAAAGGGGAATTACAGTTAGATATATAAATGATGCAATCTTGGCTCAACCAAAATGTTAATGAAAGAAGAACAAACTACAATCAATTGTGTACGATTATATGAAGAACAAACCAAACAAAATACAAATAATGATGGGTAAATGTCTAGTGTTCATACTCCAAAATTTTTGGAATGTGAAAGATCTAGCTAATGTATGCTCCGATAGGTGGGGATTTTAAACCATACAGTATTGTTAGTTTATTTTTGGTTAGAGATCTGAGCAGTTGTGTAGTGGATAAATGGCGCCCTCTAGGGGCCAAGGGGGATATTGCAGTGCCTAACTCACAGCACTGGGAGGCGGCGAGATGCAGCGGTCGACCAGACACGTCCTCCTGGAGAGGGTACTGGAGAGAAAACAAAAGAATGGGAAACATCAGTGACAAGCTGACACAGTCAACAATCATATATTAGAGCAAAACAGTAAGTCAATATTCATACAATAAAAACAAATACATAGTCAGCATATTTATATGAAGAAAAAACACACTGTCACCATTTCCTCAATATTCATATTCTATTTATTTCGACTTTGTGACCAAGCCGAAATTTTTCCTTATTTGAAAAACATTCACATTTTCTCATCATAATTGTTTGGCAATCCCCACAAGGTACTGTGGGGAATGATGAATGTAACTGATTCAGACTGTGAGATCCTCTGTGTGTGTGTGTGTGTGTGTGTGTGTGTGTGTGTGTGTGTGTGTGTGTGTGTGTGTGTGTGTGTGTGTGTGTGTGTGTGTGTGTGTGTGTGTGTGTGTGTGTGTGTGTGTGTGTGTACCTCCTCATGGATAGGCATGGTGTTGATGTCCTTCAGCCTCCCAGTCCAGTACTCTGCCTCCTCATCTGGGATGTCTGACACGCACACACACACACACGTACACACACAGTAAAATGCGGGAACTACATCCTAAATCCTACCTCATCGCATATTCATGAGGCCTGTTTAATTATATGGGCCCTATAGGAACTGGAAGGTAAACACAGTTAAGAGCGAGTGGTCCCGTGCAGTTTAAAGTCCAGAACAGCTTGCTTTGAATGTGATTAACTATTTTCCTTAGGCATTAAGGTAGGCGCATAAAACACACACTGGGACTGTTTATATGTCATAAATGTTTCACAGTTTCAATTTGAGACGACAGTTAATGTGATTTATGATGAACCCCAGGAGAAAGGTGGAGAGGAACGAGGCTGCTGCGTCGGATGTTCACACTGCACATTACATTGGAGCCAGCATCACAACACAGTCAGGGCATCGCTCTGGCCTCAGTGCCCAGAGCTCTTCCTACCGGGAATCGTTTAAATAGGTAAACTAAACTCTGTTGGAAAACGGAATCATGAAAAAAAAACACTTGCAGTGGCAGAAATTAGGAGGTTGATGAGTTGGATTAAACTATTTGTGTCCCAAATAGCGGACATTGATTAACATTTTATATACACACACACACGCACACACACACACACACACACACATACATAAATATATACATATATACATACTGTACATTCACCCACACCCACATATATCTCTTTTTTTTTTTCTCTGAAGCACTTTGAGATTCTTCAATATAAAGTGCATTATAAATAAAATGTATTATTATTATTATTATTATCTCCATCTGTCAGATGTCTGTTACCTAACTCCCCTCCAACCTCCCATCAACCAGCCTCTAAACACTGCTGTTCTACTCCCACGACGGTCGCCGGTCACGAGGTAGTTACCGTAGAAACACACATCAAACGGCCCACACAGAACAAAGACCAGGGGGCTTCAAAGTCTGCGTGGCCTGGGGAGGGGGTGGGGGGGGGGGGGTAGGTTGGAGGGGAGGGGAGTGGGTTAAGCATTTGAGCCGCGATGATAGAGAGCTCCGGCGCCACCTGGAAAGGCCTCACTCTCCAGCCAGATGCGATGCTATCTTGGCGGAAACCAGACAGATTCACCACTTTGATGGATCAATGGGGTTAACCCTATCGCCAGTGAGGTTAGCCTAGCATCAAAAGGGCTAGCCTAGCGCCAAAGGGCTTAGCCTAGCAGAAAAGGTGTTAGTTTAGCATTAAAGTGATTATGGTGCATTTTAGTATTCTCTGCGAACCGACTCGGACGTGACGTTATGGCCACACGTGATGGCCACACTTCAAGCCTTTTATTATGTTTCGCTCCGTCGTTGGAGAAAAACATGGACTCCATCTGGAAAGCTGTTGTCGCGGTAGCATTGGCAGAGTACCAGGCGCTCCAAAATAAGTAGGCTATAGTATAGGCCATAGGCAGAGACACGGACGCAGTAAGGTATTGCAGTAATGCAATGAATGAAATTTACATTCAAACCACTAAAGCGGTCCAAACACAATGAAAACAGTTCATACTTCAAGTCACACTGGGCGCAGCCATCTTGAATTCTTTCTCGGAATCCATGCTCGGCCTGAGTTCATCCGAGCAAGCAAGTTCGCCGTCCGAGGAAAAGGGGCGTGTTCATGCGTGTCGCTAGGCAACGTTCTCGGACCTCCGAGACGGATGGATAATAAAACGCACCATTAGCCTTGCCCAGAAGGGGTTAGCCTAGGGTCAAAGAGGTTTTGTGTAGTGTTAAAATGTGTCAAAGGGGTAAGCGTGGCCCCAAGGGGCTAACATAGTGTCAAAAGTATTAACTTGGTGTAAAAAGGGTTAGCTTAGCATCAAAGGGGTATAACTAGCATCAAAGGGGTTTGCTTGCCGAGAAAAGGGTTGCCCTGGCGATAAAGGGGTTAGCCTAGCATCAAAGCTGTTAGAGCTGCATCAAAAGGGTTATTCTGGCAGACTGCGCATTGAAAGTGTATCCTTAGTGGAACAAACAGAGGCTAAGCTGCGCAGCTGCTTTTACTAAATATGTATATGAAGGTATTGAATATAGTTCATTGTATTTTGATGAATCAAAGTTTGAACTGTGTCCAATAGTAGTGACATTAAAAAAACTGCTTTGTATGCGTGGAAGCTAAATAACTAAAATTTGTTGCCACATTAAAAGTGTGGCCATGTTAGGTATTGCTGGCCAAGACTCCACCAATCGTAGCCTGAATGCCATGACCAACGGATGCAGGTTACGGGCTTCCTTCTTGCTGAGATAGCGGTGGCATTTGCAAGGACAGAGGTGAAACAAACTGCTGGCATTTGTGGAAATGCCTGAAATGCCTGAAGGTTTAAAATATTTTTTTGATATATTATTCCAAAGAACGCATTAAAACTCTGCACTGTACGTTCCTGTATTTTCAATCGGATGAGGCAATAAACCCTTGTTCCCGACTCCCTTTGGTCACTTAAGTGGCCTTGGCTCACAGCTAGAGCAGGGGTGTTAACCCCGGTGTCCTGGCTCTGTACTCTGCACCTACAGTACATGGCCACCTGATCAACCCCTGGTCTCTGATTGGGAAGTTTGGAAAGATCCTCTTACTACCGCGGCGCTGTTCCTCCCCACCGCCTTCCTGGTTCCTACACGACCCGGCTGACCTCCTGCATCAACCAGCCTCTGCTCACTCCCATCAAACAAAACCTTTGAACTTTACAACCGTCGTCTGTTGTCGTGCGTTTGGGCTCCCCCAACCTCGGGCCGTAGCATCTACTGGGGATGGAGCCCCAGGCCTTTTGGGCAGGTACTCAGGCGCCCTCACTATTGAGAGGTGGTTTACCGAAGGGCAGCTCGAAGCGGGTGTCCAGCAGCAGCTGGTGGGGCGTGGCGGTCTTGGTGCCGTAGATCTCGTCCGCCTTCATCAGCACCTCCGCGTCCAGGGGCATCCACTCCCCCGACCCCTCCTGACACGGGACACAGTACCGCGATCAGAGATACAGAGCTACATACCCTGGTCCAGCATAATGCATTTAGCTATCAGTAATGAATTGGTCAGTAGACATTTAGCACAGTTCCACAGCCTTCGGATGGCCAAAAAGCACAAACGAAAATGTGACACAATATTACCAACTTATCTTACTACTATAATAGCAGGCCTGTCGCACCAGTTACTCAAGTTACTCATGTGTGCATGTGCCAAGCAGCCTGCAGGTCACACACACACACACACAACACGCGCAAACGCATACATACACCGCAAGCACGCACATACACACACTGCACACACACGCACATGCGCACAAACATACATGGAATTGACACACACACGCGCGCACACGCACACATCACACGCAAAGACAAAGGCAGCGACACATACACGGAAGCGCGCACAAACCGTACGTCAAGACAAAGGCAGGCACACTCGCTGAGCTAAGACGCTATGTTTTAAACATAACGGCTCCGCCATCGACACACGCGCAGCGTTAAGAACACACACGCACGCGCACACACCGCAGCGACACTCGCCCAGGTTAAGACGTTAGGTATTTGAACATAACGGCTCCCCCATCGATCTACGCGCAGGTAAGAACACACACGCACGCACACACACCGCAGCGACACTCGCCCTTAAACATAATGGCTCCGCCATCGACACACGCGCAGGTTAGAATACACACGCACGCGCACACACCGCAGCGACACTCGCCCAGGTAAGACGTTATGTTTTTAAACATAACGGCTCTGCCGTAGACAAACTCTCCCAGGTAACAGGTTCTGTCTATACACTGTGGAAATTGCGATAAAAGAAGGGAAGCGACAATTTCTGCAGGTCGTTAATTTTGCCATATAAAAATCGTTAAATACAAACATCACAGCGACCGGTATATCAACACATAAGTCACGTGATCTTAAAGAGACAGTGTCCCTATAACACAGAACGAAAACATGTCAATAACACAGTATGGTGAATTGTCTATAAAGTCAACCACAAGACTACACTTTGTTGCTCAAATGTAATATTAAGCTCCACATTGAGCCTCCCCAAATGTCTTTCGATATTGATATCCCCCCTCCCCCCTGCGGACTGTTTTAGGTGTTTTATTTTTCTTATTTTTTGTGTGTATGCTATGTGTGACTGTAGGCTACTGCTGCCTGTCTTGGCCAGGACACTGGAAGAGATGTTTAATCTCAATTATGATTTTTATTGTCATTTCATTTCATTTCTTATAGTAGTGGCCTTGCATTTTAAAATGTCAATGCACTTTTCATCCCTGAATAACAGTAAAAGCTATTTAATAAGTGATTTACATGCATAGTATACTACACTTTCCAACAATTACCCCTGCTACAATAAATTGACTAATTTTATAATGTAATCAAATGCTCACACACTAGCTGCTTTCAGACACACAAGTCCTGATATTCTCCTGATATGCCGTATGTGTGAATAACATATTTATACCCTGAAATTCTCCTAAATAATACTACCCCTGAGGTAGTATTTTCTCCATAGGAAATGTCAATTACTTTATAGGTGAATGAGGAGTAGAAAGTCGTTATTTCTCACACCACTTCAGTGGGCGTGTCATTGAGTGGCCCCCTAAATGATAATCAGCCTGTTGCCTTTTGTTCGCTGAATGGTTAATGTTGCCACTGCTTTTAAGAGTCATTTGTGTTGAAAGAATGTTAATCATTGTTAAAATATAGGCAAAATGTTAATATATTATGCGCTCAGAAATTTGATACATTATCGACCGGGGTTTCCACATTATTGCTATGGGTTTAATTACAATTAGAGGTTGAGCGTGCGCAATGCGCGCTAAAACTCTAGTTTATAAAATAGGTAACGTAAATAAAAAGCTATGGGGTGATACTACTATAATTGCAGAATGCATTTAAATCGCGGGCAAATATTCCTTATGATAGGATTTCAAGATGGCCTTCAAAGTCCCATCAGGCATTTTTGCGTGGACTTTAAATGCAGACAGCAATAATAGAGCTATTATTGCATTTTTTGGCAGTTTGCCATAATAACACGATCATTAGCATTTCAGCCATTAGGCTAGAGATGTTGCGGCCGTTCACATTTGAAACAGTATATTTATTATTTTTGCATTTAGCTAAAGGCCACCCCCCTTTCGTAACAGTTTGTATAGCATGCTAGCTTGATAGCTGGCGAGGTACCTCGTCTGAGTGGCAGATGGTGTCCAGGGGGATCCAGGTGGTGCCCACCATGGTGTCCCAGATCAGACCCTTGTTCCACACCTCCACGATGAGACCCAGGTCCAGACGGTTGATCTCACTGGAGGACACACAAACAACTGGTTATATGTTGCCGGACAAGTCTAAACACCTCTTGAGGTGCTTTGGAGAACAAGTATTGTGTTTATTAATAAAATTTTCTATTTGGACTTTCAACTAAAATAAGCACTGTGCGAACCGTCAAATATATCAAAGCGAGAAGGTAACCCCCCCCAAAAAAAACAAGATGATGAGAGAGGTAGGTATGCTTCTTATGCATGGGAGTATTTTCTTCAGGCGGTTTCCCTGTTGAATAACTAAAAGTGCGCCAACAGAGAAATACCACCATGGATGCAATAAGAGGACTGTGTGTGATAAACATAAATAGGCTGTTGCCTCTGCCGTATCCTATAACATTAACAGTTGCCTTGGTTAGTATGACAAAAATACCAGAATGTGATTGGTTATTCCCTGAATGATTTATTTGGAGGTAAGGAGGGGTTAAAATTCGACATTGGTGCGATGGAAATTACTGTCACACTCTTTCGCAAAACTGTAATGTACCTTAGGATTAGGGGGGCTAACTTAAAAGGCAAAAAAAACACAGCTTGCAATGTACATGAGTTTGACTCTCATCGTCTTGTCTGAGTCCAATACACTTTCACACCACAGAATGTGAACCTTTTTTCGGTATTGGTGATCTTTCTCAGTACCATCATCAGAGGGGTTATCTTTTGGATTCATTCGTCATTGGTTGGAGGGAAAAAGAAGGAGCGCTTGTATTGATGCACCTGATGTCCCTGCTGAAAATACAGCAGAATCGATTTCATTTAGAAATGTAATTCCACAAAGTTATGAATCGAGATCACAGTTTTTAATACGATTAATCGTGCAGCCCTACCGTCAGTGCAACAAAAGCCATCGCGATAATTGGGTGATCGCGATTTGTATAAAAATTAGAACTTTATAGATATTGTGGCCCCCGGTTTAATTTTGAGCCAAGAAAACTCCTGTTTTACTATTACTACAGCTGCTGCTGCTGCCACTACTACTGCTATAGTAACAGGCAACAAAGGCCTACCTGGTTGGTCTCTGCTATACAAACACAAGTATTTGTTCTCAGACACGTTATTCAAAAAGGCCAACGACAGAAAAAATGAAATAGGGAACCACTTGACCACAGCATTTGAATGATGTCGCTGATAATAAAAGGCGAGAGGAGAGAGATAGGGGGAGAGGAGGGGAGACGGAATGAGAGAGGAGAGGGAGGATGAAAGCTGATGGAGAGACCGAATGAAAGGAGGACAGATATAATGAGCAGACAGATGAGAGGAGGAGGGATGCACTGAAAAAGGGAGGGACAAAAAGAGTTCTCAGAGTAAATGTGAAATCAAGAAAGAATGAACGAAAGTGACAAAATGAGTCAGGAAAGACAGAATGAAAAAGGAAGGCTAATCGATTTCATTTAGAAATGTAATTCCACAAAGTTATGAATCGAGATCACAGTTTTTAATACGATTAATCGTGCAGCCCTACCGCCAGTGCAACAAAAGCCATCGCGATAATTGGGTGATCGCGATTTGTATAATAATTAGAACTTTATAGATATTGTGGGGCACCCGGTTTAATTTTGAGCCAAGAAAACTCCTGTTTTACTATTACTACAGCTGCTGCTGCTGCCACTACTACTGCTATAGTAACAGACAACAAAGGCCTACCTGGTTGGTCTCTGCTATACAAACACAAGTATTTGTTCTCAGACACGTTATTCAAAAAGGCCAAGGACAGAAAAAATGAAATAGGGAACCACTTGACCACAGCATTTGAATGATGTCGCTGATAATAAAAGGCGAGAGGAGAGGGAGGATGAAAGCTGATGGAGAGACCGAATGAAAGGAGGACAGATAGAATGAGCAGACAGATGAGAGGAGGAGGGATGCACTGAAAAAGGGAGGGACAAAAAGAGTTCTCAGAGTAAATGTGAAATCAAGAAAGAATGAACGAAAGTGACAAAATGAGTCAGGAAAGACAGAATGAAAAAGGAGAAGGATTCTGGGTCGTCACCACGGCAATCTGACAGTGCAGGTGTAAAGACAGGATCTGGGACGGACGCACACACACACACACACACACACACACACACACACACACACACACACACACACACACACACACACACACACACACACACACACACACACACACACACACACACACACACACACACACACACACACACACACAAACACACACACACACACACACACACACACCTTTCCCAACAGAATGACTCAGCTGATGGAAACTCAATTGCTTAAAGGGGTAGTTCGGAATTTTGGACATAGGGCCTGATTCCCAAGTTAGCCTTGGTGTTCTTTATCATTGGAGGCAGTTTTCAACACATTTCATTCAGTCCTAGTTGCAGAGTTTGCTCGTGCTAGGCTAGCGCACGGCAACGGGCAATACTAGCCTGCTAATAAAACAGTCTTACCCACTCCACAGTACACCCAAGGTAAATCAATTATAACGCCAGACTATAGATGTAAATGTCTGTGTTGATAGAATAATGTTAGAAATAAAATTTACCTTGCATCAGAATCAGAATCAGAATCTATTCATGCATCGCATGAATCATCGCATTTTGAGGGACTACTTCCTCAGCAGCAGCGGAATTTAACCTAGGTATCAGTCCGCTGCTGCCGTAACCTACTACCAGGAATATAACACTGTTGCTGAGACACAGCAGATCCCTCAAAATGCAATGCAAGGTTGGTTTTATTTCTAACATTATTCTATCAACCCAGACATTTACATCGACCGTGTAATTGACAGTGATGGGCCTGATCACTGATGGTGATGAGACGGCCTATAGGAGCGAGGTTGACTGTCTGGCTCAGTACAGCCAGGACAAGAACCTCATTCTCAACAACGACAAAACCAAGGAGCTCGTAGTGGACTTCAGAAGGAAGAGACAGATTCAACACCCCACCACCATCAACGGGTCTGCTGTGGAGAGGGTAGACAGCATTATGTTCCTGGGGGTCCACATCACCAGAGACCTCACCTGGGAGGAGCACACCAACCAGGTGGTGAAAAAAGCACAGCGGCGCCTATTTCACCTTAGGCGGCCGAAAAAAAGTGTGGAGTGGGGCCCAAGATCCTGGGGGCCTTCTTCAGAGGCACAACGGAGAGCATATTGACTGGATGCATCACTGCCTGGTACGGGACCTCCACTGCCCAAAGCCGCAAAATGCTGCAAAGGGTAGTGCGGACAGCTGAGAGGATCAGCGGATGTGAGCTTCCCTCCATCCAGGAAACCTACAAGGCCCGGTGTGTCAGGAAGGCCCTCTGAATCAATGGGGACCCCAGCCACCCCAACCAGAAACTGTTTGAGCTACTGCCGTCAGGGAGGCGGTACCGAAGCCTAAGGGCCAAAACCCAGAGGATGACAAACAGTTTTTTCCCCCAAGCAGTCAGACTCCTGGAGAAACACACTACCCCCCAACCATCCACACGTACACCACAACAACAGACTGGTGTTTAACCATCTATTGTATTTGCACAGCATTAATCTATTGCTCAATAACCCTACCTGTGGCTGCTATCACTACCACTTGAACACCCTACACTTCACACTTTATTGCACCTCATTACTTTTTATTATTATTGATGCTGCTACTTACTTGTTTATTTTTATACTTATTTTATATTTTATATTTTTTACTTTGTTTCTTTTCATATGGTTTCTTATCTTTATTTATTTTATCTTGTACTGTTGCTGCTATGTGAATGTTGAGGAACCAAGCCTAAGAATTTTACTCTTGTGTACTGTACAATAAGATATAATAATAGTGATTCTGATTCTGATTCTGCAAACTCTGCAACTAGAAGGACTAAATGAAATGTGTTGAAAACTGTCTCCAATGATAAAGAACACCAAGGCTAATTTAGGAGTCAGGCCCTATGTCCAAAATTCTGAACTACCCCTTTAAGGGCATAAGAGGCAACTCTTATGACGGCTGGATTCAATTTAGTTTTAAATGTATTTACAGAGTTGGATAAAAAAAAGACATCATGAAGCAATATCTCCAGTGCTGGACAAAACTCAAATAGATATTTGCCGGAAAATACTTTGGCTGAACTAATTCAGGTCCTCATTGAATTTGTTTGAGCGAAACCTTAGACTAATATGTGGCTTGCTATCGTCTGCTAATAACTAGCATACAGCGAGCGATGCCCGGGGATAAATTAAATATGGCCAGCGTAATCATTCATGACTGGAAAAACAAACACAGCCACAATACGTCAACACGGACACGGAACAGCCCACCTGCTGACTTGAACCTGTTGTCATAGAGACTGATGGAAAAGTATTGGGAGGAAATTAATCTGCGATGTGTGAGGAGGGAAAAGGACGATTATGGAACAGGATTCCTTCAACATGTGGTCACTTCACCCTGAATCGGAATTCAAGACCAATATGAAGCAAATTGTACACATCCCAAACCATGATGTCTACCCTCGCTCTCAGTCACACATTAGACTTGCACCAATAGCAACTCAGGAACGATTACTTTTAATCTAATTCATGAAATATAATTCAGGACACACTAAGAATGGAGCTATTGGTCTCAAATGAGAAGTTGAAGGGGATCATTGAAGTCGCATTAAATAAGTATGTGTTTTAAATTGCATTCTTAATGGTCCTATTGTATTATTTATATGTATTGAAATGTTGTTCTTGTGGTTTGACCTACTGTTTATGCCTATTGTACATTTGTATTTCAGTTTTTATTTGTATGTGTTGTAATCAGGGCGTCATTGAAAAAAGAGAGCCTGCCCTCAATGGCTTTCCATGAATAAATAAAGGATAAAAAAATAATAAGGAGAATAATAATAATGCATCTCATTTCGCTTCTGCTTTGCAGTGAAGCATTTTGCGTACACCTAAATAATATTATCCTTCTAGTATTACAGTATGTGAAGTAAATAGGGGAAGTTAGAAAATAGATAAACTTGCACTATGTTTTCACGTTAACAAGTAAAACATATTTTCCAATTCAGTGGTTATTCCTTTAAACAATGACATATAAAAGGAAAGAGAAAAAAAACATGACCAGTGGGTCTGAAACCTAAATGTGTTTCGACACATTTCAACGTGACGTGCTCAGCCTCACACTAAAATGAAAACACTTCCTCAGGCGTGATCGGGAACTCTACGAGTCCCGCCCGTCGAAACTATCTCTCCAATGTTGTCTTGTACCGATCTGCATGCCAGCTGCAGCATAGTATGCATAGCACTCTACTTCCCGCTATTGGAGACCATACCTGCTCACCACACCAGCCCATCAGGGGACCAGTAGTCCAGTGCTTCTTGATCACCTGCTCTAGGAAGTAAATATAACAATAAATAAATAAATAATAGATAAGCGTAGATAATATAGGAGGCTGCTTCCCTTTTTCTACTGCATAGCAAATCAGTCATGAATGATTTATAAACTGCGCACTATTCAACCTTTTGCTAATAACGCAATACTCAACCTTCTTGCTTTGTTTTATGCTGCTGTTATACGTCGGGCTATTTGGTACCATCGCACTGCTAACCGGGAATCAAACAAAAACCTGGACTAGTAGCAGAGCAGACGTGTACCCGTGGAATCAGAGATTTGTCCAGCAACTAACCAGACGATTACACAAATGAACAAATCCATTTTCAGACATCTTATAGATACATTTCATGTTATTTTGGCAATGTTTTGAAACGTTTTGATTTGTAATGACATAGTCATTACAAGTGCACAGCGCGGTTTTGGCACAAAAATTAATACGTTTTACAATAAACTAACCATATTGACTTGAAAATGAAATTTTACATTCACATACATCATGTGTGTAATTTATGGCACAATTCTAATCGGTGACCGGTGATCACTAAAGACGCAATCACCGGTGAGTGCTGTGTGTCTCGTGGTGTGTACCTGCCGGTCGGGCAACTGCACTCCTCTCTATTTAGCCAATGTTCTGGTCAATATTTCTCGACACAATAGGTTGAATTACAAAAGTAGCCTTTCTTAGACAATAGCCTGACTAAAACGCAATTGAACCGGAGACGTTTCACATTTCAAGAGGCCCCGAAGATACAGTGTTTCGATATGTGATTGGGGGATAGTATTGTGGTCTCTTGTTGCGCATTAAATAGGTTTGAGTGTGTTGTTTGGTATTTCCTGAGCTACACAGGACCTCATAGAACCAAGACACCAGCATCACCAAACAAACGAGAACCCTTTTTTAACCTTTGGAGATGGCAAATGTGACAGATACTTTCAATACAGCTTCAGAAGCAAAAACTAAATACTACGACTGAGGAAATGGTCGGTTGACAAAAATAATTGTGCGCTCCACAATTAATATAAAATCTGATCATTGTTCCCATTACAAAACTAAATGGAAAACATAGACAATTAAATTGACAAAGTAAATAGCTAAAGCTACAGATTGGTTTGAATTGGTTTGTGCTTGTGCTTGTGCTTGTGCGTGTGTGTGTGTGTGTGTGCGTATGCGTGTGTGTTTGTGTGTGTGTGGACTTACAACATGAAGTCCTGCTCCCACCCGGGCTGGTCCCCTCGCACCGTGATGGTCGTGCTCTTGACATTCTGAACCTTCAGCGTCACGTAGCTGTTGAACTTTTCTGGAGGAGCGAGAGAAAAGAGGGCGTTACAACGCAGTACATATTCTACTACTCACTGCTGAGAAAACCCAGAGTTACCACGAACACATTCAAATCCAGAATGATATCCTAGCACCCAGAGTGACAACACATTCCCATCCAGAATGATATCCTAGCACCCAGAGTGACAACACATTCCCATCCAGAATGATATCCTAGCACCCAGAGTGACGACACATTCCCATCCAGAATGATATCCTAGCACCAAGAGTTACGACACATTTGAGAGTGGGCGGCATGTGGCTCAGGAGGTAGGTTCACTCTAACCGGAAGGTTGCTAGTTCGATCTCCAGCTCTTCTTTGTTGAGGTGTCCCTGAGCAAGACACCTCACCCTCACTGCTCCCGACGAGCTAGCTGACGCCTTGCACGTTTGACACCGCCGTCGGTGTGTGAATGTGTGCATGAATGGGTGAATGTTAGGCAGTATTGTGACCATTTTCTGTCTGGGATCAATAAAGTGTTTCATTTGTTGGATTTAACCTTTACTACACTGGGCGAGAAATAGACTATGAGTGAGGAAAGACAGAGGCTGCTGAAAAAAGTCACGTCAAAAAGTCCAATCCCATACCGGGTAATTTAATTATTTTATTAAATTACGAGTTTTTAGAGTGAAATTGTTTTTAGACGGATGTATAGACTTGGGAGAAATACAAGTAACCCAATTCGAAAGTAATTTATTAAAGGCTGCTGGGCTTGTACGGTATAGGCCGGCTGTAAGTGAATGACAACACATCTGACGCAGAAAACAGATGCATTATATACCAGTAGAACCTCATTTCCAACAAAAAAGAGAAAACCTTTCAGAGATTACAAGATAATAATCTTTCCATTATCCCTTTGCCTAGTTCTCTCGTTCTTTCATAGAGATATATATATATATATATATATATATATATATATATATATATATATATATATATATATATATATAAAATAAAAATAACCCTGTTTATTAATAGCTCCTTTTGTGCAAAACAACAATTTAAAGGACATGACACATGAGGAACAAGAAAGTCAAAAATAACGTAACAAAATCTGAAACTTTAGATGAGGACCGGTCTTGATTAGACAAAGGTTGAACAAAAAGTGTGTGTGTGCACATTGTGATGAAAGACACTGACGCGGTGCGTCGCCCTCAGCCCTCTGCCTTCTGCCTTCTCCGTAGCGCGTCCTCCCTCTCCCTGAACCCCCCCCACCCCTCCCTGCGGCTAGGCGCTAGGGATCAGGTCAGCGCTGGGAGCAGAGAGGCAGAACAACCTGTAAAAGGTTTCTGTCAAGACTGATACCATCAGGGGAGGAAGGAGAGGTGAAGGGAGGGCTGAGCGAGACGCAGAGGACTAGGACGGCTCTGAAGCGGTGACTTCATCTCCCAGTACAATAAGCTACGATTACAGGTTCTGGGAAGTCGACCATTACAGTCTGAATGAAAACCAACAGATTATTATTGAAAACAAAACAAGGGTGGGATAGTTTCGAGTCTAGGGTGCTGAGCTCCTATAACCGAAAGGTTATGTAAATGTGACTGTAGGTGGTTCAACACGACAACTCTATCACAAATGAGAAGGAGGAGGCTGCAGGAGGTGAGCTGGAGGACGAGGAGGGAGTGGAGATAAGAGGTGTTGATAGACCTCATTTGCGCTCTCAGCTATGCCAACCCCGCCAGCTGGTTATTCTGCCAAGTTTCAAGATTGAAACGATTATCATGTGAAGCACCGTGAAGCAAGGACTTGTATGATGGTGCACGTAACAAATAAACCTTTGGTTCCTTATGTGTGTAGGTTCTTGTGTGTGTGTGTATGTGCTTCTGTGTCCGGTCTCTGTGTGTATAGATGGGTATGTCCGTGTGTGTGTCGGTGTGTGTGTGTGTGTGTATGTGTGTGTGTGTGTGTATGTGTGTGTGTGTGTGTGTATGTGTGTGTGTGTGCGTGTGTCCGTGTGTGTGTGTCCGTGTGTGTGTGTATGTGTGTGTGTGTGTGTGTCGGTGTGTGCGTGTGTATGTATGTGTGTGTGTGCATGTGTGTGTGTATGTGTGTGTGTGTGTGTCGGTGTGTGCGTGTGTCCGTGTGTGTGTGTATGTGTGTGTGTGTATGTGTATGTGTGTGTGTCGGTGTGTGCGTGTGTCCGTGTGCATGTGTCGGTGTGTGTCGGTGTGTGTGTGTCGGTGTGTGCGTGTGTCCGTGTGTGTGTGTCGGTGTGTGTGTCCGTGTGTGTGTGTGTCGGTGTGTGTGTGTGTGTGTGTGTGTGTCGGTGTGTGCGTGTGTCCGTGTGTGTGTCGGTGTGTGCGTGTGTCCGTGTGTGTGCGTGTGTGGTCTGTGTGTGTGCGTGTGTGTTGGTGTCCAGTGTGCGTGTTTGTTCTGTGTGTGTTTGTTTTGTGTGTGTTCTGTGTCTACGTATGTGTGCTGTGTGTGTGTTCCGTGTGTGAGTGTGTGTGTTCCGTGTGTGAGTGTGTGTGTTCCGTGTGTGAGTGTGTGTGTTCCGTGTGTGAGTGTGTGTGTTCCGTGTGTGAGTGTGTGTGTTCCGTGTGTGTGTTCCGTGTGTGTGTTCCCTGTGTGTGTGTTCCCTGTGTGCGTTCTCTGTGTGTGTTCCCTGTGTGTGTGTTCCCTGTGTGCGTTCTCTGTGTGTGTTCCCTGTGTGTGTGTTCCCTGTGTGTGTGTTCCCTGTGTGCGTTCTCTGTGTGTGTGTTCTGTGTGTGTGTTGTGTGTGCGTTCTCTGTGTGTGTGTGCGTTCTGTGTGCGTGTTGTGTGTGCGTTCTCTGTGTGTGTGCGTGTTGTGTGTGCGTTCTCTGTGTGTGTGCGTGTTGTGTGTGCGTTGTGCGTGTGTGTGTGTGTGTGTGTGACCATTGAGCAGAGAAAATAAATGTGAAGAGCTCTGACTTTGGTGGAAAAGCAAACTGAGTCACCATTTACAACTAAGTAGCCACAAGGGGAGGGCGAACACAATGTCTGTACTGAGTCCACGCACATGGGAGGACCAGGGGGTTATAGGCCAGCTGCCGGTGGGTGTGGTGGGGAGGGGGGTGGCTCCCGGTTGGGGATTAGTACCACCATGACATAATCACTACATTTCATTCCCCGTGAGGAGTGTGCGTACATCCCATGATCCTCTCTGGCTGCTCGTTCCCCTGGTCCAGGCTAGGAGAGAGATCGACCCCCCCCCCCCCCCCCCCCCCCCCTCCCATAACACCTGTGTGATTCTGACCAATTGCGTCGTGACGGCTCGAGGTGCCCAGACACCCCTAGCCCCTACATGGTCTCAGCAGGATGGTGGCTGCCTTGCATGGTGTGTGGAGGCATTGCTTGTAAAGTAATGAGATTTTACTTTATTGATCCCAGACGGGAAATTGAGACGGTGATGGCATCTCCCATATTTGCATGCGTTTGATCAAAAAGGTAATGATATCGTCACCTTAATTACAACATTTATAGAACAAAAATGCTATAAGACCCAACAGATATTAGCAGACCTGTAGAGAAATGTATAACGTGAAGCTCATATATATTGGAATTCCCTGTACGTCACATTGGAAAAAGTTTCTGCTAAATTAAATAACAAATGGTATATATATATAGGCTCAATCTAAAGATATAAATGATATAAGAGGAAGCTTTGCACAAAGGGAAGGTCAGGACTGGTCAAGAATTATCTATTGGTTCAGAGAGTCACCTGACCTTCCTGGTTCCCACGGTAACGGGCGGAAACATTCACTCCAACAGGAACACTACAGTGGTGATAGAGCAAAGGAGGCAAACACAGCTGGTCTGAGAGACGACCGAGAGACCGAGTCCCACAATTTATTCCTCATAACAATACGTTACTCTATTGTTATTTATTAGAAATCGCTAAAATGGTAGACGGACTGATCTAGTGATCCAGAGAGATAGGGGAGTATTTTCAGACCAGTGGTCATTTGAAGCTTCTTTAGAATAATTGCCAGACATTCAACCCTTCTCACACACACACACACACACACACACACACACACACACACACACACACACACACACACACACACACACACACACACACACACACACACACACACACACACACACACACACACACACACACACACAGCAACAGTCGGCTGGTCAGGAGCAGTCATGGTTTTGTGTTTGCTCAATGGCACCTCGACACTCTAGGATCGGAGGATCTAGGGATCAAACCATCACCCTTCCGGTTGCCAGACAACGCGCTCTACCACGAGACAACGTGGCCCTGTAGTTTGTTAAAACCTACCTCTCCAACGAGTCTCTGTGATACCGGAATTATTGTTATTATTAGTTTTAAATTTTTCTTGTTTGTTTTACGTTTAATCACAGTTTTTTCGCAAAAGCAAAATTATAAATAAAGTTGGATTTGTCTTGATTGAGAGTGGATACAACGAGCCCCTAAGGAGCGACACTTAAAGCTTGAACGACTCAAAGCCGTGGTTTCTCCTCCCGGCTCCTAAACACAGCCTGCTCCCCCACCTGTCAGAGCGCTGATAAGACACAGGCAACTAATCACTTAACGTCTTAAAGAGAAGACAAAGGCAGCACCGCAGGGCCAATTATGACAAAAGGAGGTGGAGGGGGGGGGGGCTACAGTCCTGGGGCTAATCAGATACACCCTCCCCCCGACCGAGGGGACCCGGAGCAGCAGGATGTAGGGATTAGATCAGGACCACTCAGGAGGTTTACGGTTCTTGTAAAGAACGCGCCCCACCTGTCATAACAACACACAGATCGCATCTACAGCTCCATTAAGGAGAGGAAACAGACCCAACTAGGGCCGGCCTCCAGTGGCACCGAGTAGTGTAGTATTGCTGGCCATCGGGATCTGTGGTGTTCGTTTGTGTGCACCCACATACACACACAAACAGAATCGCACGCACGCTTGAGGGATATTTGTCCCCCATCCATCCTATTGGTCCCTATTGTGCATGATATATACAAGTACACACACACACACACACACACACACACACACACACACACACACACACTGATGGGGCTGGACCTTTCTCCCACTCTCTCTGACGAGTGTCTTTGTTTGTTATTAATGGATGACGAGCTCCTCCGGTGAATAGTCAGTAACACATGGGCTGGGGAGAGGTGACATTTTAAACCAACACTCTGCTCATCAATGTTTCAGGGAATGAAAGGAAAAGAGGGAGAAAGGTGGGAGGGAAGAATAGAAAGTGTCTGCGGAATAATATTATAGAACTGAAGATGGCACCACTAGCTCTGTTGACATTAAAACCGTTTCCAGAAGGTGAAATGTACGGTGATTATCAGATAAGCCACACGCATACAGACCCCAGGTGCTCACGATAACACAAACACACACTGCTATTGTCCTCTAGTTGTGGCTGTGTTTGATTTAAATAAAGTGATTTGAATGAATGTGGCCATTGGCCAATGGGTGAAATCATAATATGTACCATAAACCTCAGATACATGCTTTGTGTGAGTGTGTGTGTGCGGGTTACAAGAAGGAACAGGGAAATGCACGGTGTGCTGGCAGCCCAATACAAATAGAGACAATGCAAAGACACACAGTACAGTACAGAATGTACTGCACTGGCAGCTCAGTGTGTGTGTGTACTGCATGTGTGTGACTGTATGTGTATGCGTGCACTGTATTTGGGTTGTCTGTCTGTCTGTCTGTCTGTCTGTCTGTCTGTCTGTCTGTCTGTCTGTCTGTCTGTCTGTCTGTCTGTCTGTCTGTCTGTCTGTCTGTCTGTCTGTCTGTCTGTCTGTCTGTCTTGACTCACAGACACAGTGGTATATATTTATGCATCTTGTCTCTGTTCTGAGAGTGAACTGTTGAATGTACTGTTTTGGAGTGAGACCGGATTTTATTTAGAAGGGACGTCTAAATTGAAATCTAGGATACTAAGCAACAGCAGAATCAGTATACTATCATCCTTTGTATGCCTATAACAAGCATACTAAATTCACTTAAGTAGAATTAAAACTACTTCTTCAAAGAAAAAAGCTTTTTATATATTGGAGAGTGTAATTAGCATTAGGGTTATGGTTAAGATTGTTTTGTCAAAATGATACAAGTAATAATTATCCAAATCCACGGCCCGGTTGTTAATTTTGGAGGAGAGTGAATTATAAAAAACACAATGAATTTGTTTGCTGGGTTTTTATTGAATCAGCTACAATTTAATACAAAGACCACTAAAGATCATTATTAAGGAACTTCATGAATTAACTTCAATGCACTAAGGAAAGAGCAAGCAAAGGTCGCACAACACAAATCTCCTCTTGTGGCACCGCGGTGGCGGAACGAGCGCCCTGTCGATGTCAGGACCGCAGAGTCGCTCACCAGCGTCCGCAGGAGACCCATGACTGGCTTGTTGAGTTCACCTGGACTCTGCACAGACTCCCCCTTATCCTCCACCACCCCTCCTCCTCTCCAATCACTTACCCTTATTGTAAGTTATACGCCCTGTCACGTTGTGTAGCATCTTACCCTAGCTATCTTTGTTGTGTAGCAAGCACTAGAACCAGTGCTTGGCACATCCTTACTGTACGATACTTATTGCGACATATTGTTTCTCTTTCTTTTGATTAATGCACTTAAAGAAGTTGCTTTGGATAGAAGCGTCTTATAAATGCTGTAAATGTAAATTATAGCAAAATGAATAAAAAACACTTCCAAGTGAACCCGTTAGTTTCAACCGGAATTCAAACAGTATGAGAATCAAAACAATGCATTTTATGTCGAGAGTTCTAGGGAGGGGGGGTTGGGTTGTTTTATCCCCATGGTTACGACCCACGGAGAATTTGTGATCGTTTTTTAGAACCGCTGTTGTGTAGGAGTTATGGCGTTATACTTTAACAGTCTGCAAAGCTTAAACCTCACTCGTAAAGCAAAGATCAAAATAAAACGCTGCTCAGAACAAGCTCTACAAATCCACACAAACACCATAGTGCTGTGCTAAAGGTGTCCGGGAAGCCTAACCCTCTCTCGGACGCCATCATCAATATCAACGGCTGTCCAGAAGAGTCAGAGAGGCTGAACCATCTCTTGTAGGCCGCGGTCCAGAACTGTACTCTACCACATACACCTCGCCACCGGTGGCCCTTCGTCGTGACAACCACGCGTGTACCAAAAGGCACGCGAACTTCACAAAAAAGTCACTACCCGCGGTCAGACTCTGAGCTCAAACTTGCACAAACCGTTTGGCAGAGAATGACAAAAACATTAAATGTAACTTCTGTTTTCACTCCTGGATATCACGGAAGGATGGATCCGTGACTCGGGAGGGGCTGTGGAAGTTTGCGTCGCAGATTTCAGAAGTCAGAACCAATGCATCCTTGGTTGATACCTTTCAGGGGTTGGTGGGGAAAATACCCTTGGATTGTTTTTGAACCGAGCTATCGGAGGGGATAAAAGGCTGTTAACGCACTGGCCCAGCGTTTCGAGAGGGAGGAAACGAGTCGGGTTAATCATTCTGTAAACAAGACATGAACTAGTTACCCTATTAGCCTTGCGACACGGTGCAGACCAAGCTAGGTGAGAGGGGGAGAGGTGGAGAGAGACGGGAGATAGAGAGAGAGAGAGAGAAACCGCATAAGATGGAAAGAACCCGAGAAAGAGAGGGTGAGACAGAGAGTGAGAGACAGGAACAGAAATAAAAGGTGAGAGAGAAGGAGAGGAAGCTTAAACCTCACTCGCAAAGCTTAAACCTCACTCGTAAAGCAAAGATCAAAATAAAACGCTGCTCAGAACAAGCTCTACAAATCCACACAAACACCATAGTGCTGTACTAAAGGTGTCCGGGAAGCCTAATCCTCTCTCGGACGCCATCATCAATATCAACGGCTGTCCAGAAGAGTCAGAGAGGCTGAACCATCTCTTATAGGCCGCGGTCCAGAACTGTACTCTACCACATACATAGAGAGAGAGAAACAGCATAAGATGGAAAGAACCCGAGAAAGAGAGGGTGAGACAGAGAGTGAGAGACAGGAACAGAAATAAAAGGTGAGAGAGAAGGAGAGGAAGGGACCAAAAAAAGGGAGATGGCAAGACTGCAACAGATCGAGGGAGAAGGAAGACAGACAGAGAGCCAAAGCAATGCCAGAGCGAGAGAGAGGCAGATCCTCCCTGCTTCCTTCTCAGACCAGTGGGGGCGAATAAATGACAAGCTGTTAAGTGTCAGCATGTGACTGATTCTCAGTTTGTGGGGCCCTGGTGGGCCTCTGTGGGGGAGAAGGGCTCTCACGTTCACGGTCGACACCACCTTCCAAGCTACAGACTTTAAACAGTGATTGCTCTCAGTCTCAGGCAGGTGTCTCCGATGGTTAGGGTTGGGGGGTGGTGTGGTGTAGTGGGGGGCGGGTGTCTCTTGGGCAGGGTGTAGGGGAGGCTGGGGAAGGCCTGGGTTAGGCTGGAGGGGAGGGAGGGAGGGAGGTGGGGGGAGGCCTGGGTTAGGCTGGAGGGGAGGGAGGGAGGGAGGTGGGGAGGTGGGGGAGGCCTGGGTTAGGGTGGAGGGGAGGGAGGGAGGGAGGGGAAGAGAGCAGAGAACCAGAAACAGAACAAACAAACAAACAGAAAATGGATGACATCCTTGGAACAATACACCCCGATACTATCTCTCTAGATCACTCAGGAAGTACATCATAACCTAGTAAGAACCCCCGCCGCAACCCATATTATATCGACCTATAGGGGATGAGGAGGTGGCAGTGGTGTCCAATCATTAGCTCTGTGATCCCTCTCACGCCCAGGTCGGGCGAGGCCAGAGAGAGAGTGAAAGTGAAACGGCAACGCCATTAGACTCAATGTCCCAGACTGATATCGTTGTGGAAACAGAGAGCAGCTTAAAGGAGCAGAGCTGAACATGAGAAGGATTTACCAAGATGGGAGCCAGAGGGCAGTGGGTCTTACCAGCGGTGATCTCAGGTCACCTGCGTGGCTTCTCGCCCGAGGAGATGAAGGTGTTACACGATGCTAAATAAAGTCAAATAACGCAATCCCATCTTCAGGGATTGAACAATCTCCGACGGGTTGACCTCCAAATGAAGGTCCCGAAAACATTATAACTGAATGTGGAGAATTGAGATATCCAATACCGTTTCAATTAAACAATCTTTTTCTTTACAAAATTCCACTTTTGGTTGGGTAATGTTTCAGATTTCTTTTAAATTGACAAAATCATGCGTTCCAGGAGGAACTTTGAGGAACGAGTTCCCATGGCTCCTACTGATAGTCACTGCCAAATAAATAAAGAATCAACCAAATCCCAAAGGTCAATTCAGTTATGGCGGAAACTACTACTACCCCTCCCATCAGCGCACTCGGACCCGGCCACAGGTCCACGTTAAACATCTGCAACCAACGGATTCAGTTCAATGCACAGGACATGCCTGCTCATCAACAGGAAATAAGGTTGTCACAGGATCTAGAGCAGGGCTATTCAACCTCCTTAACAAGTGGGCCAAAAAGGAAAACCGCTGGTGGTTCATGGGCCACACATACAAAACTTATAATGTCAATTAATCGATCAAGTAATCGATACCTCACGCCCATCCCTAGTTCATATGTTGTAAGGCCAATCCTGAGACACTCATGCAGCTTCTCACTGGTCATGGAGCAACGTACCCTTGTTTTTTCATATGAGAAAACTGGCAGCAAACAAGCCGTGATTTGAGTTGTAGTGCCTCTTCACCTTGTATTCCTTCATCATGGAAATGGCTTTGTTGCACACTAAACACACCGGTTTACTACTTGTGGCGGATGGCAAAGTAAATAAATATTTTTCAGTCCAAATCGTTTTGAATTGGCGTTTTTCAACATCAACCTTACGTTTTTTGGCTTGGAAAGAGACATCTTGGAGCTTTTGTTAGCCTTGCTAAAGTGAGTTTCTCCGTGGTCCGCAAGCATAAAATGCAAAGTGAGCTTGATTGAGGCAATGGCAGGTGTAGACAGAGCGGGTGTAATCCTGTTGCCGTAGCATACTTTGCGTTTATTGGCTGGTCATATATATTACACACGCAAACCTGATTTGCAGGCAACAATTTTCCAATATATATATATATATATATATTTTTTTTATTAGGTCTGCAGGCAACCTCTTGCGGGCCATAAAATAAATAAGAAGGGCCGTATTCGGCCCGCGGGCCGCTAGTTGAATAGGCCTGATCTAGAGGCCCTAGGTCATTAGCAGCTAGCAAAGCTGTTAGGTAGCCGAGCGTAAAAAACAAGATGTTCCTTGAAAGTTGTTGGTAAAATACTTTGATATTGGTCGGAGCATAGTAGTTGAAAAGAGTTTGACTCTGAGCCGGAACATTCAGGGTCTGAACCCTTATGTCTGTAGTCTACCTGTAGGCATCACTGAGAAACCCCTCACTGGCCCCTGCTCCTCAATGACATGCATCTGAATTCATTGTAAGTGGATTTGAATGAAAGGATTGAAGTCAAGGATGACTTGAGTGAATGGAAAGTGTCTGAACAAAATGGGTGTTAATGCATGAAATGTGGTCGTGATAGAGTGATTAAAACTCACCCGGAGGTCCCTGGAGCTTGGCTTTTTTAACTGCAACGAAAAAAGAGAAAAATGTGTTAAAACAGTCAACACTGAGAACCAGGTAAGCATACAATCAACACTGGATTAACAGCAAAAAAACACACGTGCTGCAAGACCTAGTTTAACAAACAACCTGCAAACAGTACAGCTGGAGAGAAGTCCAAAGACAGGGTTACTTTATATATTTTTAAATAATTTTAAGTGAAAAGGGAGAGTATTTTCTGAAGATAGGGTATTAATCTATCTACGGTACGGTAGGGGTTATTGTTGTGTCGTGTAAAAATAAGATCAGATATTATTTCAAGATATGTAAAATCAGAACTGTTTAACAGGAAGGGAAAAACAACAAGGCATGACATCCTTCAGGGAAGCAGACCAACCGTGTTGGTGCCATTCATTCACATTCAGACCGTCCGTTCAGAACCAGATACACCAGATACAGACAGCCATGGTCAAAACAAAGTCTGAATAACACATAAAAAAAAGCATAGTTTCGTGTCGCTTCTCCCCTTCACAGGCTTACACGGAATCGTAAATGGACTGCATTTTATATAGTGCTTTTCTAACCAGTGGCCACTCAATGCGCTGTCCAATATTGCCTAACAATCACCCATTCATATACGTATTCACACACGGACGGCGTTGTCAGCCATATAGGATGACAGCCAGCCCGTCGGGAGCACCTCGACACTCAGCTAGGAGGAGACGGGGATCGAACTAGCAACCTTCTGGTTACCAGCCAACCCGCCCTACCCCATGAGCCACGTGCCGCCCATGAAAGGCTAAGCGCATCGTATCTGAATGCTTAACGTTACGGTTTCTACATCTGAGTACGGCTCTGTCAGCGCTCCAACTCGCTGGAGGATTAATCCATATGTCACTCCGTGAACCATGGAGGGCCGTCCCTTCAAAACCACTCCCTCGGGCCAGCGTCCTGGTAATCCTCGTGTCCAGGGCCGGGTCAGCGCCGGGGCCGGGGGGACGAGCAGGTCTCCTGACTGAGTGCCGCCTGATTGAATCATCTGAATTGATGCATAGTTTTTCATTATGTGAAGTATACGTTGTGCCACACTCTTATTATGCTCTTATTCTGGGCCCTTCTTGGGTCCATTTAAATACCGAATTGATACTAAATGGAGTTTGTTTATCTAACGCAAGTCGCTGTGCTAGGCGACGCAAATATTCAGGTGGTTTTGTTTAACATTGGTAGGTAGCGGTGTGTAAGGAACGCGTGACTAGTTGGGCTGAGCACCCCGATTATCCGAGTCCCCATGGCACCCCGAGCCCCCCCCCCAGCACCCCGAGCGAGCACCCTGAGCCCCAAAAGCACCCATAGCACCCTGACCCTCCCGAGCCCCCCAGAGCACCCCAAATCTGCCTTGGTTCAGCAAAGAGTACGCTGTCACAGAACAACAAGTGACACAAAACAGTGCGTTTTTCGGTGCGTTATTCCGGCTTTGCGTTTCCCATGGCTGTCTGTAATGTATCTGGTGCATCTGATTCTGGATGGATGGTTTGCATATGAATGAATGGCACCAACGCTGTTGATCTGCTTCCCTGGTGGTTGTGCAACACCTGAATGATGTCATGCCTTGTTGTTTTTTCCCTTCCTGTTAAACAGTACTGATTACATATCCTGACATAATATCTGATCTTATTTTCTTTTATTTTGATTTCAATCAGTTTCTCAAAGTCTGCCTTTAGTCCTTGTCTTAATATACCGCAGACCACCCAGAGGTTAATAAAATATCCAGCGTAAAGATCAACGGAAGTTTCAGCCCAACAACAACGAGAACCACAGGGTAGGCAGAACAGCCGAGACAGACCGCTACAGGTGTAAACACTAGGGGTGGGAATCAAAGGGTACCTCACGATACGATATGCAATACATGTCCCACCCCGATAATATCGTGATACGGCGATTCTTCGAACATCAATACGTTTCTAGCCAATCCTATAACTATACATGAAGATATTTGTCTATTGATGAATATAAAATGACCATGGAAAGGTAACGTGGATGTAACTGGATTTCGATCTTTATTCATGGTACAAACTGAGTTTTTCAGTGACTCGTCTTTCTTTACTTAACTTCCGTTCAAGTCTCCCTCATTCATGTGTGGAGCACCTCCTCGAGCAGCAATGAAGTAGGATTGCTGGCAGCAGGGAATCTGTTTAGAGCGCCTTATTTTGTTAATTAAAAGATCAATATTTGGGTCGATATTTTCGTCTAACTCTTCAGGAATAAAGCATAACAATGCCCAAAAAACTATATTAATATCAATATTTGGCGGCAGTGTATCGATTCTCATATCGCACGAATATATATCGCCATTTTGATACTTTGTCCCACCCCTCGTAAAAACCGACTGAAACAACCAGGTCATGTGCGCGTTGTTTTCCCGCAAGCGCCGCCCACTAAGGGAGACGCGCCCCGCCCCAAGCAGCGGTTTGGGCGGGGAGAGTGCACTGCTTTGGTTTAATTTTAGATCATCTTTGCTTTACTTTCTCCCTCTGGACAATGATGGTGATGGGATTGGGAGGCGCTTTGCAGGGGGATTATTGGAGCTTGTAGCCACAGCAGCTAAGTAGCATGGGAGGGTGTGAGGCTAAACCGCTGCCCGGCCAGCGAGCCGGGCGGCTGGGGAGTGCAGATGGCTCGTCTCAGAGAGGACTCCGAGGCCCTGCCTGCCTGACATGATGGCCCACATAGGATGCAGGGAAGTGCTATACATAGAGATAACAAAATGGAAAATGGAATAGTCACGTAATTCAATTAAATCTCATATTTGATTGATCGTATTATTTGATTTTACAATTCATAATATCAATAAGTTAAATAAACACAACGTAGTACAACTACATAAAACTGAATAAACTCAAAATAACCCAATGGCAGAAACCACTGGTCGCTGTTTGTGCTCCCTTTCAGGTGTTTTCATCTCAAGCAGTTGCTATGCGGTGTCAACGCACAACAGTGTGACAAACACATGCAGAGATGACACGAGCACTACTCCTATCCTCATAAGCAGCCCAAAACACAGACGGAAAGCACCACGGCTGGCCCCCTGGAAGACAGCGAGGGCAGACGTAAAGGAACCTGCCATCAGCTGACTAAATAAAACCAGTTTCCTATTCCACCAGAGAACTTCCTGCTTTGGACATTCCTCCGTGCAAAGGAAAGTGGTCCGGGTAAAAAGTGTGGAGGCGTGACTATGATGGTTCGGTGACCCGAGGCCCTTAGGACGTTGCCGTAGGATACACGAAGCACTCCAAGAATGTTGAACTACACTTTGTCTTTCCTGCTCCGGTTTCGGTATGATAGACTCGTGAAAGGAGGTACACATATTTGCTCATCTGTACGACACATGACACGCGTTCTAAAGTTCCCCAGATGTTACTGTTCCGTAACATTTTGAGAATCACAAGCCGAGGCACCACCACAGACCCACTGCGTTTCTACGGCAACCGTTCTACGCAGTAGTATCATTTGGGCTTAAAGGTTTGTCGTCAGTCTTTCCGAATGCAGGGTTTAATCAACCGGTGTGTCCTGCTCATCTTAATGCGGGCCGTGAGAGTTTCCATGACGTCATAGTGTCCACAGCGAGCGTCACGCTCTGCCCCGCTGCAGACGAGTGCTCCAGAGGGTGACCAACCGAGGGCCCGATGGTGGGAAGAGATGTACTCTCAGAACCACCCCCCCTTCAGTCAGGAGGGACACTTTCACATCAGGAAATGGGGTTGGTTAACCATCTACTTTGTGTTGACCTCTATTGTTGGAGAATAAAAGTGACTCATTTCAGAGTCGTCGCTATAATAAGGACTATTTCATTGTTTTTCTGAGCAGATTAAGATCTAGATACAGATCATTATAAGCAGGTTTTACGGTACCCTGCTTAACAGTGACAGAAAGATAACGGGGAGAGATTGGGGATTGAAACCAGAACATCGTAGCCTCTACATCCTTCTGCCATCCCGATCCATTTTCCACAACAAAGAGGAAGGCTTCGACCATCCGCTTAGATATTGCCAGCATAAACCGGTGATATACAATGCACAATATGCATATTAAAATCAGCATTCTCAACAGAAAATACGATACTGAATTAAAATCAAATTCTGGATCAGTTCCACATGGTTAATACGTAGTCACGCTGTGTGAACTGTGTGTATTGTCCTCTAACGATTAAAGCAAACAGACTCTCAATCACTAAACGGCTGTCAAACATGGTGGTGTTGAATCAAAGTACAGTTCACATTACACCTGGCAATGTTAAATACACAAACAGTCACATCACAACTGATATCTAAAAGCTTCTAGTGGAAATGTACCAAATATGGCCCATTTCTTTATAGAAATAATTATGTAATCATAACGGAAGTGAGATAAGACAACCGGATGTGATGCTAGCCCTAGCGAACAGCTGGATTTATCTGCATTTAGTACTGGCTGACCTGGGGGGGAGGAGTCTGAATGACGAGAGAGAAAGAGCGACAGAGTGAGAGAAAGTAACAGATGGCCAGGGGATTACACCCACAATCTCTAAGCCCTCTCTCTCTCCCTCCATTCCTCTGTGTCTCTCTCCGCCTGATATATTTTTATGCTTCCAATGATTATTCTCAATCTATGTGTACATTTTGCTCTCTGTGCTACAATGAGCAGGTTCAAAGCTAATGGACTTGATTAAATCATGCATCACACACATCCACACCCACACCAACGCACACACACACACACCAACCACCAACCATCCACACCTACTGCAAATGTGTTGATGAAAAGTGATAAAACATGGTAATACGCCAGATGCAAGTTAACATATTTTGGTTTTGAGCAACCCTTCCGAATGGATCTATGCAACACAAAGATGGCATGATTAAAAATATATATTTTTTGACCAAGATGTGACTAGCGCCAGAGACACCATTATTTACCCGAATTTCGTTTGAAACGTCTCCTCAAAGTTTCTTTCTGTAGACTTCCGCCTTGTCACGAATGCGTTGTCGTACACGTTGCTATTTAAACATCACGACTGGGGAAAGCATTGTGCTATTCACAGAGTCCAGCATTGTGCTTTTCAATGAATCCCTGAGGGGTGTCAGAAATGAGTTCAACTCATAACAAACGCAGTGTTCAATAAAAAGGGTACCTTCTGACAAGATCAAGGGCTCTGCTTTCTTTCCCTTATAATTCTAGATACAAATGGATAATAATAATCTGTTAAATTCCTTTCTTCTCCCTGAAACGTTGGAATTCTTATTTTAAAATTAAGATGACTAATGTCAGATTTTGTGAATGTTGAACAAAAGCCCTCTCCCACCTAATTCTCTCCCTCTCTCCCTCTCTCCCTCTCTCTCCCTCTCCCCCTCTCCCCCTCTCTCTCTCTCTCTCTCTCTCTCTCTCTCAAAGAATTGGCTCTCTCTCTCTCTCAAAGAATTGGCTGTCAGTTGTCCTGTATCAACAAACTACCCGACTGTACAGACGGAAGAGAGCCACAGAAAGGAGTGCGCTGCCAAATCCTAACAGTATTTTTTGAGGCCATGTGGCCCTTTCAGTTCAGGTCTTCTTTAGAGCGGACATCAATACCCCGGACTTCTGGATTACATCCAGACACTACGTCATAATTCCCAAGCGAATTATATGCGACTCTATTTGTTTAAATGTCAAATGTTCAAATCTTTTATCCACCATCTGCTGGTGGTGATGGGTGCTCATTTCAGACAGCACATCATGCTAATAGCCGTCCAAACAGCCCTAGTGTCTTCAGAGACATGGAGACAGAGGAAGGGTGGGGTGATGGTGGAGTGGTAGTGGGTCGGAGGAGAGGAGGTGTTGGCGGTGCTGGGAGGAGGGAAGTTGGGGTGGTGGTAGATTGTGGTGTTTGGAAAAAGAGGAGGCAAGGTTGTGGTGGGGGAGATGGTGGTGGTGGTGGTTGTGGTGGGAGAGAGGGTGGTAGGTGGTGAACTGGGAGATGGTAGTGGTGGTGGTCGTGGTGGGTGAGATGGTGGTGGTGGTGGTGGTGGTGGTTGTGGTTGGAGAGATGGTGGTGGTGGTTGTGGTGGGAGAGAGGGTGGTAGGTGGTGGACGGGGAGATGGTAGTGGTGGTTGAGTGGTGTGTGATATGGTGGTGGTTGGTGGGGGTGATGGGTGAGATGGTGGTGGTGGTGGTGGTGGTGGTGGTGGTGGTGGTGGTGGTGGTGGTGGTGGTGGTGGTGGGGGAGATGTTAGTAGGTAGGGGTGATGGGGGAGATGGTGGTAGTGGTGGGGGAGATGGTAGTAGGTAGGGGTGATGGGGGAGGTGGTGGTGGTGGTGGTGGTGGTGGTGGTGGTGGTGGTGGTGGTGGTGGTGGTGGTGGTGGTGGTGGTGGTGGTGGTGGTGGTGGGGGAGATGTTAGTAGGTAGGGGTGATGGGGGAGATGGTGGTAGTGGTGGGGGAGATGGTAGTAGGTAGGGGTGATGGGGGAGGTGGTGGTGGTGGTGGTGGTGGTGGTGGTGGTGGTGGTGGTGGTGGTGGTGGTGGTGGCTGAGCGGGCAGTGAGGGAAATAGCAGTGGTGTTGGGGAGAGAGAAGTTGGGGTGGTGGAAGCGTGATGGGGAGAGGGAGATGGTAGGGGGGGGGGGAATATGGTGAGGTTGTGTCATGTAGGGATCACAGGGTCCACACACGAGAAGCATTCAACCCTGCATCGATCAACAGCAAACACACAAGTTGCCATGGTGAAGAGCCCTTTTTTCCAACCAGCAAGAAATAAACAACATGGGCAGGCTGAGTATAGACTCACCTACACATCTCTTAAATAGCGACTGTTTCTATTGACTAACAGTCTGTCTGTCTGTCTGTCACACCATAATCATAACAAACAAATGAAAACCTACAAAGTTCTGGGTTCACACTAGTTTGTGGAAATCGGTTTATTTGTTGAGTGATTACATTTCTAGTCTGCGCCTAGTTAGACAACAAAAACATACCTTCCATTTCAACAAAGTAAGGCCTAAAATAAAGCGCATTATTAATATCAATGCAATGTTGTGGTATTGATGACAAACACAAACTGTAGGACTTGAGAGTGTACAAAATAAAGAAAAGGTTCTTATGCTCTAAAATCGTCAGATAAACAAAGAAAATGTTAAAGAAATTGTGACCAAATGTTATCTATGTTTAACAGCTGGCGGCACGGAATAAACACTACAGTGCAAACACAAATAATCACAACCAGCGCAAACACAAACAGACACTGTCCGCTCTTGACAGCAGGTCAAATCAGAGGCTCCCTGCTCCAACTCCCCGAGGGACAAACTGTCTGTAGACGCTCATTCAGTCACCAATACACCCTACAGGTAGTTTATAGTGAACTCATTAAAACCTACAATCTTAAACAGATGATTGATGCACTTTGCGTCCGAATGCAAAAAGTGGTTGCTTACCTCTGACGCACAGTAACGACATGACAGGAGATCAGGAGCGACAAATCCAGTAGTTTCACAAATCACGGAGAGGACCGAGAAAACATAAACTGTGCGCTGACATCCTAGTTCGTAAACTGTCTCTGCGGTGGTCCACTTTTGTCCTCTTCTTGGCGTCGACTTGTTTTCATTTACAGCCGCTTCTCAAGTAGTGTCTGGGCAGAGAGCAGGTGCCCCCTGCCGCGGCCCCGCCATGATCAAACTAAACGCACCTGAGGAGACGCCGGCGAGGAGGCGGCGCTTACGGTCTGATGGTAATGAGCGTCTGACTAGGCCAATGAGCGGGCGTGTTTTGGCTGAGTATAGGGCGGGCCCCTCTCAGACGCCTCGGACCAATCAGCGGTCGTTCCCCGACCTCCAGGTTGATGGAACAGGTGGTGACGTCACGCAGTGTTGGAGAAAATAGTCTGAAATTGGAAGTCTGAATAAGAGAAAATTGGACGAATGAAGTGGTTGATAAGTGAAAGTGTTTTATTTTGTTCTGAATTGGGTTACATAAAAGAAATCATAGACAACCCCCCCCCCCCACACACACACACACACACACACACACACACACACACACACACACACACACACACACACACACACACACACACACACACACACACACACACACACACACACACACACACACTCACACACACACACACACGCACACACGAAATGCAACTTTGAAAACTAGCAACTCCTTGTGTTTATAAGTTGTCACTGCACAGAACACCTAAGCTTATAGATTTTTTTTTTGTACATTCAAACAAATATCTGTTAAACATTGGCTTATTTAAATGTGTGGGTTTCTTCTGGGGGTGAACCCCTAAACTTGGTTACCTCTTCAGCTGGTCAAATTATTTTGGGATATTGGACTTGGCCACTTGGCCTGGCCCACCCACATCCAAATGAGAAAGAATAAATTAAGATGAATAAATCAATAGCATCCACATGAGGTTAAAGGTCAATGTATGCGGTTCAAGTCACACTGGACTTGATAGATTGTTATATTATTTCTAACCCCTACTCAACTGTTCCTGGACTTATAATAATAATACTATTTTATATAATATATAATATAAAAAAGTATTATATATAATATAGTATGATTAAGGAAATGTATAAAATACGAATTATCCACTGCCTGCTCTAAAGTTCACTGAAAGTAAAAAAATAAATAAAAAAAACGAGGAGCGAATTGACGCTCCCGGATCTCCAGGCACCTGGCTATAGTTCCTACCCGGGTTTCGCGTAAGCGGTGCACCGCTGATGTAATATTCACTTCCGGTCCCCATCACCTGCACTTCACTGTAGAATTCAACCACTGGACTTGTGTTTTGTTTCACTACTTTGGATAACGTATACTAAAACCTATTAGTGAATCATGCTACGAACAGTGCTGCGGAGCGGCGGCGCCCTCCTGAAGGTAACGTTGACTCTGTTTTACTTTATGTGATAAAGTAGTAAACGTAGCTGGTCAAATGTCATTTTAGAGTAGCATTCACGATACCTTCTCTACCTTTTAAAAGTGGTGGACGGTGTATATACCATGACTGAACACACTTGTATAATATGTCCGTACAGTGGAAATAATAGTTTCTAAAGTCATTGATGTCTCTATTTATGATCTCCTTGCTTCTGATTGTGGTAGCATGTTTATTTAACCTTTATTTATTCAGGGAAGGCCAATGATAGCAGGTTCTCTTTTTCAATGACGACCTGATTACAACATACAAATAAAAACTAAAAAACGAATATAAAATATATGTATAAACAGTCGGTCAAACAACCAGAATATCGTTTCAGCGGGGCAATACATATAAATAATACAATGGGACAATTAAGAAAGCGATTTGCAACACGAGCAATCCTTATTAAAAGCGAGTACAATCATCCCCTTCAACGTCTCAATTAGGACCAATCGCTCCAGTTTTAGTGAGTCCTGAAGTCTATTCTATCTCAAGAGCATAACAGTTAAAAAGCAATCTTTCCTAAGATCGGTGCGTGGAATGACAAGTCTAATGTGAGTTTGATATGATGTATTGGTGAAATGAGTGTGAACCAACCATCCCAAACCTTCAGAAGGTCACATTATATAAAACTGTTCTATTACGTTTAAAGTTTGAGTGCAAAACCATCTTTAGTGTGGATTGTCCAAGCCCAATTTCATACGACAGTAGTTAATTTCACAAACCATCTAAAATGATCCAAAGTCTGATAGCAGACAGGCTCAAATCTGGTTTGACCTGTCGGTGCACATTTGGCTGTACAAAACTCGACCAGCTCTGATAAACACACATTAAATGTCTGGTAAAGGTAGCCAATCAACACAGTGAGGACTGGCCTATGAAATCCCCTCCTGAAAGCTTCATCTCCTCATGCTGATGAGGAACAGGTGACAAGTTCTATCTCGCCCCGTTCCGTTGATGGTTTCCATCCCAGGCTCTCTGCTGTCTCGCACCAGAAGTTCTACTACAACATAGGACTGATGGATCTGAGATTGGACAGTAGCGGATTGCGTGTTTTATTTTTTTTATCACAGAGTTTAGTCATTCTTTTAATTTTTTTTCACGTGATGTGTCGTTTCCCTTAGCAAGCACTTTTTCATTGACGAATTGCACAAAAAGCGCTCTTAAACGTGTGCATTGTAAATAATGTGATGTCCCACCCACCAGAACACCCAGCTGACCAACCAGAGGCTGCGGCTGGCTCCGGCCCAGCAGCGGTGGGCTTCCAGCCTGCCCATGAACACGGTGGTGCTGTTCGTCCCCCAACAGGAGGCCTGGGTGGTCGAGAGGATGGGCCGCTTCCACCGAATACTAGAACCGGTATGATGTCCTCCTTCACTGTTTGATCAGCTCAATGGCTCAACGTGCTAGGGCCCTCACCACAGTTGATACTCCTCGTAGCAAACAGGTAACCGCCGTTCTACGGCACCCGTCGGTCATTGCCCCTCTTCTTCAGTCAAATTTAGTAAGGGGGCGGCATTTGGCTCAGGAGGTAGAGCGGGTTGACTGGTAACCGGAAGGTTGCCATTTCGATCTCCGGCTCCTCCTCGCTTAGTGTCGAGGTGTCCCTAAACCTCACCCTGACTGCTCCTGATGAGCTGGCTGTGCCTTGCGTGGTTGTCACCATAGTCGGTGTGTGAATGTGTGCATTGAATTTGTGAATGTGTGTGTGAATGTTAGACAATATTGTATAGCACTTTGAGTTGGTTAGAAAAGCACTGTATAAATGCAGTCCATTTATTGTCTCTCTTTAGTCACTCTCTCACTCTCCATAATATCCTTATGAACATATTCAAAGAAAGTTATGCAACACATTTTCACCGGTCCTTTACTTCCTACAGGGTTTAAACTTCCTCATTCCCGTCCTGGACCGGATCCGCTACGTACAGAGTCTCAAGGAAATCGTCATCGATGTCCCAGAGCAGTCTGCTGTGTCCCTAGGTCAGCGCACTTCACTTCGTCTTGCTCTTCGCGCGTTCATTTTTCCTTGAGTTTAGACCTGAATGGACCAAAAACACTTCTTTCCTCCGTCCAGATAACGTCACTCTGCAGATTGATGGAGTGCTGTATCTGAGGATCCTGGACCCATTAAAGGTACGCTCAGTTTTTCATTTCGAAAATGTTTACAGAATCAAATAAATATAGTCATAACTAGCATTTATTCATTATTACCATTTCATGCTTTATTGTACTGTAGGTATTTCTTGGGAAATGAAACGCGGCTTTTATGGTGTTCTCCTTTTCCAGGCTAGTTACGGTGTAGAAGACCCGGAATATGCCGTGACCCAACTGGCACAGACCACCATGCGCTCTGAACTGGGCAAGCTCACCCTGGACAAAGTATTCAGGGTAGGACATGACCCACCCTGCTACACAGTGTCTCAATAGAAGCTAACTGAAAGGACCGCCATACCCCGAGTCCCGACTAAGATCATTAGCATGCACGTGAACATATGGAGTCACCCTAGGGGGGGCAGTTGCTCTGGAGGTAGAGCGGTTGGCTAGTAACCAGAAGGGTGATAGTTTGATCCCCAGCTCAAAGTGTGTGTCGCGGTATAAGATACGATACACTTTATTATCCTTGGAGGGAAATTTGTCTTTGACTCCAATGCTGTCACATATAGCTGCTTTACATACTATAAATAACCATACAAATGCAGACAATGCATGCATATAGGACACAGGCCACATATATCATACAACATACAAGAAACAGTGCAATTCACACACAAACAAACGCTGTATTACACCATGGGTCATGATCAGAAGTTCTATTGCACAATTTCTTTGGCCCCAGGGGCAATTAGGATCCTTATTGAGGTAGGCACAAATTCATTACTAAAGCGGTTCAGCCTGCATGGCCCTGAGCAAGACGCCTCACCCGAACTGCTCCCGACGAGCTGGCTGTCGCCTTGCATGGTTGACACCGCCATCGTTGTGCGAGTGTGTGCACGAATGGGTGAATGTTGTGCAGTAATCTAACGTGCTTTGAGTGTTCACTGGTTAGAAAAGCGCTATATAAATGCAGCCCATTTACACTCCCAACGATTGCATTATTTCCAGGAGAGGGAGAGTCTGAACCACAACATCGTGAACTCCATCAACCAGGCAGCAGAAGACTGGGGCATCAAATGCCTCCGCTACGAGATCAAGGACATCCACGTCCCCCCACGCGTCAAAGAGTCCATGCAGATGCAGGCAAGAACCTCCTCACACCGCTCTTTATGTGGCTTATACTCTGCTCGAGATAAAGAGGGAGATGGATATGGCTGTCGAGATGTATCCGTCACTGTAGCTACAGATGGTTTCATATTTTAAAGGTGACATATTATACCACCAGGTGTGAGTATGATCAGCCGCTACAAGCTGTTTTGAAAATTGGCCTCTTCTGTCATCACAAATGGGTTAATGTGTCACCTTTAAGAAACCTAAATGTTCTTTACTGTTCTGTAAATATATATCAAATTGGACAGGTGTGAATCTAAAAGTTTGGGGAAAATAGAGCTACTGTTGATGGAACATCAAATGATAGAGTTGAGGAGATGTCATCCAAAACAGTGTGTGTTTTTCATGAAGCCTCATAAATAGTGCGAGTGCAATTTCAATTTCATTGACATTTTGCGGATTGGGTAAACTGTGCAAATCATTCAATTTGATGTATCGCCATATAGCTGTGCTATAGTTTCCAGCGCTGCTCCAACCTTGGCTGTACGCACCCTCGGCTGAGGTCCGGGATTTCATAATATTTGGTTCATGGAGACTGTAGAGTTCGACACTTGGCTGAACACCGCGGGCAGTCCTTTGAATGATCTCCGCAGCCAATGGGTTTCCAGCTCTTGTTTGTGACCCATTTGCCATAGTTTGTTCCTCCTTTTATATGTTTATTCATACAATCCGTGAGCTTTTCCCCTCCCTACAATAGTGTCGCTAATAATCGAGTATCTCTTCCATTCCATCTACCTGTGCTGCCTCCTCCCCTGCAGTACCCCTGTACCTCACGCTTTGGGAAGCACTGCTGTGAGAAAACCTCAGCGTTGGCATAGGGAGGGGCATGATAGTCTAGTGTACCGTACTGGCTCTAGGTACGCCACATAGAAGGGGAGACCACGCAAACTTCAATCATAATGAGGACATTTATTAAACAACGGCTGCCAACGGCTGCCAGATCATTAACCTTATATAAGTGTGGTGTAAGTCAGTGTAATGGAAGAACTCAAGATGTGGTGTGGATCAGTATAGGAGCATTCTATTAAGCACAACGGAAGCCAAAACCCGCAAGGAGGAGAGAGAGACCGCCATGTTGGATCCCTATAGCCTTTTATCCTCCAGCCAATCACACGCACCTGAGCAGAGACAAGGAGAACACCAATAATCCAATCTGCCCGTGGGCGGGGTTAGCTGGGCCGTCACATATCCCCCCCCCCTTAAAACAGAAGCCCATCGAGATGGGATTCTGTCATTTTAGTATACTTCCAAAACCATTCAAATAAAACCCCCCAAAAACATCAAATGGGACAATAACACTTTATTCACCATCCTCAACCGATCTGTCAAATAGGCTACACCCTGCAACCCCATACCACCTCACACTGGGTCTCTGCACACCATCGCCACTCCCCACCTCCTGTCCAGTTCAAAATGAGGACAGCTATTGGGAAAAAGAGAAATGACAGGCAAAACAACTTTACAGCGCACGAGACAGCGCATCGGCCATTACATTCTCCACACCTCGAATATGGTAAATTTGCAAATGATACGGTTGTAAAAACAAAGCCCAACGCATCAAGCGTTGATTTGGGTTCTGCAATGAATGTAAAAAAGTCAAGGGATTGTGATCAGAGAAGACGACCACTGGATGGGCACCCCCCCCCCACATACACATCAAAATGTAGAAGCGCCCACACCAATGCCAATGCTTCTTTCTCAATGGTTGAGTAATTGAACTGGTGTTTGTTGAACTTTTTGGAAAAGTAACAAACTGGACGGTCAAATCCTTGGTCATCGACCTGCAACAGCACAGCGCCCGCCCCCACCTGGCTTGCGTCCACCTGGATTTTAAAGGGACGGTCAAGCCGAGGAGCCGCCAGGACAGGTGCAGTGCTCAGTAACAGTTTGGCATTGTCGAATGCCTGTTGACACTCGGGTGTCCAATTGAATTGAGTCTTGCCTTTTAACAAGTTGGTGAGGGACGCCACCACTGTTGAAAAGTTTACACAAAAACTCTAATAGCCAATCATGCCCAGGAATCTCATCAATTCCTTTTTTGTCGAAGGACGAGGAAACCCATCAATGGCTGTCACTTTGGCTCGTACTGGCCGCACTTCTCCCTGCCCTACTACCTTCCCCAAATAGACCACTGTGGCCCTTGCAAACTCGCACTTTGCCAAATTTACTGTCAAATTAGCTTTGACAAACCTTGCGAACAAAGCAGACAGACGCAACAAATGAGACTCCCACGTATCACTATAAATAACCACGTCGTCTAGGTATACAGCACAACCCTCAAGGCCAGAGATTACCTGATTCATAAGCCTCTGAAAACTTGAAGGGGCATTTCTTAAACCAAATGACATGACGTTATAGGAGTAGAGACCTGATGGTGTAACGAAGGCCGCTATCTCCTGCACACGCGGTGTTAACAGTATTTGATAGTAACCTTTTAGAAGATCGCACTTCGTGACAAATCTAGCAGACCCCACGCGGTCCACACAATCCTCTATTCGAGGCAGAGGAAAAGAGTTGGCCTTAGTCACTTGATTTACCTTGCGGTAATCTGTGCAAAATCTGAAGGTTGAGTCTGGTTTAGCCACCAACAGGCATGGTGAACCCCAGCTAGAATAAGAAGGTTTAGCCAGGCCATTTTCCAGCAAATACTGGACCTCCCCCTCCAAGATTTTTGCCCTGACTAATGGAACACGATAAAACCATTGTTTAATGGGCACAGCGTCTCCCACCTCAATGTCGTGCTCAATCAGATTCGTACATGTCGGAGTATCGGAGAACAAAGAAGAAAAGGAAAAAATCAAAGACTTTAACACCTCCCTCTGGCTATCAGGCATATGACCTACCAGGCCATCCAGATTTTGAAGCATCTCAGAATTTTTTAACCGTGGTAACAAAATACTGTCATCGGGGCCGCCTTCATCCTCCACCTCCACTGCCACCGGAGGAGAGTCTGAAACCACGCCACCGGCAACAGCTAGAACAACAGCATTAACCTTTTCAACAGACACCTCCACCCTGGGTGACTGAGTGTAATACCGTTTTAATAAATTGACATGACAGAGCTGAGTTGATTTTCTCCGGTTTGGTGTAGCAATCAAATAATCAAGCTCTGCCACTTGACGAACAACTACATGCGGACCGGTAAATCGCGCACGAAACGGTGAGCCAGGTACTGGCAACAGGGCTAAGACCTGGTCGCCTGGACTAAAGAGCCTAGGCTCCGCTTTTCGGTCAAACACTTTCTTCATCCGCGCTTGTGATATACACCGATTTTTCGCAGCACACTGCCACGCTAAAAACAATCTGCGACGAAAGCCATCTATATAATCAATAAGATTGACCGGAGGCTCAGACTCCTGCAAGCCATCTTTTAACACCGAGAGCGGCCCACGTACTTTATGCGCGAATACCAATTCGTTTGGACTAAACCCAAGACTGTCTTGCGACACTTCCCGAGCAGCCAACAGTAACCATGGAAGGCCATCCTCCCAGTCGCGCTGGAGCTCCGAACAGTACCCACGCAACAACGATTTTAGTGTGAGATGAAACCGCTCAAGAGCTCCCTGGCTCTGAGGGTGGTACGCACTGCTCAAACTGTGTTTTATTCGAAGATGTTTTAAAACTTCTGCAAACATCTTGGACGTAAAGTTGCTACCTCTATCCGATTGTATTACTTTAGGGATACCAAACACTGAAATAAATTGCGAGAGAGCTTTTACAATTGACTTCGTGTTGATGCTTCTTAACGGGTATGCAGCGGGATATCTCGTGGTCTGACACATCACTGTCAACATGTGAACCGCACCAGACTTGGATCCCGGACGAGCCCCCACATGTAACGTACTGGCTCTAGGTACGCCACATAGAAGGGGAGACCACGCAAACTTCAATCATAATATGGACATTTATTAAACAACTAGACAACAACGGCTGCCAACGGCTGCCAGATCATTAACCTTATATAAGTGTGGTGTAAGTCAGTGTAATGGAAGAACTCAAGATGTGGTGTGGATCAGTATAGGAGCATTCTATTAAGCACAACGGAAGCCAAAACCCGCAAGGAGGAGAGAGAGACCGCCATGTTGGATCCCTATAGCCTTTTATCCTCCAGCCAATCACACGCACCTGAGCAGAGACAAGGAGAACACCAATAATCCAATCTGCCCGTGGGCGGGGTTAGCTGGGCCGTCACACTAGTGCCTAGGGGGTTCCTCCCTCCAGACACAAGTTTGATCCCCAATGCCCGCGTGTCCACCGGCTCGTTAACGGGTGCTAAAAGTGAAACCCCTTCCTCACTGGGAGAAGACGTCCTCAGGACGCTGCGTGTCACCTGGGATGGTTGCTCAGTGTGGTCTGCTGGTTGCAGGTGGAGGCGGAGCGCAGGAAGAGGGCCACGGTGCTGGAGTCGGAGGGCCAGCGGGAGGCAGCCATCAACGTGGCCGAGGGCTGCAAGCAGTCCCAGATCCTGGCCTCCGAGGGAGAGAAGGCGGAGCAGATCAACCAGGCCGCCGGTAGGAACATGGTTGACAGAGGCACACAGAGCTTCAGCATATGCATGTACATGGATGGTAGTGTGTATGACTCCCATCTGAGAGGCACTGGGTTTGATCTCAAATGTTCTACCCGTAGAGCAAGCAGTATTGACCCCTAACGGCGCATTAATGTGTCATCAAATTCAATGCATGTTGCTTTTCTGAAAAGTGTCATCTTAATGACGCAATTATTATTTTTTAATTACTTGAGTGCAAATCTGGTACACAAGTATGCAGTAACTAACTTCTGACCATAACGTATTCCTGATTTTATTCGGCCTACAAATAATATCTTAATGAAAATCTTAAGCTTGATGGGAAATTGAATTAAATATGTTGTGTAAGTGTTGTATAATATGCTGTGATATACTGTAATGTGTTTTGCTGTGATGGCCTTTCAGGTGAGGCTCAGGCCATCTTGGCAAAGGCTGAGGCTAAATCCAGAGCCATCAAACTGCTCTCAGAAGCCCTGGCTGAGCAGGTAATCCCCCTGCACCCACACACCGACTCCCTAACCAACAGCCCTCATCTTCACCTAAATACCATCAATAAGGATGACCTTAAAAGTCAATCCTGTTTATCTTTGCATCTATATTTCTACAAAATTAAAGAAATGAATAAAGTACTTGGTTGTGTAGCATCTTATCCTAGCTATCTTTGTTGTAAACGGGTAATGGGTTAACCTACAATTGTTACTGCTTACTTTGAACTTCCTTACAGTACTGACGGTGATATATTGTGTTCCTTCTTCTGACAAATGTACTAAATTGTAAGTCGCTTTGGCTAGAGGCGTCCCTGCTTTGAGACGTGTTGACCGTGGTGTTCTTGTTGCGGTCAGAACGGGGGCGCGGCCGCCTCTCTGAGCGTGGCGGAGCAGTACGTCGCGGCGTTCTCCAACCTCGCCAAGGAGTCCAACACCTTGCTGCTGCCCGCCAACACCAGCGACATCACCGGCATGGTCACACAGGTAAGGTGTGTGTGTGTGTGTGTGTGTGTGTGTGTGTGTGTGTGTGTGTGTGTGTGTGTGTGTGTGTGTGTGTGTGTGTGTGTGTGTGTGTGTGTGTGTGTGTGTGTGTGTGTGTGTGTGTGTGTGTGTGTGTGCTGCCACTCAAGGAAAGGTTCGCTGTGAATATACAGAGGAAATACTACTATTTTTCCACCACTCTCCTTTGGTTAGGCATGCAGTCTAAACCTGCAGCTAGTGTCTTACCAGTGACACTGAATTCCGGCTTCCACACAACACAAGTGTGTCGTTGAAAATGTGTACTTAAATACAGATTATTACCGCATCCAGAGGGTGGTTGGCTAATTTGGGAAGGTGACACAAAAAAAAGATCCCCACTGTTGGAAATGTCATAATACAGCGTCTCATCTGTCCGACATTGTGATGGACGCCCACCGCAGATCCATAATGACACCGACCACGCTCTGGGGAATCGGACGCTCCTGGGTCACAACTGACCTGACGGGAATGTCTGAGCTTTTGGTGGGAAAAGTGTGAAAAAAGACTTTGAATTTGGCTAACGTTTGTTTTCCTTCCTCTTTCTGCTCTGCGTCCAGGCGATGTCCATCTACAGCACCCTGGCCAAGCCCAGCGGCCGTCTGGAGGCCCTGTCCTCAGGGACCTCAGAGAAACAGAGCGAAGCACCCCCCTCCCCCTCCATGTCCTCCCAGTAGTGCCCCCTCCCCCTGGGACCCACCACAGCATCCCCGACCCAGTGACCCAGAGGGGGGAAGGGAGCCACAGCTCCAGGCCGGGGCCCAAAGAAGGCAGAAGGCTGCTCCATGAGCCGGTGGCTAAAGTTTCCAGAACATTTTCTGAAAAGGGCACCTAATGTGAAGCACGCACCCGTCTGTGTGAGGAGCTCCGTCTGGTTTTCAGTTGTGTTAGTTTGTTAATTACCTGTTGTTGTCAGAGGTTGGAGAGTTCTGCCTTCCTGCTGGCCTGGGAATGAACACCTTGCTTCACAGTTCTTTTGCGCATGTAAATAGCGCACATGCTGCACTATAGGGGGAAGGTGGACAATCATGAAGAATAACGTTGAAAGCCTTGTAAGGCGTTGACCCCCTCTGGTTGTTCATCAACATGGAAATATTAGTTAATGAAAAACAAGGGATCTAATCTGACAAGATCCAAGAGTCATATTTTTCAAACCTATTATTTTACAGAATGTTTTGATACCGCTCACATTAATGGGGGGGGTTTTGTTGTCAGTTTGTTGTTTTTACCTCTGTATTCATGTATTAAAAAACCAAAATGAATCCTTATAAAAACGTATACAAAACCTAATAGAATTTTGTCTTCAGAACATTATTAAGATCAAAATTGTCATAAAGGCTTAAGTTACTTGAAGGTTTTTGTAACCCTCATCAAATGTGTAATGGGCAGGGTTTATATGAGTGACACATTTGGAATGTGAAAACCGGCTGTGCCTGTATGTGATCAGGCCATTCAAAGAGCCTTGCAATGACCCCTGTGTGTCCTAGCAACAGCGTTGCCAGATTGGGCCAGATTTTCCGACCAATCGGCTCAATCTGGCAACATTTACTAGCAGCCCAGTGGAAATAAAGACAAGTAGAATGTAGTAAAAATTATAAATAAATACCCTATCATTTATTTTATCCAAAACCTTGAGTAGATTATCAGGCCAAAGTGACCTACCATAAAGATTTAACAATCATGGACCTTTTAATTAGAAACGTGCATTTGCGCATGCGTCAGGAAGCACGCCGGTGTTACCGCAAAAAGTGTCCGTGTAGAAAGTTCCTCCCGAGTTCCACAATCCATGTGTTCCGGTTCCTAGCTACTTCCAAGCTACCCAATCTCATTGTACCGGGAGTCCCAATGAAGGCAGGCGGGGGTGCGATAACGCCCTCTGTTTACCTGAGGCACCTGTACGCTCACCTGGTGTTGTGAACACACACACTCACACCCCGACCCGGCCGAGAGAGGACTTGAAGGAGCGCTACAAGGTCAGTCACCCACCAGGTAATAAGCTAGGTGCTAACGGCGCTACTCTGCTCAAAGTCTGTCTTTTCAGCAGCCTAACTCAAGTTATATTGTGATGTAAGCATTTTAAGTCGTATAATGTCACAGTTTGATCTTTATAATGAATTAACCCGAATACTGACCCGACACTGGTTACAACATGCCATTATTAACCTGTCACGTTATTTGCCTTCATTCATTCATTCATTCTATTCTTGCGGTTATACGTTTATGTTATGTTACAATAAATGAATAATAATCAAAAAGGTACTTGTATCTAGAAGGCTGTATTGGATCCCCAGTGACCTTTCCCATTCAGCTCTAGTCCATATGTTGTTCAATACCAGGATTTGAACAACATAAAATTCTGCGTCTCCATATATATATATATATATATATGTAGAACCCAGATAACAATATATATACAGTAAATTCATAAACGTATTAAAATCTATATCAGTTACAAAGGACACATAGGAGGCGAGAGGATCAGTGTCAAAAGGCAATCATTATTGTAATGGTCACCGAGAGAGTGGAGCCAGCTCTACAATGTGCTCAAATAAATATATGATGTACACCATGTTATCTTATTGTTGCTTATTATGCGTCAACTTGTACTGTTATCTCTTTCTGTCATTTTCTACCCCTGAATTCCCCTGACACGAATGATAATAGGGTATGCAATCTTGTCTTGATGCCATATGATGACCTCTTTGACATCAGCCTAAGACGAGTATCCGTCTCATCTGTCTGTTCAGGATGAAGAGGCTCCCCATTCTCTGCCTGCTCCTGTGGCTGTGCGCCCTGTTCTACGTGGGCATCTACCTGTTTGTGAGCGGCTTCCTCCTGGTGAGACTGGAGGTGAACCGGACCAGCGCCTGCGACGACGTGCTCCAGCCCGGCGGGCAGCAGAGGGACTTCTGCGGGGCCAAGCCGCGCTTCAAGAGGACCCTGCTGCTCATCGTCGACGCCCTGAAGATCGACTTCGCCCGCTACGACCCCGCCAACAAGACGCCACGGCCCTACGAGAACAAGCTGCCGGTGCTGGAGGAGACGACCTCGCTGAGGCCCACCCACAGCCGGCTGTACCCCTTCCGCGCGGACCCCCCCACCACCACCATGCAGAGGATCAAGGGCTTCACCACGGGCTCCCTGCCCACCTTCATCGACGTGGGGAACAACTTCGCCTCCAGTGCCATCCTGGAGGACAACATTATCCACCAGTTTGGGCAGATAGGTGAGTTTTCTGAGGCGTGTTTAAATAAAAGAGAAATCCTTACTGTTCTTATTGAAAGGTATAGGTTTAATATGATATGTAATTTATTGCATTCTCAATAAATTGTATATAATAGTAATAAAATACAAAATTGAATGAAAAGGTGGAAATCACCAAAATGGAAAACCCTTTGTTGTGTGAGTTGTGTTATAAATTATATGATTTATGTTATTTATTCCGTCAGACTTTTTTTATTACCTTGAGCATTAATACATATTACTACATACTGCCTTGTTATTTGAACTTCATCTATGTTGATTGTACCGTATCAATAGATTAGATGGCCACTTTATTGCTAGGACATAAAATAATAATTTCACGGATGAGATCAAAGTTACAATAAAGTTTTCAATGTGGTTGACATATAAATAATAGATATGTAACTACATCTCCTGTGTGGTCTCCATCCTCGTAGGGAAACGTCTGGTGTTTATGGGCGACGACACCTGGGAGAGCCTCTTCCCCAAGAAGTTTCAGCGCTCCCTGCCCTTCCCCTCCTTCAACGTGAAGGACCTCCACACCGTGGACAACGGCATCCTGCAACACCTCTACTCCACCAGTAGGTGGAGCCTCGAGTGACTGGTCACCAGTGATGGGTTACCATGGTATAGTTAGACCCCTGGGAAAAACCAAACCAGCTTCGAGCAATGTGTCCTAGCAGCCCAGTGGAAATGAAGCCACGTAGAAGTTAAAATTTAAAGAACATTCAATTATATAAAAATACACTCTAATGTTTTTTTATCCATAACCGTGTAGAGCAGATTCTCAGCCCAAAGGGACCTACCATAATGGTTTAAAATTGGAACATATAGGTTTTATGTCGTATACTATTATTAATTTGATCTGGAATTAAAGTGAATATGTTGAGTGAGTGGGGAAGAAAACAAACCTTATCTTCCTTACTGCTTGACCCCCCCCCTCACCCATCCTTTCCTCTTTATCCTCTTACCAAATCCTCCTCCCTCTTCCTCCCCCCCCCCCCCCCCCCCTCATCTTCCCCTCTCCACCTCATCTTCCTTGCTCCACCTCCCCCTCGTCTTCCTCGCTCCTCCTCTCCTCCCCCCCCCCCCCCTCCTCCTCCTCTTCTTCCTCCAGTGGTGGGGGACGACTGGGACGTCCTGGTGGCGCATTTCCTGGGCGTGGACCACTGTGGGCACCGCTTCGGTCCGGACCACCCAGCCATGGGCCAAAAGCTCACTCAGATGGACGGGGTGATAAGGTGAGAACCCCGGCGCCGTGTGTCACGTCCTCACGCCGCCGTCCTTTAGAAAAGTCACAGTGAACCGAAGCCATTCGTTGTGATGTTTGTCATTAGGGAGAAGTTAGGGGTTTGTTACAAAATCTTGCGGCAGTCCGGCAGAGAAAGGGATCGCACTCCCGGAGCTTAGCTGTGCAGGGCTGCCGCCGAGGTCCCCCCCCCCGCCTGAGCTGCTCGTCCGCTCGTCCACAAAATCTTAGCGATGCTCTGATTGGAGGGGAGTGGGGAAGTGGGAGGTAGTATTCAACCGTGGCCCCTTCCTACGTAGGAGGGGGCGCCGAAACGGACTCGCTCGTTTTGGTAACTGTAGGCGGGGTACTTTCAGAAATGCATATCTCACTCTGAAAATCATGTACAGACAGTTAAACAGTCGTTTAATATCTAACCAAATATATTTGATCTCCTATATTTGGTTTGCGTCAAAACATTGAAGTCCACGATGCAACCAGATTTCTAATATTGAAGCGTCAGTGCAGGTAAAGGATCAAGAGCCTCCTGAGAAAATGGGTTTTCTCAGGAGGGTGGCTGGCGTCTCCATTTGAGATAGGGTGAGAGGCTCAGCCCTCCTTGTGGAACTCTTATTAGAGCCGCTGCTCCTCTCTAGAAAGGAGTCAGTTGAGGTGGTTCATCTGGTCAGGATGCCCCCTGGGCGCCTCCCTAGGGAGGTGATCCAGGCACGCCCAGCGGGGGAGAGGACCTCGGGGGAAGACTCAGGACTAGGGGGAGAGATTATATCTCCACACTGGCCTGGGAACGCCTCGGGATCCCCCCCCGTCAGAGCTGGTCAATGTGGGCCGGGATAGGGGAAGTCTGGGGCCCGCCTGCTAGAGCTGCTGCCCCCCGCGACGGAGACGAGATGACGGGTGTAGGTACCCACCCCCCTGGTGGAGACGTCCCCCTCCGCCCTCACCCCCCGTCCCGCTGTGCGTCCCGTGGCAGGGCGGTGATGGAGCGGCTGCAGAACGACACCCTGCTGGTGGTGATGGGCGACCACGGCATGACGGACACCGGGGACCACGGGGGGGATAGCCAGAAGGAGACGGACGCGGCGCTCTTCCTCTACAGCCCCACGCCCCTCTTCCCCGGCCCGCCCTCCCAGGTCAGGACCGGCCCGGCGCCGATGCTATGCTAATCTGTGTCGTTTGGGGGACGCGTTCGTCCTCCGTGTTACCAGTCACGGTCACTTTGTCGGTATAGCCCTTCATCACAGTTAGTCTCAGCCTTATACATGCAGGGGACACACCCCTAACCCCAGCCCCCAAAAGAGCAAGCCAAAGAACCTCTGGGTTTAGGGAGCTTCAGCTTTAATTCTTTTTGGAGGACTTCAGGTAAGGGGGTGTTGTTTAATGTGGGGCTTGTAAAGCCCTCTTAGATTGGAACTGTCATGAAGTACTCATAACTTTAATCATGGAAATTATCCAAAGATACGATTTTATTTTATTTTATCATTTCAATTGAATATTGCATATGCGGTTGCCTTCACAGAAAGAAATGTAAGTATTTCATTTTTGAGTTGAGGTGTTGCTAACTTCCACTGTCTCTCTCTCCCTACAGAGTGAACCAGAGGTGGTTCCTCAGACAGACCTGGTACCCACCCTGGCCCTGTTGCTGGGGGCGCCCATCCCTTATAGCAACGTGGGTCAGGTCCTGCTGCCTCTGTTCCCTGAGGCCCAGGTGCAGGGTGCAGTGGCAGGCCTCAGCCAGCTGGAGGCGCTGTGGGTCAACGTGAAGCAGGTAGGGCAGGACGGGGGGGATGGGTTGAAAATGTCCGCCTTTTAAATACCTTCACCAATATTCTGAAGAAGATCGTAATAAATATCATTAGGATGAATATGGATACTCCAGGCAAGATGTGTTCGATTCCCAGCAGAAGAGGTTTTGGGTTTTGATCCCTAATTCAGTCAAAGGCTACCTTTAGGCAACCCGAGATCCAGAGCCTTAATGACGTGTGTCTGAATTCACTGTGAGTCACTTCTGATAAAGCTGTCAGATAAATCCGGAATAATCAAGCATCTATATCATGAATTAGTTAAGGTGATGTACTTAAGCGTTCATGTTGGGAAACCTTTCATACGTGTTGTTTACGAGTTGTTAATTTGTTTGTTGTTGATGCATTGTTTGTGTGTGTCCCAGGTGAACCGTTTCCTGGAGACGTACTCCAGCATGGCGCGGGACATCCCCCCGGAGAGCCTTGCCGCGCTCCAGGCCCACTTCTCCCGCCTCTCCAGTGCCTACCTGGCCTCCAGCCCCGCCTCCAGACAGGAGCTGGTGGAGTCCATGCAGGTAGGAACGTTAACACTGACCTCTGGCCAGTGTTAACTTTGACAGCAAGTTTTGATTTAGTTTTATTCATAATCTTCTGACAAAAATGCAATTACATTTTAGTAATCTGAATTGTTTTAGTTGCATTCTAGTTTTAGTTGACTAAATATACGGTAATTACGATTTTTTTGGTAGACAAAAATCAAACGGTTAAAGTGTAATGCATTATTTAAACCTTTCTCTAAAATTTCCAAACTCGTATACTCCTAGAGGAAACGTCTGTTAACCTGGTATTACGGAATGGTTTTAAGCTTTGAAAGGACAAATTGGCGGTCCTCCGTTGCTTTCAAGAGCTCAAAAAATGTGAACTTGAAAAAGCATGTTGGTAACATTCAGCTCCAAATCAGAAAAGAGCTTCTTTCATCAGAAGGCATTTTTTTTGCAATCGTCACCACTTTTGTTACCTTCTTGAAGCCGGTACGGAAACAACCACATTGCAAACCGGTGTTGATGGCCCACCTCCCCCCCCCTCCCACGCAGGCTTACCTCACCGCCGTCCGCGAGACCTGCCGCGCCACCTGGGCCCGCTTCAACCCCCACAAGATGGCGGCCGGCCTGGTGATCCTGGCGCTGGCGTGCCTGCTCTGCTTCATGGTGTCTCAGGCCTCCGGGGCGCTGGGCGCCGGCGGGCGGGGCCTGCTGACGGTCCCCGTGGCGACGGCGGCGGCGGTGGCGGCGGCGGCGGCGGCCGGCCAGGCGTTCACCCGGGGCAGCGTGGAGCTGACCTGGTGCGTGGCGCCCGCCGTCTTGGTGTCGGAGCTGGTGATGCTGAGAGGCGTACGACGCTGGGTGGGAGCCAAGGTAACGCCACGTTATGGGATGTGGGTCCATTTCTGTTGATCCCTTCTTTTATATACATTGCTGATCAAAAGTTCGGGTCAACCAGACAATTTCATGTTTTCATGAAAACTCTATTCAACAGTTTGCAGCTGTGCTAAAACAGTTGATGAGCCTTTTAACACGGTTAGCTAAACAATGTTCCATTCGAACACAGGCGTGATGGTTGCTGGAAATGGGCCTCTGTTCACCTATGTAGATATTCCATAAAAAATCAGCCGTTTCCAGCTAAAATAGTCAATTACCAGATTAACTGTCAAGAAGAGTGTATTTCTGATTCATTTAATGTTATCTTCATTGAAAAAAAACGGTGCTTTCTTTAAAAAATAAGGACATTTCCAAGTGTCCCCAAACTTTTCGCTTGTAGTGTATCTTTCATTGGCTTGATATTCTCTGGTTTATTTTCGTCACGTTTTCGAACCGTGCCTTGTAGCGAGCATTAAAATGTCCACACAGACCCTGTGTTATACTGTGCGTTTGAATATATATTTTAAAGGCAAACGTCTGGGTCCTTCAGCTTTGACCCTATTTTCCGATCATTTTGGTTCTGAGGGACAAATGTAGACAATGAATGAAAGGATTGAACTGAGTTCAGTGCTTAGCGAGAAGGCTGCAGCCGTTATCCTTGGCAAGGGCTGAAATGTAATAACTACGCCCCTACCTCCACTGAAGGTGCTTGCATTTGCCCCTGAGATCCATTCCGTTATGATAAAATATATTCAGAGCCTGTCGGCAGCAAATACAAGGTGGGATTTACTATGGCGCGCTATCGCTCCAAAGGATTACACTCTTTTTGGTGGATTATGGCTGAAGCAGTCTCGCTCAATGCTGGATAACTCAGAACAGTGGTCCACATTAGTCCCTAAAGACCCCAAATTATGGGGAATAAAAGGGTATGCGTTGAAGAGAGTTCTCCATTTTGTGTGGCTGTGTGTGACTGTCTGGCTGTGTGTGTGTGTGTGTGACTCTGTGTGTGTGACTGTCTGGCTGTGTGTGTGTGTGTGTGTGTGTGTGTGTGTGTGTGTGTGTGTGTGTGTGTGTGTGTGTGTGTGTGTGTGTGTGTGTGTGTGTGTGTGTGTGTGTGACTGTCTGGCTGTGTGTGTGTGTGTGTGTGTGTGTGTGTGTGTGTGTGTGTGTGTGTGTGTGTGTGTGTGTGTGTGTGTGTGTGTGTGTGTGTGTGTGTGTGTGTGTGTGTGTGTGTGTGTGTGTGTGTGTGTGTTTCTGCGTGACTGTGTTAACCCCACCCCGTTCTTTCCCGTCTCCCAGGTGGAAGCCAAGCACTGGAGCGGCTCGGCCCACCTCCTGCTGCCCCCCCTGCTGGTGGCCGGCCTGCGCTGCGCCTCGCTGCTCTCCGACAGCTACGTGATCGCCGAGGGCCGCGTGGTCACCTTCCTCCTCCTCTCCCTGGGCCTCTACGTCCCCCTCCGCCTCCACTGGGACGGCCACCTGCTGCCGCCGCCCCACGACCCCCAGAAGCCCCCCGCCGGCCTGCTGCCGCCGCCGCCGCCGCCCGCCCTGGTGCGCCGCGAGAGCTACGTCCTCCTGGGCTGCCTGGGGCTCCTGGTGGGCGGGGCTTACCTCTCGCTGTCCTTCCACGCCTGCCGCGAGGAGCAGGGCGCCTGCACGCCCTCGCCCTTCCTCTCGCCGCTGGCCCGCATGCAGGACAGCCGCCTGAAGAACCTGCACTACGGGCTGTCCCTGGGCGCGCTGGCCCTCTGGACCCACCTGCTGCGGCGCTGGCTGCGTCACTACGGCAACCTCAACGCGTCGGGCGGCGCGGTGCTGGCGGCGCGCTGGGCGCTGCCCCTGGCGGCGGTGGGCCTGGGGCTGAACTGGGCGGTGAGCGGCACGCCCGAGGGCAGCTTCCGCAACCTGGCGGAGCTGATCGGCGTGGCGCAGGTGGCGCTGCCGCGCGCCCTCTACGCCCTGCTGGGCCTGGCCGCGGCCCTGCTCTGGGCGGACCCGCTCACCGTCTTCCTGAAGACCAGGGGCCCCGCGCCCAGCCGGGGGTCCCGCGCCTTGGCCACCGCCGCCCCCCCGCCGCTGCCCCGCTACCGGGCCAGCACGGGCATCAGCCCGCACGCCGAGCTCCAGCACCTCATCCCGCAGATCTACCAGCGCATGCGGCGCTCCCTGGAGGACTCGGAGCAGCAGCTGGCGGCGGGCCGCGAGGTGGACACGCGGCCCGCCGTGGAGGCCTACGGCCTGGGCACGGTGTACTCCGCTCCCCTGCTGCTGCTGTGCGGCCTGCTGGGCCTGGGGCTGCTGCTGCTGCACCCCGAGGGCATGGCGGTGTCCTTCCTGCTGCTGCTGCTGGAGATGGCGGCCCTGCTGCACATCCACGCCTCCGCCATCAGCCTGGCCGGCCTGCAGGGGGTGCACTCGGGTAAGGCGGCGTTCAGAGGGAAGGAACGGGGTTTAAAATTAAGTTTTTGAAGGGATTACGGTGGAGCGAGACTACAGGGTGTAATGAAACTTGAAGAAAGTCAATATACAGTATAGAGCCAAGGCTGAAGGTTAAAAATCGAATGAGGAAAAAATAACAATGTTTTTTTTTCTGTGGGCTGCAAACGCGAATACATATTTTATCCTTTTTTATATAATTGGAACACTGGTGTTTACACGGACGAGTTTTATCGTAATCGATTAATAACACTCATTTCTTATTTAGTTTCTAAGGAAATGCTCAAAGTAGAAGTTTACTCAGCAAAAAACTCTGGGCTTCGGTTTCATAGGTTTCATGTCATAGTCTGGGCTAGCTTCAGATTGAACTGCTTAATGATTTGATGCACAAATCTAAATGTATACCACTTGAATCAGAGCGCCCAATGAGAGCGGTCCCTTCTCTCTCCCTCCAGGAGACTTCAGCGTGCCCTGGACCCCGTTGGTGCTGTGGGCACTGGCCTCCAGCCAGTTCTTCCACGCCACGGGCCACCTGCCCACCTTCTCCTCCATCCAGTGGGGCGCCGCCTTCGTGGGCTTCCCCGGGGGCCACAGCGGCACCCTGCTGCCCGCCACCCTGGTGGCCCTCAACACCTTCTCCTCCCACATCCTGTTCGCAGGTATCTTGTCTCTCTGAGTCCGTCTCTGTAGCTCTCTATATACTCATGAATGCACATATTGTATGTTGTACGTCCTGGCACTTAATGTACGCACTTATTGTGTGTCGTAAAAACAATAATAAAAAGTACTTGGTTGTGTAGCATCTTATCCTAGCTATCTTTGTTCTGTACGGGGAATGTGTTTACCTAGTGATTTTAAGTGCTTGGCACCTGGTTCTATGAATATCCTCACTGCACCGACAGTGATATATTGCTGTTTCTCCTTCTTCTGACAAATGTGCTTGATGTAAGGCGCTTTGGATTAAAGGGTCTGCTAAATGCCCAAGATGTAATGTATGTAGCCCTGGTTATCGGTTGCTGCTGAGATGCATATACCCAACACCAGAGGCTGCTACTTTATCCCGTACTTTATATGACCGAGTATCTGATGCCCTCCACCCACCTCGAGGCTCATGTTTTTCTCTGTGTGTATCTCGTCCCCCAGTGGCTTGCCCTCTGCTCCTGTTCTGGCCTCTGGTGTGTGAGGTAAGAGGAGGGGCTGGGGGAGGAGGAGGAGGAGGAGGAGGAGGAGCAGCAGGCCAAGAGGAAGGGGAGGATGCAGTGATGGAGATGAGGCTGAGGGAAAACCCTCAGCAGTTCAGCTCTGCTCTCCTGCAGCTGGCCACCCGCTACCTCACCGTCCTGGGAGTTCAGGTACTGCAGCGCCATGGGCTGACGCACGCTAAACACGCTACCAAGACTAAACAAGGATGCTTCTGTAAACCCTGACACGTGATATGTTGAAAATTGGCCAGTGAGTCGTATCATTTTGAATAGCTGGTGAGCTGCGTATTTGTAACCTTTTCCCTAGCTTTGGTCTGTATTCATTTAGGCTACCACTCAAGGAGATGTTGGCTGTGAATATACGGAGGAAATACTACTAGCATTTTCCCACAACTCTCTTTGGTTAGACATGCAGTGTCTACCTGCATCTAGTGGCACATCTACCTGCATCTTCCACGCGACCATTTTGAATTTTACTGGAAAGAATTAGCCTGGCTATTGCCATACCGAGCTCAATCGTAGACTGCACATTGGTCTGGGGAAGCTGCTGTCATTTTCTTCAGCACAAGAGGCGTGATCAACCGGTTGTTCAAATGACTCTGTACGCAATTGGTTGCTTGCCCTTGCTCCCCTGTTGTCATTGTGTTAAACCAGCCAATAGCGCGCCAGGGGGAGAAACCAGCTTGGTGATTGGCTCCTGCAACAGAGTATCGGTAGCAGAATGAAATGTATTGCTCCTCTCCAGACCGTGCTGCAGGGCGAACTCAAATCGCCGGCAGAACGGGGCGGGGGGTACCCAGTCTGGGACAGCATTACACCTAGGAGTCCGTCGGGCTGTCCGTAGCTCTCTGTGAAGTCTGCGTGCAACCCTTTCCACACTCACTGTGTGTGTGTGTGTGTGTGTGTGTGTGTGTGTGTGTGTGTGTGTGTGTGTGTGTGTGTGTGTGTGTGTGTGTGTGTGTGTGTGTGTGTGTGTGTGTGTGTGTGTGTGTGTGTGTGTGTTCTCTCAGGTGCTGGCCTCTGTGTGTGCGGCTGCGGTCCTCAGAAGACACCTCATGGTGTGGAAGGTCTTTACACCCAAGTAAGTGGCTCTATTGGATTCCCCGCTCCCCACCCCGCTCCCGGCAGTAAGGCCGGGGTGGCGACATGGGTATGAGTGCCGTTTGGAAGCGAAACGCCACACCACACCTAATGTACATTTATTGTGCATTAGCCGAGTGCTCCCAGGCTTGTTTTTGTGAGCGATTTTATGAGTGCAGGGATTCTCTAACACCAAACCCGTCTTCGGTGGTCGATTGTTGTTGGTACAAAAAAAGCACGTGTTTTCCGCTCCTGTTTTGTTATTTTCTAGCTATTTACGTTTCCACAACCATAGAAACTACAGACGTACACGAAATGATTGAGTGCAGTTAAATAATGTATGAGTACAAAGTGGTTTGGCTGACCGAGCTGTGCACAAGTAGGTTCACACTCCAATTGCCTACTTGACATGTCTTCTGTCCACTAATGCAGTGGTTCTTGCCCAGACCACCTCATGAATCTGTTATAAAATAGATTAATACACATGCAGTGGCTGAGCAAAGAGTGCCAGCGGCTCATTTGTACACAATTATTACTGTATGAAGGGCATGGCCGGTGGGACTTCTGCCACGCTACTGAACAGAAATCCTCACGAACCATCAATGACATCGAAATAGGAAACGGATGAAAGAATGCAACATTTTTTAAATGATAACTAACTATCGATAATACTACATTTACTCAAGAATATTTCTTCTATATTTATTTTTCAATGAGCTGTATTTTTTTACATTGTGTCGATGTGTCTATCTAAAGAAAAATCCCTTGTACCACTTGCAAGACCCTGACGCCAATGGTACGCGTCCCGCAGGTTGAGCAACACTGCTCGAATGTGTGTATTTATCAGAATACCTTCCTGTTCCTCATGATGCCTCTGTGCTCTTCAAACTGTAAAAGACAGAATAAATAGGCTAGGGTTGTTTTTCTCGCCTTATCGCTGCTCTGAAATGTCCTTATTTAGTAACAAAATAAAATGGTGTCATCTGAAAGTTCAGCAGTCCCAGAGACGGAAACTAAATAAACGATTGATCTCTTAAAACTGAACTACACAAAGTCTGTCGCCAGCACAATCTCCCTGTCAGAGATTAGCTTTTTATCAGGGAGGGATTTATCGTCAACGACGCAATTCCCTGTCATTCTACGAGGAGGCGGCTACTGTGTGGTGTGCATCAGCTGTTGTGTACAGCCGGACGTATTTTCAGTAAACATCCATTATATCCCCCACCAGGGTCGGGGGTTCGATTCCCACTGGGGCCATCCCCGTGCCATGAATGTATGCACTCACATTATCGCCTTCTCACCAGCTATATTGATTATGTCCGAAACTCCATCATATCCAGGCACTTTGATGTGTTTTTCCCCCTCCTCTACTGATAAATATCCACACCTTAATCTCTGTGATAATAAATCACTTTGGAACACAGTGCCCCCACCTGAGGGATTATGCCGTCCACATGCACAGCTGAGATCTGCTGACTAACGCGTACGCACATTGGATTTAATGATGATGGGCTCAATGTGTGCATGCCAGATAAAGTCCTGAATTAATGTCTGCACTGGCTGCAGATTCTTTATCCCCAACTTCTATTTTCAATTTTTCCCCTGTCTGCATATAGGCCACTTGGTGGATGCTGTGAATGGGGTTCAAAAGGGGTGTATGTGTGTTTAGTGTATTACCAGTGGCGCTGAACGCCGGCTTCCACATGAAATGAAATAAGTACAATTAAGTAAAATGTACAATAAATAAATTCTAAATAGTGCAAAATACTCTGGAATAGTGCAAGGTAGGCAAAACAAACCGGTATATATGAATAAAGTAAAAAAGGTCCAGGGATCTTGGGGGCAGATTGGATGGGGGTTAAGGAGTGGGGCGAGAGGGGAGCGAGTTGAGCTTCCTGACAGCCTGGTGGAAAAAACTGTTTCCCAGTCCGGTGGAGCCGGCACGGAGCTCCGTGCCGGCTCCACCGGACTGGGAAACAGTTTTTTCCCACCAGATGGCAGGAGGCTGAAGAGGCTGTGTGAGGAGGTCACGTTCCAAAAAGAGGTTGTGAATGGCCGCCTTACGCCCCCCTTTCTCTGCTTTCCCCCCCCCCCAACGCTAGGCTGATGTTCGAGACGTGTGGCTTCCTGGTGAGCAGCGTGTTCTTGCTGGTGGGAGTGGGCCTGGTCCTCAGGACGGACCTGGCCGTGGGCCGCTGGTTCCGGAGACTCCTCCACGCCGACGCCTCCAGGTAGCGTTCGGCCCTGCACTACCCCGTCGCCGCCAGCAGGGTGGCAGTGTGCGCCCCGGCGCACGGAACCCTGTGACCATCGGGACGCTTTCCACGAAGAAGAGGGGGTAGGAGTCTGCCATCGGTGTTGTCAATCCTAAACGGGGGTCTATGAGAGGGGGTCTCGGATGTGTTTCGGTGGCGATACATGAAGGGCTGTGATGCTGTTTTGAGGGGAGCCCCTAGGTTCCAGTCTTTCTGGAACGACACATTTCCACCCACCCCTCGACTCCGCTGGTGTAGTGTTAAGAAGGTGCGTCATAGTGATTGGCGCTTTGGACTCGTGCTACTCACGGCTGATGCTGTCGAGGTTGACCGTGTCCTTCAGAGCCGTGCACGGAAGAACCACAAGGTGAATGTTTCCCCTGAATGGCCCCGTTTTTGGGTTCTACTTTATTTCCTCCCAGAACTCATTGATCATTACAAACGGTTCAAGCCAGACGAGTCCAACGTCTACCGGAGCACAGCACAGGACGAACATCGCCGGTGCCGAGGTCGAGGCCGAGGTTGCCGGTGCGAAGGCGGCCCCGTCTTTTCACTTTCTGTTCATCTCTGGAAGTACGGCCCGAGGCCTGTTTTCTGTCGCTGACGCTGGGGTTCCAGAATCATCCATTTATGATCCGCCCTGGAGCAGCGGCACAAAAAGCCAGCTGTGTCATCCGTTAACCGAGGTCATAGAAAAACATCATGGCTGCTCTGCTTAGGCTTTTAGCGGAGAACATGAACCATGACCTCTTCAACTTAAATGCTCTTTTTATTGTCAGCCTTTTTTTTTCAATTTTTATTTTCTAGTATCCTTTGGAATTCTTTTGGAAGTTTTTGTACCTTCAAGCGGAAAAAAGACGGTAGCCTAGATTTCCGTCCTTGGTATGATATATACGTAGCGGACGACCTAGCCGGGGACAGCGTTGACGTGATGTCGCAAGACGCCACACTCGCCCAATTGGCTTGGAGATGTCACCGTCTGAGACGTTGGCAGGCTTGGAGGAGGCAGCCTTGGACTTTATGATCACCAATACCTCTGAGCTTCTGTGCGGCCCCACCGTGTCTGCCAAACGGGGGCATGTGCTCGATCCACTCACCTGGATTCACCTGCAGAGGCTCACTACATCATCCAAGTGCATTAACGCATGTCTGTCTGTCTGTCTGTCTGTCTGCTGTTTATTTTTTTTTAATGTTTTTTGTATTTTTTACGGTGTTGCTCTAATAATTGATTATTCTGATTACTGCCAACTTAATCACAAAATTATTATTATTATTTTTTTTTTTTACCTTCTCTCAACTTCTCCTGATTGGTTGATTTGACGAATTGGCTTCTGTTAATTCCTAAATCGTCTACGTTTTGTTCTTAATCACCGACGTTACCGCGGATGAAGAGTTGTCTTAATTAGGCCTTATCCACCTCTTCCATGGAGTAGTTGCCTAGCTTTAACCTATGCCTTTATTTCTACGATGTCCTTTACTTTGACCGGGTTAACTTCACAATCTCCAAACTCTGTTAGTTAGTTAGTTAGTTACTTAGTTCATTTCGGTTGGCAGGTGCACATTCGGTCATTGTAACTTAAGTGTATTGTCTGGGTGGGAGGGGGGGTGTACTGTAGTGGGAGTCAGAAACTGAGCCGTTTTATGTTTCGATTCATGCATGATGTTATGTGAATGACGAGCTCCGGTTTTGCTGTATTGATTGTTAAAGAGCAGCTGTACTCTAGGATGATTCTGTGAAATGCTGCCACCTAGAGGTTGAATGAGAACGTGCGAGGCTGATCATTGTCATCTGTGACGCAGCCATCTGTGGAAAAGAAGGGCATTGCGTTATCACAATAACGGATAAAAAAATATCAGCACAAAGGGCCAGAGCTAGGGCAAGGTTATAGTTTTTAGTTTTTTATGAAATGTGATAAAAATGTAATAACTTATGTTTACTTATTTAATAAAGGGGTTTCAAAACCACTCATTTTAATCATTAAAATGCCAACAACACCATTCTGTTATTTTTTTATATATATTTGTACCATGAGCATTAGGTAATTGGTAACCTTTTATATGGTAGGTAAGGGGTGAGTGTTCAATGCGTAAGGTCTCTTTAAAAGCATGCACACTACAGTTGCCAACTATGTTAACGTCAACATTAGGTTAAAAAAAAAATCAAACAATTAATATATAGCTGATAAATTCGTTGAGACATGTAATAAAGATTTTGTACATGATTGGTTGTGACTTTGTTTTTTAAATTTGTGTCAGAGTGATGAGTGGCAAATCAACTAAGGCCTACTTGTGATGTCATAAACGGGTTAATTTTGCAATCACACCTGTGTTAAAACAGATTGATGTAAAGAAACGTTCAAGTACTCCTGGATTCTTCAGAAATAACTCATCAAAGCAGGTGAGATTGGGATACATTTAGACCGCTGTCAAAAATGTTTATCATTGTTATTCCATTGTACTGAAAATAACAGTGTCAAAAACAGTTGAATGGTTTTACCTGAAAGATCCGAAATATGTTTTGACACGTCCCTCCTCTCATTCATCCTTCTCCCTCTGCTCACACACACACACACATTAATATTCAGTCTGGGTGCTAACGTCCTCTGCAGAGAGAGGCAAACTTTATAGAGGGACTGTCTCTAAAATCTTTCGAAAGTTGAACAAATGTAATGTTAAAAGTGACCTGTTCCGAATGCTTTATCTATCGGACCACTGATAGTGATTGAGATGGATCACGGTGGTAATCAGGTGGTTCCTCTGGGGGTCCTAATGGGCAACATGACTCAGCAAGACGTTTGCAGTGCAGATCCACAGCCTGCTGCTCTCAGGCGTAACTACTGTCTCTTATTAATCTTTCATGGATTTATGCTATGAATAATTCTACCTGCTGCTGCTCACTCTTTTAAAGGGAGAGTGCCAGACGCTGTTGTTGAATATTGTTGAAATACGAGCCTTTTCTGTTCCATATCTAGACACATCCTGATATATACCTATCATGATATAAACATATCATACCAAAAGTTGTGTAAAAAGCATTTCTCCTATCTATTTGTGTAACTGTTTCCAAACTGTATCTGGTTGTTTTGGAACTTTTGGAACACAACTTCGGCAAAGTGATGGTCAAAGGTAATCAATAGTGTTGATCGGTCCACCAGGTGGCGCCATACAGGGTGGTGGTGAACCCTGGCGCCAAACAAAGTGTCTCTTTATGTTTCACTCAATCACTCGCTAAAAAACGACCTATTATACCCATTATCAGTGAGCTCTCCCTCTTCTTTCTTCAAATTTAAATCAAATATATAACTTTCAGTGGAGACTGTTGCAAAATAATCAATGCTGCATATACAGCAACTGCAAAACTTGTTAAAGTGCTGCACCACCGACTTCCTAAAAGAACAACAGGACAGTTCAGAGTAGCTCAGCAGTAAGAACACCAGGTATTTGATTTCATTTAGATCTATTTGTGGTAAGAAGGGCACAGTTGGAGTGGATGGGCTATATATGCTAAACGCAACAATTGGCGCAAAAAAGAAGTACCCCAATCAGTCAATGCAGTTGAGATGTTTCCTTAGACCCTCAACTCGACCCTAACCGTACCTCTTAACCCCAAGTTAACCCTTAACCCTAACTTGAGCCTTTACCATTATCCAACTCTTTAACCGTAGTCTTACCCCTTTAGCCATCCCCTTAACCCTACCCATAACCCCTTTACCCTTACCCAACCCTTTATCTCTTATCCTACCCATTAACCCTTATCAAACCCTTAATCTAACCCCTTGGTTAGGTAATAGGGGTAAGGTAACTCTTACCCATAACCACCTAACCCAAGAATGAACCGTTTCATGTTTCTATTTCTTCAGTATTTTTGTTTGTATTTCTGTTTTCCACATTTCAGTGACATTATCCAGAACCAAGCCATGCTCACAGCCTCACATCTCCACCAGATGAGCGTTTTTGAAGCAGCCCTCTGTTGTGCTGCTGTGATGAGGCTTAAAGAGATACTCCTCATCTCTCCAACTACCTACCACTCCTCACTCTAATGTCTCTATCCCTCCAGCTCACTCACTCTAGCAGCACTACAAAGCAGACAATTGAGGGAAATCGATTTTTTGTTTTGGAGAGCCTTTTGCGTTTACACGGGCCCCTTCAGAATAAAACTACATGGAAGGTACTGGGGCCTACCTCGGGTTGATGTCAGAAAGGCCTACGGGCAAAACTCATCACCCTCATCCCCATCGTCAAGGCTGTTGTTCCTGTGTTATCCCACAGAGAGGTGCCGCACTTTAGGGACCTCAGAAAGCTTGCACCCGAGTGTGGACCACGTTTAGTACTGGATTTTTCAACCCCTCTGGAGAACACACACGCCGACCAAACACAAACACAATCTCGCTGTTGGGTGTTGCTGTAGATCTATGGTCCAGTTGATTCGTGTACGTCTCCGGCATAACAGAGAACTCTCAGGTCTGTGCTGTGCTTAACAGAGGAATGGATCACATCAAACAGACGCTCTCAAGCAGAGCTCATCCATAATAGAAAATCATTTTAAAAGGGCAATATATCTATGGTATACTTACGCTACGCTAGCTATATAAATACTTTTCATGTTTATTGTCGTATGCGCGTTAATTGAATAATCAGCAGTCCCTGATAGATTCGAGATTTACTCAATTAGTAGATGTCTTGTATTTCTGCTGCGTTGAGGAACTAAGCCTAAGAATTTTACTCCTGTGTACTGGTACAATAAGATGTAATGAAATCAACTCTGATTCTGATTCCTTCTGGTTATGTTGGTGTTCGTAAACACGCTGCTCCAAATGAGCAGTGTGTCCAAACTCAAACACAACCTAATGACGTTGGGTATTTTTTCAATAATTCTTAATTCATTCATTCAAATAGCATCTCATTACCATCACAAGTGCTTCACATCAAACCTGGTTATATAACAATCTATACACAAATGGACGTGAAACCAGAAGGTCAGCCATTATCCACGTCGTTTCCAGTTCACGTGACGCGTTTCCACCAATCAGGCCACTCGGGCACCACCGTGCTTGATGTGTTATTTTGTCAGTTGGCCTCGTCGCACACCGGGTTGGTTAATGACCCTTCCACCGTGATTGAATTAGCCTGGTGATAACGATACAGACCATAATCTGTCGACAGGGGTTTCTCCCGTAGTGGGACAGCAATGAGGCATTACAATCTTATTGTCCTAGGAAGGGGTGATGCAGGGGGAGGGGGGCATGTCATTTCATTTATTTTTATGGATCGAATGTCCAAGGTTTTACATTACACCCTTAAAAATATAATCACATCTCCTCCGGGTGAAATCCAACTGTGGAGATAGAGAGACACAGAGGGAGAGAGACTAGAGGGAGAGAGAGACACAGAGGGAGAGAGAGACACAGAGGGAGAGAGAGGAGAGGAGATTAGGGGGAATGGCCGCCCGTCTCTTGCAGTATTTAGCGACAGATCACAGGCTTTAATGAGGCCGGTTAATGGGTTACTCAATAGACATTGACATGATTCCTAGGTTTAAAAGATGGCGGAGAAGACACAGCCGTGGCCGTGCGGTCCTGAAAGGGAGATATTGATCGGAGGTAATGGCCAATAAGGAGAGGAGCACTTAGACATGTATATCCTGGGTATAGCTGCTTTCAACGCGACCACTCAACGTGCGCAAATAGGGCAGTGAGGTGGAAACAATAATTTGAGATGAACAGCCTAACACTAATATTCTAACACTTACTGCACAACATGTCGTTAAGTGTGTGTGTGTGTTTGTGTTAGAATATTGTTCTGATGCTACTATGAGGCTCATGTTTTTTTAACTGTCGTTTATAAAACTGTTCAAAGCATCAGCCTACTGCGCGAGACCAGGAACGGAATCAAGGAATGGCAGCCGTAGACCTTTTGTGTTAAGAGAACCAACAGCTTGTTCTCCGCTGGACACATGGGAACTATCAAGGACCCAAACCCAACCTGAACATAATCAAGGAATCCAGCACACCTTAGGAATCCATAGAACAACAGATTGGTTTCCCTCAGTAAAAGTCAAGTCAAAGTCAAAGTCAGCTTTATTGACAATTACTACAAATGTACAAGACAAATAGAAAAAAAATTGTTTGTCTCTGACCCGCGGAGCATTAAGTATAAAGTATCAAATAAAATTTGGTAAAATTAATAAAATAAGATAAGTAATATTTACAATCAAAATAGTGCAGGACTCCCTGAAGCTGTTAACATAACTCAAACACTCCCCAAGCAGAACCTGACCCTCTACGTCTCCGGTCTGAACAGAACCACTGACTCATGTGAATCAATGGAAGACCATTGTTGACGAATTGCTACTTCTGTTGATTGCTATTGTTTTATTCACCTCTAAATCTGCTGGCTAATGGATAATATACGGTTTGAGTGTCGGCCCAGTGGAACTTGAATTACAGCCGCCCCAGAACCAGTTTGTGGATTTTCTCTCTTTGTTGCATGTGAGCTGGAGTGGCTTGCATGCACATCGATGCTTTTATTTTGACAGGGTTTCTTTTTCTTTTTTCTTTTTCTCAATTAGCTTACATTCTATACTGTTTTCTTTATAAGCATAATTAAAACCAAGGGCAAGTCAAATATGATGAAACTAAATATGATTGGTGTTTAGAGGTATTCCACTCCCAGCCAAAAGGTACCGGGTTCGATTTCCTCGATATAACCTTTCAAGCGTACGTGTGTACGTGTGTGATATGGCAGTGGTTCTGAGTCATGATAATCAATATCATTGATCCCCTGACATCTTCTGGATTCACAACGTTCTCTGGAGAACAGGCGATATTAAAACAGGATATAAGACATGATGTACGAAATGCATGTTATCGACGACGAGCTGTGAGATCAAACTGATTTAAACTGTTGAATTTATGATATCAAAGACTGTCTGTTTAGAACTG